>NC_073313.1:55950166-56257388 GCF_027595985.1 Sorex araneus | reverse complement strand
ATCCTTGGCACCACATATGGTCCCGCAAGCCCCACCAGAATAATCCCAGGTCACAGACCCAGGAACAGAGCCAGGAGTAAGCCCTGAACACCATCAGGTGTAGCCCCCCCAAACCAAACCAAAGAAAACCAGAATAGTGTTTAACCAAATATCTAGGCATCCTGCAGACCCTATGGGCTAGTTAGGTGAACATGTAAAGTTAACATGAAATTACCAATCAGAGCCTACCAAAACTTACCAAACATTTCCAATCAAAACTTACCAATTACCAATCAAAAATTACCAATTAAAAATAAACATAAATACGCCTTCCGCCCAGAGATGAACCAAGAGCCGCGGCACGAGAAGCAGAGCCTCCGCGCCTACTGACTGTGATCCTGAGGTCTCCTAACCCATTTTGGCACCAGAGCAGATTCTTGCAGCCATCCATTTTGACTGTGAACTGAGCTAAAATATTAGAAACCCAAAACCGCGCGGCCGCGATAGCGGCCGCGCGGACTCAAAGTCTTCACTTTTACCAAGGAAGAGAAATTATTAGATGATGCTTATTCAGCAGGCCTGATTGTTGGGGAAAATTTCCAATCAACAATAGTGAGTTCTGTATGGAAATATGAAATGCACTCAATATATAGAGAGAATAATGGGAATATCATTAGCTACTTAGATGGGGGGTGGGGTGGGAGAGGGGTGTATTGGGGTTCTTGGTGGTGGAACGGGTGCACTGGTGAAGGGATGGTGGTTTAATCAGTATTTGACTGTGACTTAAACCTGAAAGCTTTGTATTTTTTTTTCTTGTTTTCACGGTGGTTCAATAAAATATTTCTTTAAAAAAAAAAAGAAATTGTATGGGAAAATTATATATTTTTTGACATTAATAACAATTTGAACAGTATTTTTATATCAACAATTCACATATGTAACATATATTTGATATCTTTACTTTTAAAATTAATTTAAAATTAATTACAAAATTAATTTGTGACAAAATATATATGACAAATTTGGTCACTCTAGGAATACAATTCAGTGGTATTAATTATATTCACAATATAATTGTGGTATTGGGAAACTGTGATCACTATTTACCAAACTTTTTAATCACCTAAAAAAAACTCTATAACCAGTAATAATTTCCTATTCCTCATCTTCTTTCCAACTCTTTATAAACTTTAATATATTTTTTATCTCTATGAGTTTGCCTTTTGTAGAAAACTCATATCAGTGCCACGTATATTTGTCCATATATGTATCATTTTGTCTGGCTCATTTCACATGGCATAAAATTTTAAGTTTATTCATGTCAGAGTAAATATAAAACTACCATCCCTTTATGGATGAGTAATAGTCCATCCACGTGCACATCACATATTATTTATCCATTATCTACTACTGTTTTTGGCATACCAAATACACCACAGGTGGTTTGCCAGGCTCTGCCGTGAGGGCGAGATACTCTCGGTAGCTTGCCAAAAACAAAACAAGTCTCACAATGGAGACGTTACTGGTGCCCGTTCGAGCAAATTGATGAGCAATGGGGTGACAGTAATAGACAGTGATTTATCTACTAATGAACATTTTGGATATTTCCACTATTTGTTTATTATGAATATGAGTATAATAATCTTGTCATGGACATATTTTTTTAGTCAGTTTTCAATTCTTCAGAGTTTCTACCTATATGCCACATTTTTTCCTTAGCCCCGTATAGGCTGAAAACACTGCCAAGTATGATCCATGTGGGCAAGCACCCCAGGGCACTATCAGCACCACATCACTGGGTCCAAGCATCAAATGTCGGTGTCATACTGCCAGGAGTGGCCTTTTCACCCCTACGCACACTTGGAGAACCTCCCACCACAAACTTTTTAAAAAACATGAAAAAGATATCATTATAATAAAATTTAAAAAAATAAACATAAATAATAAAATCAACATAACAAAAATTAACAGAACTAACTATATTAGCACAAATTAAAAATAAGAAATTTAAAATAACACAACCCAAAATGAACAGTAAGATGCAGTTATTTTTATCATTGGTTTTTGTGGTTATTTTTCAAAATCAGGCCAGAGAGTTTAAATACACATTAGGTGTCCACTGTCAATTTGTAATTTTCATATAAATTACTTATAATTATTATTCATTTTATTCATTTTCTATTTTGTTCTATCTTGTTATCTATCTGTGAGAACTTTGTTCCTGTTAAAGATAATCATCTTTTTCCAGGTTTCCAGTACAGATGCCACAAAAAGATGACTTCCTGCTGCCTGATTGTGGAAGCTGCTTGAATGGCAGAATACAGGAGGAAAAAAATTAATACAGATATTCCCTATTCTAGTAAAAAAAAAGAGAAAACTAGGAACTAGATAGATAGTATCAGGGTGACAGTACCAGGATTAAGGAGCTTGCCTTCCTTGTTGACTGGAGTTTTATCCCCATCATTGCATATGGCTGCCCTAATTTTGCCAGGAGTCACTACAAAGCAGAGCCAGGAAAGGCCCTGGACCACTATGGGTATGGGTCCCTAACCACAAAATAAATAAATAAATAAATAGTAGTCTCATGAAGGATTTTTAATATTTTACAGAAAATTCAAATTGCTATTATATATATGTATCATTGTAATTGGAAAAAACTAAATATATCATATAGTTTACATACAAATATATAAATATATGTAGATGCATAAATATATTTTAATCTGTATAAAAGTAGTGTACCTGGGTAAGGATAGGTAACAAAATTAAATGGAGTACTTTAGGAAATTTTATATAATTGTTATACAAATATTAGAATATTTATACTGGTCCAATGGATTTGAATATATATGTATAATTATATTTTAGTATAGATTATAATAATCATTATACCTTATAATATATCAATGTATCACTGTATCACTGTCGTCCTGTTGTTCATCGATTTGCTCATGCTGGCACCAGTAATGTCTCCAGTTGTCCCTGTCACATTCAGGAAAATGAGGTCCATTATTATTACTGTTTTTGGCATATCGAATATGCCACAAGTAGCTTGCCAGGCTCTGCTGTGTGAGATTCTATATATATAATATATATTTATATATAAATTATATAATCTTCATTTTCACTCAAAGCACTACTTTTAGTGCTCTTGGAGTTAGATGGAGTCGAGTGACTAACTCTGGTCAATAGTCTGTGTGACTTAGATGCAATTCTTCCACTTTCTTTTCCTATAGATAAGAAAGTTACAATGTGTCAACCTCTATCACTGAGTTATCATTTAGAAAGGAGCATTATTTAAAAGACATTAGACTTGCAGTAGATACAAACTTGAATGTATTCAGCCTTTGATATTTGAGGCCTATTCATACTTAAAGCTTAAGTCATCCTATCCTGATTAACAGAGAATCCATGGGACCAATGAAATGCTTGGGGGACCAGGCAGGGTCAGGATCCAAGTATGGCATGATGTAACACAGTAAAGATTTATGCATAGGGATGTTCAGGTAGAATAATGCATAAAGTTGTTCCCATTGGCAACTAAATCTTCCTACTACATCTGGACATTGTGGTATTTTTATATTATCAACCAAGTTTTTTTTTATTTTTAGTGAGATATTGTTAATTAAAATTAAAGTTTCATACTTATATTGTTTCAACAATATACCATGAGTGTTCACTTCCCTCCACCTATGTCCCAAAGACCCCTCCCATCTCGCTCATAGGTAAGCTCAGTTCCAACCAGACTTTGACTTGACTAAAAAGTGGGTACATGTTTTTAATCATATGTTTTGTTTTCCTTCCATCTCCAAATGAATACAACTCAATACCTTCTCTATGTCAGCTCTTGGCTCATACAATTTTACTGATAAAGCCACTAAATGGCATGCTGTTTCTATGCTGTCTGGCAACCTATTTTCTTGTTCTGTTCTCCAAGTCCCAAAGATTTTGTCAAATCCCCTTTTCCTTTGCCTCTCTATGCATTCTCTTCCCTTACTCCCTGACTTCATCTCCTCTGGTATTTAATGTTTATGACCCCATACTTCAATATTCTCAATTCCTTGGCACAAACTACTTGAAAAGTCAACATCCCCCACCTGGACAAACCTTCCTCTTACCCTCTTTTTGGAGCGGTGGGGGCACACCCTGTAGTACTCAGAGCTTACTCCTGGCTGTGTGCTCAGAGATCACTCCTGGTGAGGCTCAGTCCATATGGGGTGCTATGAATTGAACCTGGGTTGGCCATATGCAAGGAAAGTGTCCCATTATCTCTTCAGACCCCCTCTTACAATGGAAGTGGTATTTTTTCCTCCTGTGGACTAATTTTTCCTCTGGTACACTGTATACCATATGCCTCTACCTCCATCCTGTATCTTCAGCCTTTCCTTTCATTTGACTTAGTCTTGTTCAAATACATTAAATTGGAAGACAAAACAAAAACCTGTTCTATGTTTTTGAAAATGTCAAAATTAAATTTATTCTGTGGACCATAAATTTGACTCATAAGTATCTACATAAATGGTATGTTCACAAAAATACTTGTAATTGGATGTTCATTATGTTATTAAGAATATTAAGAGACTACAAACAACCCCCAAATTATTGAACCACTTAAATAATGTGGTATATAGATTCAAAGAAATTCAATTCAATAATAAATTAACAAAGTACTGATATGTACTACACAGAAAATGATTTAAAATTTTCATACTCAGTGTTATTTCTTTTATTTCCAATGTATTAAGCTGTGCTTTATGGCAAAGACTATGGTCTAATTATATGGTATACTGTTCCATGTAAACTTGAGGAGGATGGTATTCCGTTGTTATTAGATAACAGTCTATAAAAGTACATTAGATCAATTTGACTGATAGTTCTGTTAAGATAAGCATATATTCCAAGTCTTTCCAATATCTTTCTCCACCATCACTATGTAAAACAGATATTATAGTTTTGTGCCTGGAGTTCCTAATTCATCTCATAACAATGGTCTCATCACTGTCTGTCATCACTATCATCCCATTGTTAGTCAATTTACTCGAGCGGGCACCAGTAACATCTCTATTCCTCCAGCCCTGAGATTTCAGCAACCACTCCTTACTCGTCATTCCCAATAATTGGAGACTCTTTCAGGGTCAGGGGAATGACCCTGACCCATTATTACTGTTTTTGGCATATTGAATACGCCACGGGTAGCTTACCAGGCTCTGCCCATGCTGGTGGGATACTCTTGGTAGCTTATCAGGCTCTCCAAGAGGTGTGTGTGTATATATATATATATACATATATATGTAATATATATATATATATATTAATCTCTATGATTTGTTGCCTACTGTCTGAACTCCATCAAATATGGTGTGGTAATTATGGAAAATGGGTAGGAAGTGTCTTATAATGTGTCGCGCAGTCCGGAAAGCAGCCTGGAGCATGGCAGCGGTCGGGTAGTGAAGGTTGGCTGCCGGGGCTGGGTCCCTTGGGCCAGGAAGGGTTCTCACCTGCCCCCTTCTAGGGCACTCTGAGTGAAAACAGCCTGGTGCGAAGTCTTAAAACAGAAATAATTATTTCTTGTAAGCAATGTAAATCCCTACCAGCTTTTTAAAATCTGATTATTTCTGCAAAGCAAATAGTGTATATATTTGTGTATAATGGATCCCCATTACGGCTTCTAGTTTTAACCCCACTTAACTCATTTCCACACATCAGAGTAATTATAAATCAAACCGTGTCTTTCTCAATGCAAAACCTCCAAGAACTTTTCATTTTATCTAGAACAAAATGCAAACACCTTCTCCGGGGTGACGTTAAAATATAAATGTTAAGATATACCTAGAAGTTAAAATCGAAACACCTTCTAAAAGTTCTTCCAAGACTTGCTAGAGAGTAAAGTTTCCTAAAGAATCTGCTTGTTCTTTAGGAAAAAGTCTTCTCAGGTTCTCTGCCTATTTAAAAATATTATTTGTTTTAGTGATTTTTTAATTATTTGTTTGTTGCATGAGTTCATAATATATTATGAATGTTAACCTTTTCCTTAAGCTTTTTTCAGAGAATACATCTATTTATTGAAACATTACAACCATGCCCTACTGAAAGAATGGAGCACTTCATAACATTCATTTGTTGAAATCACTTAATAGTCCCCTGATCAACTCCTAATATTGTATAAGGTATGCAAGGAATCTGGAAGAAAAATGCTTTGCACTGATTCTTCATGGAAACCACACATTGGAAAGAGGCACAATAAAATGACTCCTGATGCCTGACACACATTCCAGGCTTAATGAATGAGGTCACGTCAAAGGGACACAAGGAGGGTGGATAAAATAAGATGGTTGATAAGGCCCCCAGCATCTTTCATCCCTGTTTTCTATTTATTATATATACTTACTTTCAAGAATGTATTTCAAACTAATATTTTTGTAAAAAATCAATGTAAGGATTAAAATAGTAACTTAATGAAGTTACCACTTTATATTTTTGTACAAAAATAAAAGGTATAGTGATATGGGTGACCTGGGTGACATTGGTTCAGGTGACAGTGGCTCCAGAAGAATCCATCCAATCAGACTGCAAAAGTAGGAGCCTATTCAAGATTATGCCCACAGAGTGGTTCCGACCCAGTAAGGGGGGGGGCATATTTTCTATACATAGATGCCTCTGGCGTTTCCTCCATTTCATCCTTATTTTTAATTTTTATCTTTTTCTGACTTTATTTTATTTTAATAAAGTAGTTCACAGTAATTTACCATATTCATTATTCCAACACCAATCCCACCACCCTAACAGCTTCTGCGCCACCTTAATTACCCTACCCACCACCCAAGCCTGTCTGTCATGAGGAGTGAGTGCAAACCTGCACGCTCCAGGGATTCTGGGATTTTGGATACTATGATACAACTTGTGGCTCTCTTGTGAGGTTTATTTGTCAGTCTCTGGATCATGGCCGTTAATGGTTTAAATGGCACCAGAGGTGGTTCGTAAGCATGACCACCAGGCTCCAAAAAACAGAGATATGGGTGAAAGTCGCCCAATCCTGACTCCACAGAAGCCTGGGGGGTCACAAAGCTGCACACCTGGGGTTTTCAGCAGGTTCTTTCTCATGTGTGAGTGGCTTGTCTCGAGCCTGCGGATATCAACAGTGAGCATGCTGGCGATTGGGTTCAGAAGATTTTCGGCTGCCAGGGTTCAGTTGGGACGGCATAGGGACTCGCCTGCCCCTCTCCAGTTGTCCTGGTTGAAGTTCAGTCTGGTGTGGCATCTGGGGTCATCTCTGCAGTTTGTGGCTCTCTTTCACCCCCATTCTTAAACCAAATATGCACTCAGGCTTCAGTCACATTCATGGGGACAACAACCTACTGCCTTAATAACATGTCCAGGTACTGAATGTGTTGGAAAACATGCTCCAGCTTACTCACTTATAATCAGGTAAACATGGTGCAGTGGAGGCGTTCTGCTTGTCCTGAGGCTGTGGATCTACAATGGTCTCCTCGGTCAATCCCTCTTGCTCTTGCTTCTCTTCTTGACCCTGCTTCTCCTCCTCACCCTGCTTTTCCTCCTGCCTCTGTTGCTCCTGCTTCTCCTATGTCCTGCTTCTCCCTCCCCATGCTCCTGCTCTGCCCCTGTCCTTGCTTCTCCCCCTGCCTCGGCTACTCCAGCTTCTTCCCATGCTCCTGCTTCTCCTCTTGCCCCTGCTTCTCCTGCCCTCTTTGTCCTGACCCTGCTTCTCCTCCTTGCCCTGCTGCTCTTCCTGCTTCTTTTCGGCCCTCATTGCTGCACCCCTTGTGGTCCAGGTGCTCCAGGATCTCCTTGCCAGTGTGGCCTGCCCGGTCTTTTTCTGTAGCTCTCTGCTCATGTTGGGACTATATCTGTTTCTCATGGCCTTTTCTAAGGACAATGATTGAAATCACATTATGATTTATATCCTTGGTTGTATTGCTCCCTGGGAATCACACACAACGTTGCCTTGCTCACTGGAATCATACACTGGTTGTGGTGAGTGCACACTTGGTCGCCATTCACTGGATTCTCTTCTTTAAACTCTTATCAGATATACGGTGTACAAATACTTTCTTCCATTCCATAGATTGGTTTTTAATTTTATTATCTATTTCTCTCTCTAGATTTATTATCATGCTTTATATACTTAGATACTTCAAAATATATGTATATATTTACAATTGTTATGTCCTGTTGATGAGTTGAATTCCTTTTATTTCATGATTTACTTACTTAGTTTCTTGTTACAGGTTTTTTGAATTGAATTCCATTTTGTCTGATATAGTCACAGCAATACCTATCTTTTCTCCATACCTACATATTCAGTCTATTGTCTACTTAAAGCTAACATGAATATATATATGTATATATGTTTATTTGTAATTTTTAATCCAGTCATACTGCCTTTTGATCTGAGACTTTAATAACTTATATTTAAAATACTTATTGATATGTAAGATTCATTACTGCCACTTTCTAGTTGTATTTAGTTCCCCAGTTCCTTGTATTCTCTTCCTTTGTGAATTAATTTTCTGTAATGATATCGTTTGATTCCCTTTTGTTTATAATTTGTGCCTACTATGGTTTTCTTTCATAATTTTATAAAGCTCACATAAGCCATCTAAAAACAGTTGAGTTATAACTGATAAATTTATCTTAAACATATATTTAAAAAACTCTTCCCTTTTACACCTCCCTCCCAATTTTATACTAAGGATGCTACACTCTTGAGGGCTGGAGCAATAGCATAGTGGGTAGGGCATTTGCCTTGCACACGGCCGACCTGGGTTCGATTCCCAGCATCCCATATGGTCCCCTGAGCACCG
The DNA here is from genome assembly GCF_027595985.1 of Sorex araneus. Taxonomy (NCBI): domain Eukaryota; kingdom Metazoa; phylum Chordata; class Mammalia; order Eulipotyphla; family Soricidae; genus Sorex; species Sorex araneus. Next base: position 56,248,587 of record NC_073313.1, on the reverse strand, counting down.
CCAGGAGTAATTCCTGAGTGCAGAGCCAGGAGTAACCCCTGTGCATCTCCAGGTGTGACCTAAAAAAAGCAAAAAAAAAGGATGTTACACTCTTTCCATTTTATGTAACATGCATTATGTGTACATCAAAAATATTTTAATGTAATTATTTTTATTTTTTTAATTATTAACAATTTTTTGTATCTATTTAGTATAGCTATGTATTAAAATATATAGTTATATTTTAATGTAGCATAGTTGTTTTCAATATTTGTGTTTTTAACCTTAATACTAAGTGAAATTATTATCACATCATAACCATATTTTAATATCAGAATTTTGGTAATTTGACTGGACATTTCTCCTTTACTCTTTGGGATGATGTTTTCATGTTATATTTAGTATCCTTACATTTCAGTTTGATGAAGTTTTTTCAACATTTCTTGTTGAAAGAAACATTTCTACTATTCATGAACTCTCATCTTTTGATTGTTTGAGAAAGTATTTTATCAGGCATACTTGAGAATGCTTTGATGGAGAAATTATTGTTATTTGACAGTTACTTGACAGTTATTCCATTCATACTGCTCTCTCCTGGCCTGCAAGATTTTTTCTGAGTAATAGCAGTAAGGGGACTCTTTTCTAGATATGAGATGTTTTTTTCTCTTGCTCTCTTCAACATTGACTTAAAATTATATTATTATAATATATCTTGGAGAAGTTTTTTTAATTAAAAAAGTTTTACTGACCTATGAGCTTCATAAACTTGGATGAATAAATCTCTTTCCCAAATGGATTTTCTTGGCTAATATATCTCTTAATAAATTTTCTCTGCATGTACTGCCGTATAAGTACTGCGTGCTAACCAATTGTGCCAATTACTTTTCTTTATGATGTCCTAAAGCTCATAGGCATTTGTGTTTTTTTCTTCTTATTTTACTTGCATTGGTTAATTATATATGTCCTGTTTTCTGCTTCACAGATTGTTTCTTCTGCTTGGTCATATATACAGCTGATCTTGTTTTAATTTTCCATTTAATTTATTGTATGGTTTTGCAACAGAATTTCTGATTGTGCCTTTTATTATTTTATTTATGTATTAAAATTCTTGTTTCTGTTTATTCATTGTTTTCTTTACTTCATTGAATTGTCTTTATTTTTCTTGTATTTCATTGAGAGTTCTGAAAACAACTGTTTTGAATTTTCTCAGAAAAGTCACAAACGTTTACTACATATAATTCTATTATTGGGAAATTATTGCTTCCCTTTTTGCGTCATATTTCCTTTATTTTTCATGTTCTTGAAATCTTGCAAATGCAGTCTTTGTATGAAGAAGCTGGCAATACCATTATTACTGACGTTCTTCCAGGGAGTCATGCTTCCTGTTAGCCCTGTTACAGAATCAGAAACTTTTGGAGACCTTTACTATGAATATGTTTCCTCTGCACTAACATACAACTATTTTTAAAGGACCACTACAGATGCCCATGGAGATGTACACAAGCAACTGTCACAAGATGGAAATTGTTGGTGAGCTTTAGGAGTACTACAGATTTAGGCGTATTATAGGTGGGTTAGGATGATACTGGGAACTCCAAGTCACTCATATATTTACTTTCTGATCTACTCCACAATGTGGTTAAAAAGATCTGTGTCACGACCCTCAGATAACTGAAATATAGACAAAATCACAGAGGCAGATTCTCATTTATATGGTCAGTTAATCTATAAAGAAGCAAAAAAATATGAAGCAAAACAAAGTAAAACTCTTTGGCAAGTGCTGTTGGGAAAACTGGTCGACCACAATTTTTTCCTATGCCTTGGGTAAAAAAGGAACATTTATCCACTACTGCTGGGAATATCAAGGAGTCCAACCTTTTTTTTTAAATGAATCACATGAGTTATAGTAACAGACTTACAAACTTTCGTGCTTACATTTCAGTCATACAATGATCAAGTACCCATCCCTCCACTAGTGCCCATTCACTACCACCAATATTCACAGTATCTCTCCCACCATTCCCACCCAATTCCCCCACGCCTCTGTGGCAGGCACATTCCCTTTTACTCTCTCTCTCCTTTGGGGTGTTCTGGTTTGCAATACAGGTATTAAGTGGCCATCATGTTTGGTCTACAGCTTATTTTCAGCACAAATCTCCCATCCTGAGCGGGCCCTCCAAGCATCCTTTACTTGGTGATCCCTTCTCTATCTGAGCTGCCTTTTCCTCCAGAATGTGAGGCCGCTTCCAAGCAGTGAGGCAATCCTCCTGGTCCTTATCTCTACAATTCTTGGGTGTTAGTCTTGCATTATGTTACTTTATATTCTACAAATGAGTGCAGTCATTCTGTCTGTCTCTCTCTCTGAGTCATTTCACTTAGCATGATACTCTCCATGTTGATCCACTATATGCAAATTTCATGACTTCATTTTTTCTAACAGCTGTAAAGTATTCCATTGTGTAGATGTACCAAAGTTTCTTTAACCAGTTGTCTGTTCTCGGCACTCAGGTTTTTTTTTCCAGATTCTGGCTATTGAAAACAATGCTGCAATGAATATACAAGTTCAGATGTCATTTCTACTATACTTTTTTGCCTCTCCGAGATATATTCCCAGGAGTGGTATTGCTGGTCAAATGGGAGCTCAATTACTAATTTTTTGAGAAACGTCCATACTATTTTCCAATAGGGCTGAACCAGTCGGCATCCCCACCAGCAGTGAAGGAGAGTCCCTTTCTCCTCACATCACCAGTTGTTTTTGTTCTCTTGGATGTGTGCCAGTCTCTGTGGTGTGAGATGATATCTCCTTGTTGTTTTGATCTGCATCTCCCTGATGATTAGTGATAAAGAGCATTTTGTCATGTGCCTTTTGGCCATTCAGGTTTCTTCTTTGAGAAAATTTCTGTTCATTTCATTGCCCCATTTTCTGATGGGATTGGCTGTTTTCTTCTTGTAGAATTCAACCAGTGCTTTGTATATCTTGGATATCAACCCCTTATCAGATGGATATTGGGTGGATATACTTTCCAATTCTGTAGACTGTCTTTGTATTCTGGTCACTGTTTCTTTTGAAATACAGAAACTTCTTATATTAAGATAGTCCCATTTGTTTATCTCTGTTTCCACTTACTTGGTCAGTGGCGTGTCATCTTTAGCTTCAATGTCGTGGAGGGCTTTGCCAATTTTTTCTTCAATGTATCTTATGAGGTATTTAATCGATTTTGATCTGACTTTTGTGCACGGTGTTAGGTAGAGGTCTGAGCCCATATTTTTCATGTAGCTGTCCAGTTTTGCTAGCACCATTTGTTACAGAGGCTTTCCTTGCTCCACTTCACATTTCTTGCTTCCTTTTCAAAGATTAGATGATCATATATTTGAGGGTGTGTGTAAGTATATTCAACCCTGTTCCATTCCACCACATTTCTTAAAATGACCTTGCACCTCTTTCTAATGCCATGCTCAAAAGTTAAATCAAAATTTATTAGAGACCTTGACATCAGACTTGAATCCATAAGGTGCACAGAAGAAAACATAGGCAGAACTCTCCATGACATTGAAGTTAAGAGCATCTTGAAGAATGAAATGTCACTGAACAAGCAAGTGGAATACAAGATAAACAGATGAAACTACATAAAATTAAGAAGCTTCTACACCTTGGTCTCCCAGCCCTGGTCCCAGGAAAATGAGGAAGCATAGTAGCTTTATGGACCTGATTTTTACTCAGGACTGCCATTTTACCCCCTCTGGCCAGGATTCCCCTGCTTGCAAAGAACATGGCAACAGCACAGCAAAGTAGTCAAGTATTTATTCACCTCTCCATACCTCACAATAAACATAGTAATACATCTTAACTGTATTAATCTAACCACAGAGCAACACACAAGAAACAACTCGAGACTCCAAAACTCACAATGCCAAAGCAACATAGAACCCTGCTAGGATTACTGAGTGAAGATGGTAACTTCAGAAAACTCAACCAGTAGTAATGAACTGTATTACCTCTCTGATAAGGAATTTAGAGATGAAACATTGAGGATATTTATGGAGCTCAAAGAAAAAATAGAACAGATTGTCAATAAAACACAAAAGGATGTGAAAGCAAAAATAGAAAATTACAAACAGAAAAGATTGAACAAAAATGAAAGTCGTAGGCAAAATGAAAACCCCCCAAAAGCCTGAACAACAGACTAACAACTGCTGAGGACAGAATCAGTGAACTCAAAGATGAAGTGCAGAAAACCTCAGACAACAGTAAAACATGGGGCAAAATCCACAAAATAAAAGAACAGATGACAAAAGAACTTTGGGATGAATTAAAGAGGAACAACATAAGAATCATCAGGGTCCCAGAGGAGCAGGAAGGCAACCCAAATAACAAAGTAATAATCAAAGACATCATTGCTGAGAAGGTCCCAGAGCTAAAGAGTCCATGCACCTATCCAGGAGGCCTTAAGAGTACCAGTTAAACAAAATTCAAATAAAAATACTTCAAGACATATCCTAACCAGAATATGCAAATCAAAATTAGACTACTTAAAGCAGCAAGATGAAAGAATAAAATTATATACAAATGAGCATCTTTAAGATTTACAGCAGATTTACCAAATGAAACTTTCTGGGCCCAAAGACAGTGGTGGGATATAGTGGGGAAAACTCAATTAAACAAATGGCCCAGTGTAGGATAACATTGGTTTGTCCTTTCTGCGTTGCCACAGTGAGCTTAGATTTATTGGGATACTCCCATCACAGTGCTCCCATTCCTCTGTGTTTATTTGTAACCTCTTTTTCTGTGCTCTGTTAAATTGTAAATATTGCTTTTCTCTTCTCCTTAAGTCCTTTGCATAGTTAATTCAGAGCAAAGTCCTTTTTATATAGACACAGGAAGACAGTTAATGCTCTGCTTTTGTAACTTGGGAGTTAATTGACTCTGAATGATATTCACCCCCTGGGCATCTGTTCTCTTGACCTAAGCCTCAGTTGTCCTCAGTTCCTAGCATCCACCCCAAAAGCAGCGTCCAGACGAGGGACTGGATTGACCTAGGGCAAACTATGAGCTACCCCGGCATCGAAATAGGCCTGGCCAAAGCACCATAATACTTAACTATAAGTTAAGAGCATTGTCATGGACAAATTCTGTCATGATCCACAAAGTAATAATTGGAGTAGGACCCTGCTAGGGATAGGAAAGATTAATGTGGCCTGAGCACTATAGTTTGAGATCTATAACGAGATGTCCCCAGGAGAGCTCAATTTATTTCTTACTGTATCCATACAAAATAACTAATATTAAAAAGTAGAATAAAGATGTTAATTATGATGTTAATTAAGTTATTGGACTAAGGAGAGGAGAAACACCCATAGGTGGTATTTCCACCCTTGAGCCTGATGGGTGATCAAGAAAAGCTTTTGATATGTTGATTCTGCTACCCCCAATGCGGGGGAGATGTTGAGAGACTAGAGAGAGACCAATGCAGCAAGATGGAGCATGGAGAGACTAGCAAGGGGGACAAAGGGAAAAGAATGTAGGGGAAGAAGGTGCATGGAGAGATGAGAGACACGACTGTGAGAGGGAGCAGAGAGATGAGCAGGAGAGACAGGTGGAGATGGGAATGAGGGGTAGTGTATGACTAGAATGAGGGGCTCAGTGAGACTGGAACGCGTGGGGAGAATGGAATAAATGGCAACTGATCACCAAACAGCCTTGTGGCCTCACTTCCTCCTTTATCCACCCATGGTATCAGCAGCCCTAGTCCACCGAACGAGGGTAGCGAGTGCGAGAGCCACCAGGGCTTTCCCTAGTCGCCCGGAGATTACACAGTCCATGGACAATAATTTGCCCAACTAGAGTCTCATTCAGATTGAAGGCACAATACAAAACTTCACAGATAAACATAACTCAGAAACTTCATAATCTAAAAAGTATTTTTACTAGAAGAACTAAAGGAGATACTTTAAGGAAAGATAGGTCCCACAGACATGTCAAATTCCCACAGAAAAATGGCACAAAACTCCATAATAATAGTAGCTTTCAACGTCCATGGGCAAAATGCACCAATTAAGAAATACAGAGTGGCAGGATGAATTTAAAAAAATTGAACACAACATTCTGCTGCCTTCAAGAAACTCAAACATGGCTCAAAGTCAAAGGTTGGAAGACAATTCTTTAAGCAAACAACCCCCTCAAAAAGGCCACAGTGTCCATACTAGTATCAGACGACATAACTTCAGGCTGAAAAGGTTATAAGAAACAGAGGTCATTCTTAATGATCAAGGCATTGTACATCAGGAACAACTCACACTCCAAAACATATATGTACTTCTTGAGGTACCAGCAAAATTCTTAAAACAACTGAGAGATCTGAAGACATTGATAGCAATACAATAGTAGTCATAGATTTCAATACAGCTTTGTCACTTCTTGGTAGATAGTCTAGATGCTTTCCTTGAAGGAAGAAAGGGAAGAGAGGAGGAGAGAAAATATATACTAACCATATATATATATATGTATGTGTATGTAGCTTTTAATCTTCAAAAGGTCAAATACACATTCTTCTCCAATGTAAATGGGACATTCTCCAGATAGATCACATGAAAGAAACAAAACATACCTCCACAAAGTCAAGAGCATATAAATCATATCAACTATCTTCTTAGACTATTCATGAGTCACTGAGAGTAAGTGGGTCAGAGATGAAGCAAAGAGGAAATTAAGAAATTACTGGAAACTAACAAGAATGAGGACACAAGCTACCAGAACTTGTGGGATACAGCAAAAGCAGTGTTAAGAGAAAAGTTTATTGCTGTGCAAGCATTCATCAGGAAGGAAGAAGGGCCCACATTAGTAATTTGGCTGCACAACTTAAGAAACTGCAAAATGACTAATAAAAGGAGCCCAAAGCAGACGGGAGAAGGAAAATGGTAAAACATAGAGCAGAAATTAACAAACTGGAATTCAAAAAAGTCAATCCAGAAGTTCAATGAAACCAAGAGCTGATTCTTTGAAAAAATAACCAAGATCAATAAACCAGTAGCAAAACTCACAGATAGTGAGAGTGAAAAAGAAGGAGGGAGAGAGAGAAAACACGAAATTAACAGAATCAGAAATAAAATAGGGGACCTGACAATAGGTACCACAGAAATCCAAAAGATCATCAGAAATTACTTTGAGGGCGGGACTACCAGATCCGCCCTGTGCCGGCCGACATTTAAGCACAGAGCCATGTGGGGATGCTCCTTTCCGGCCCCGCGTGAGATCGACCCCGGAGGCAACTGAACCACTTTGGACACGAGCGGCGCCCCCAAAATGCCTCCAAACTGTGTGCTCGGAGCTTCTGGCCCAGGCGCTGCCGGCAGGGTATGGTCTTTTCTCTCTCAACTCTTTCTTTTTGAACGCAGTGAGGCAATAGCCGGTTTTTAGATTCTACAGGAAGCCCGGGAAAGCTGATGGGCGGGACTTCCGGATCCGCCCTGTGCCGGCCGACATTTAAGCACAGAGCCATGTGGGGACGCTCCTTTCGGGCCCCGCGCGAGATCGACCCCGGAGGCAACTGAACCACTTTGGACACGAGCGGCGCCCCCAAAATGCCTCCAAACTGTGTGCTCGGAGCTTCTGGCCCAGGTGCTGCCAGCGAGTGATGCAATTACCAAAAGAATTTTCCCTGGACTTCATATAGAAATCCAAAACCGCGTGGCTGCAATCGCAGCCGCGCGACCTAATATCTCTTGATTGTCAGCAATGTGTAAATGTTCCTTTTTGGCAGGGCTTAACGTGGGGGGGAACTCCAAACAATAGTACTAAGTTTTTTGTTGAAGGGTAAAAGATTGTAGCGATAGAATTTTAGGCAGAATTTTCCCTGGACTTTATATAGAAACCCAAAACCGTGCGGCCGCGGCAGCCTAATGTCATCTAATCATCAGCAATATGAAATGGTTCCTTTGTAATGGGTTGGACTTTGGGGGGACCATAATAGGGTTAAAGTTTGTAGCGACGTGTAATTTCTGGCTGTACTTTCCCTGGACTTTATACAGAAATTCAAAGCTGCGAGGCCGCTGCCATGGCTGCACAACCTATTGTCATTTAATCATCACCAATATGAAATGGTTCCTTCTTAACGGGTCGGACTTTGGTGGGAAATCCTAACAAGAATAGTAAGTCTTTTGCTGAAATATTGAAGGCTACCAAAGTGGTAGCCATCTCTATAGACTGAACTAAGCCATATCCCCACGACGGCTGAGAAGAAATATCCTTCTTTCTCGGGAAGAAACCCGCGTGGCGTTAACCATAGTATGATGTCCATTAAGCTGACACGGACCTGGTGGCGTGGGAATGGGATACAAGGGAATAAATTATTATGTACTTGGAACAGCGGGACGCTGGTGGAATCTCGAGCCAGGGCCGATACCAGCGTATTACTTTTGGTTCCAGAAACTGCTTGCAGACATTCTACCAGACTATCAACTAAGCCAGAGCCCCACGCCGGCTGATGACGAGAAATAACCATCTTTTTTGGTTTGTTTTCCCTTTGTCAGGCAGCGTGGTGATTACTAAACAGGCATGATCTCGGTGGCGCGGGACAAGGGGGGGGGAAATAGAAAAGTTATGTAACAAACAGCGGGACTTAATATCTCTACATTCTCAGCAATGGAGAGCCATCAAATGCTTCCTTGACAGTGGGACTGTCTTTTCTTTTTTTGGGGGAAACCCTAGCAACAATAGTGAGTTATGTGTTGAAACATGGACTATAACCAAGATAAAGCGTAAACGAAGTGAAAAAAATTACTTTGAGGATATTTATGCCACATAATGAGAGAACCTAGAAGAAATGGATAAATTCTTGGACTCTTTAAACTTCCCAAGACTGAACAAATATGATTCTAAATACTGAACAGAATCACTATGAAGAAAACTGACATGGTAATCAAAAATATTCCCCAGAACGAAAGCCCAGGCCCATAAAAATTTACTAGTAAATCCCTTCAAACCTTTAACATGGACTGCCAATTATTTTAGGTTCTACTAGGAATCTGAAGAAACAAAACACTCCCAAACAGTTTCTATGATGCAAACATAACCCTGATAAAAAAGCAGACAGTGATACCACCGAGAGAATTACTTGGTAAACATAAGATCCTTGGTGAACACAGTTGCAAAGATCATCAACAAAATACTATCAAATAAAATCCCACAATTCATCAAAAATATCATACACCATTCATTGATACAGAGAAATAAATTTGACAAGATCCTGCACCTATTCATGACAAAAACTCTTCAAAAATGAGAATTAAAAGAACTTTCTTCAATAAATTCAAAGTCACTTACCTCAAGCCCAGAGCAAAAATTATATTAAATGTGAGAAAACTAAAAGACTTCCCTCTAAGATTAGGCACAAATAAGACAAGACTGCCTACTCTTCTCACTTCTATTCAATATAGCACTGAAAGCTATACTGCCACAGCAATTAGGCAAAAGAAAGATATCAGGGCATCCAGATAGGAAAGGAAGAAGTCAAGCTTTCATTATTTGCAGATGATGTGACACTATATTTAGAAAAGCCTAAAGACTCTTGAATGACCTCCTATAGATAATCAATATCTATAGTAAATGGCAGGCTACAAAAAATACGCAAAAGTTCATCGTTTTCCTATCTAAAAGTAGTTAAACTGAAGAAAGAGATATTGAAAAAACAGAAGTTGGGTCTCAGAAAATTAAGAAGGGATGGGTGTTTGGGCATTGTGTAACTGAGACTTAAGACTGAAAGCTTTGTAACTTTCCACATAGTGATTTAATAAAAATAAATTAAATAAAAAGAAAAAAGAAAGAAAATTAAGTACCTTGGAATCAGCTTAACTAAAGAGGTGAAAGAACTATACTAAGAACAACAAAGTACTATTTCAGGAAATAAAAGAGGACATGAAGAAATGTAAACATGTACCCTGTTCATGAATTGGCAGGATTAGTATTAAATGTCAATACTCGATAAATTATATTACAGATTCAATGCAGTCCTTCTAAAGATACACAAGGAATTTTAGAAAAGAAATTAAAGGCCCTCCAGCACCCCCTGTTTGCTCTGTCTCCCAGGTGCATGACCGGCCACTGGCACGCCATCCCAGCGACTGTGCCCCAGCCCGACACTTGGACCCGAACCCTCCCAGGACCCCAAGACCTCTGTACTGCCTGCCTCAAGCATCGCCCTCCAGCAACAACAGTTTGTTCTGTCTCCCAGGTGTGTGACCCCACAGCATGGTCTCTGCAGAAGGGGGTGTGTCCTTTCGGGTGGTCTCAGATATTTTCCCCTTTCACTGCACTCTGGACTCACATATGAATCTCCATTACCTAATTCTGTGGATAACAGCAGGGCCATCTCAAACACAATAGGCTAATAGTCCACTAGCCTATTCCAATTTCACCAAAATACCAGTGAACACAATAAGCTATACAAGCCCAATATAAAAGAACACATCCTCCGAAGCTTCACTAGAGGCCTCACATAAGTCATAGAGGAGCACCTGAGAGGAAAGAGGTATTCTAGAAGGGGAAATAGGTGACCACCATCGACTAAGCTCATCCAGAATCCTTTCTCGGTGCAAGAGGGAATAGTGAAAGTGAACTGGAAGGTCCCACCTCCATGCTAAGACAACAACATGAAGAAACAAGGCAAATCCCCATCATGAGGAGAGGATGAAGAAAAGAGTGCAGAAGCCTCAACAGGGGTTAACCACAATATGATCTCTCCGATAAATAATTGAGAAATTAAATGTTAAAGATGTTCAATGAACTCAAACAAATGGTGGAATAGGCATCCAGTAAATTAAAGGAGGACATGAAAGAAACAGTGGAACAGCCAAGAAAATAAAGGAAAAAATGAGAGCAGAAATAAGAAATCTACAAACAGAAGTGTTGCTAACAGAGAATTTGGTAAGTGAAATAAAAAACTCAGTGGGGCCCTCAACAGTAGAATGGCTACAGCTGAAGACAGAATCAGTGAGCTTGCAGATGAGCTGCAGAAATCTTATAAGCAACAACAACCAATGGGAAAACACCTCAAAATAGCTCTAGGGCGAATCAGAGATATAGGGGATGAATCTAAGAGGAACAACGTAAGAATCATTAGAGTATCAGAAGTATAAGGGAGGTAACCCTAATGAAAAAGCCACAGTTAAAGAAATCATTGCTGAAAAGCTCCCAGAGGTGGAGAATGCAGACATCCAGATTCAAGGAGCTTGGATGGTTCCAACTAAAAGAGACCCTAATAAAGTCTCCAAGACATATCATAGTTAGAATGATGCATTTCACAGATAGACACACAATACTGAAAGCAGCAAGGTCAAAGAAGGAAATCACATAAAAAGGAGCACCCCTTAGATTCACAGCAGACCTATCAGAGGAAACCCTCCAAGCTCAAAGACAATGATGGGATATAGTTAAAAAAACTCAATGAAATGAACACTTCACCAAGAATACTTTATCCAGCTAAAATCTTACTCAAACTCAAGGAATGATACATTATTTCATGGATAAACAACAGCTCAGAAACTTCAGACTCAAGATCAAACTTAAAATAAAGACTAAAGGGGCTACTGTAAGACAAGAAAATCCTCTACAAGCACAACAATCCACTAAAGAAAGATGGCACAAAACCCCATGAAAATAATCTCAATGTCAATATTCTAAATGCACCAATTAAGAGACACAGAGTGGCAAAATGGATTCAGAAACTGAACCCAACATTCTGCTGCCTACAAGAAAGATATCTGAACAGTCAGAGAAAACACAGACTCAACGTCAAAGGATGGAAAACAATCCTTCAAGGAAGCAACTCCTTCAGAAAAGCCACCCCGGCTTACTAGCATCCAACAACATAGATTTCAGAATGAAAAAGATTAGAAAGGACAGTAAAGGCCAATCAAGGGATATGTAGAGCAGAAAGAAGTCACACTCCTAAACATATATGCACCCAATGATGGAACAGCTAAATACTTAAAACAACGTCTAATATACTTCAGGGAGGACATTTCCTAGCAACACAATAGTAGTTGGAGACTTCAACACCGCCTCATCACCTCTGGATAGATCAAGAAGAAGAAAATTCAGCAAATAAACACTGGCTTTGAAGGAATAAATAGAACAGAGAGGGCTAATAGATCTATACAGGGCTTTATATTCCCCCCAAAACCGAATACATATTCTTTTCCAGTGCACATGGAACATTTTCCAAAAAGACCACATGTTGGGTCACAAAACATACCTCAATGGAATCAGGAAGATAGCAATTGTATCACCTATCTTTACAGAGGGGCTGGAGAGATAGCACAGCGAGTAGGGCGTTTGCCTTGCATGTGGCCGGGGTTCAATTCCTCCATCCTTCTTGGAGAGAACGGCATGCTACCAAGAGTATCTCGCCTGCATGGCAGAGCCTGGCAAGCTACCCGTGGCATATTCGATATGCCAAAAGCAGAACCAACAAGACTTACAATAGAGACATTACTGGTGCCCGCTTGAGCAAATTGATGAGCAACGAGATGACAGTGACAGTGACAGTGATGTTTTCAAAGCATGATGCACGGAAGATAGAAATCAATATCTCACAGATGCGGAGAACCAAATCAAACATCTGGAAATTAAACATCTCAACGTTGAACATGAGTGGGTCAGGAAGAAAATCAAGGAAGAAATCAAAAGATACCTGAAAACAAATGAGAATGAAGACACGAACTACCAGAACTTATGGGACACAGCTAAAGTCATGTTAAGGGGAAAATTTATAGTTCTGCAAGCATTTCTCAGGAAGGAAGAAAGGTCCCACATATATAACCTGACTTTAGAGCTCAATATATTGGAAAAAGACCAACAAAAGAGCCCAAACCAGGCAGGAGGAAAGAAATAATAAAATTTAGAGCAGAAATTAATGACATAGAAATCCAAAAAACAAGCTGAAAGATCAATGAAACCAAGAGCTGGTTCTTTGGGAAAATAAACAAGATTGATAAATCACTAGCAAGACTCACAAAGAAAGAGAGAGAATCCAAATAAACCGAATCAGAAATGGAAAGGGGGACATCACAACAGAAACCAAAGAAATTCAAAAGATCATCAGAGACTACTTTGAAAGTCTGTATACCACGAAACAAGAGAACCTAGAAGAAATGGATCAATTCCTGGATTCCTATAATCTCCCAAGACTGAACCAAGAAGATTTGGAATACCTGAATAGACCTATTACTATCAAAGAAATTGAAACTGTAATCAAAACTCTTCCCCCAAACAAAACCCCAGGTCCAGATGTGAATCCACTAGCGAATTCTTCCAAACATATATTTTTTTCTTTTTTTCCCCCTTTTTTCTTATTCTTTTCTTCTTTTCTTTCTTTCCTTTTTATTTTTTATTTTATTTTTTTATTTTTTTGCTTTTTGGGTCACACCCAGCGATGCACAGGGGTTACTCCTGGTTCATGCACTCAGGAATTACTCCTGGTGGTGCTTTCGGGACCAAATGGAATGCTGGGAATCGAACCCGTGTTGGCTGCATGCAAGGTAAAGACCCAACCCGCTATGCTATTGCTCCAGCCCCTCTTCCAAACATTTAAAGAGGACCTATAGCCAGTTCTTCTCAAACTTTTCCCAAAAAACAGAAACTCTCCCAAACAGTTTCTGTGAGGCACATATCTCCCTAATACCAAAAAAAAGAGACACCACAAAAAAAGGGAAAATTACAGGCCGATATCCCTGATGAACACGGATGCAAAGATCATCAACAAAATATTAGTGAATAGAATACAACAACCTATCAAAAAGTTCATACACCACAACCATGTGAGATTCATCCCAGGGATGCAAGGATGATTTACCATTCAGAATCAATCAACATAATACATCATACCAACAAAAGAAAAGATAAAAATATATGATCATATCAATAGATGCAAGAAAGCATTTAACAAGATCCAGCACCCGTTTATGATGAAAGCTCTCACCAAACTGGGTATTGAGGGAACTTTCCTCAATATAGTCAAAGCCATCTACAACAAGCCTATGGCAAGCATTTTCCTCAATGGGGAAAAATTAATAGACTTCCCTCTAAGATCAGGGACGAGACAAGAATGCCCACTCTCACCACTTCTGTTCAATATAGTACTGGAAGTACTTGCAATAGCAGTTAGGCAAGAGAAAGACATTAAGGGCATCCAGATAGGAAAGGAAGAAATCAAGCTCTCACTCTTTGCAGATGATATGATACTATATTTAGAGAACCCTAAAGCCTCTACTAAGAAACTCCTAGAAACAATAGACTTGTATAGTAAAGTCGCAGTCTATAAAATCAATACCCAAAAGTCCATGACTTTCCTATATGCAAATAATGAGAGAGAAGAAATTGACATGAAAAAGCAATCCTGTTCACAATTATGCCTCAGAAAATCAAGTACCGCGGAATAAGCTTACCTAAGGAGGTAAAGGACCTGTACAAAGAAAACTACAAAATGCTACTTCAAGAAATAAAAGACACGAGGAAATGGAAATATATGCCCTGCTCATGTGTTGGGAGAATTAACATTGTCAAAATGGCAATATTTCCCAAAGCATTGAACAGATTCAATGCAATCCCTATAAGGATACCCATGAAGTTATTCAAAGAAATGGATCAAACACTCCTGAAATTCATATGGAAGAAAAATGCCCCACAAATATCTAAAAGAATTTTTTGAGAAAAAGAAGTTGGGAGGCATCACCTCCCTCAACCTCAAACTCTATTGCCAAGTGGTAATAATTAAAACACATACTGAAACAAAGGCAGAGCCACAAACCAATGGAACAGGGTTGAATATCCTTACACACACCCTCAAATATATGATCACCTAGTCTTTGATAAGGGAGCAAGAAATGTGAAATGGAGCAAGGATTTCTCTTTAAGAAATGATGCTGGCAAAACTGGACAGCTACGTGCAAAAAAACGGGCTCAGACCTCTACCTAACACCATGCACAAAAGTCAGATCAAAATCGATTAAAGACCTCAACAGCAGACCAGAATTCATAAGGTACATTGAAGACAGGGTCCGCAAAACCCTCCACGATATTGGAACTAAAGTTATCTTCAAAGATGATACACCGCTAACCAAGCAAATGGAAAAAGAGATAAACAAATGGGACTATTTTAATATAAGAAGCTTATATACATCAACAGAAACAGTGACAAGAATACAAAGACAATCTACAGAATGGAAAAGGATATTTACACAATTCCCATCTGATAAGCAGTTGATATCAAGGATATACAAGGCACTGGCTGACCTCTACAAGAAAAAAAATCCAACCCCATCAGAAAATAGGGAAATGAAATGAATAGAAACTTTCTCAAAGAAGATATCCGAATCGCCAAAAGGCATATGAAAGAAGGTTCTTCATAACTAATCATCAGGGAGATGCAAATCAAAACAAGAAGGAGATATCTCACACCACAGAGACTGGCCCACTTCCAAAAGAACAAAAGCAACCATGGTTGGCAGGGATGTGGTTAAAGAAACTTTGGTACATCTACACAATAGAATACTATGCAGCTGTTAGAATAGATGAAGTCATGAAATTTGCATATAAGTGGATTAATATGGCGAGTATCACGCTAAGTGAGGTGAGTCAGAAAGAGAGGGACAGACATAGAAGGGTTGCACTCATTTGTGGAATATAAAGCAATGGAATGGGAGACTAACAACTAGGGGTATTAGAGCAAGGACAAGGAGGATTGCTCCACTGCTTGGAAGCCAGCCTCACATGTCAGGGGGAAAGGCAGCTCAGATAGACAAGGGACCACCAAGTAAAGGGTGGTATGAGGGCCCGCTCAGGATGGGAGATGCGTGCTGAAAGTAGACAATAGACAGAATATGATGGCCACTTAATTGCATTGCAAACCACAACACCCTTAAGGAGAAAGAGAGAGTAAAAGGGCATGCATCTGCCACAAAGGCAGGGGTGGAATGGAAGGATGGTGGTAGGGATACTGGGAACATTGGGGGTGGAGAATGGGCACTGGTGGAGGGATGGGTACTCGATCATTGTATAACTGAAATGTAAGCACGAATGTTTGTAAGTCTGTAACTGTACCTCATGGTGATTTATTTTTAAAAATAGAAAAATTAAAAATATATAATGAAATTAAATCATACCCTCCTGAAATTCATATGAAACAATAATAGACCCTCAAAAGATAGCTAAAACAATCCTTTTGAATAACAAATTGAGAAGTTTCAATTTCCCCAACTTCAAATTGTACTAAAAAGTTATAGTAATTAACACAACATGGTGATGTAATATAGACAGATCCTTGGATCAATGGAATCAACTTTAATATCCTGAGACAGACCTTTAGGTATATGACCAATTAATCTTTTATAAAGGAGCAAAAAACTGAGGTGGAGCAAGAAAAGCCTCTTCAACAAGTGATGATGGGAAAACTGGTCTGTGACAGGAGTCTGTTAGAGGAAACGCCACTCCTTCCTGCCTCCCAGGCTGCCCAGCAGCGCCAGTTGCCCGGCAACCCTGGCAACTGGGGACGTGATGGCAGGAGGACTTGGCTTGGGTGCGGAGGACCAAGTTGAGTTGGAGAAGAGGAGCTGGGGATTGTCATGAAACAACGAAAAATCCAGGGGCCATAGCTGCAGGAAGAGAGGTTTGAGTGACATTTCTCCATCTACAAGCTTACCACCTCTGGTTGAAGGCCAGCTACACTGTTTTCTGAACTTACCATTAATCGAGTCATATGGAAGATCACAAAGCCTCCTGCTTCTGTACTTGTTTGAGTACGATGATGGGGAGAAACATCCGATGGAAGCCTCTTTTGTCCCAGGGATGCTCTGCAGACAGAGCTAAAAGTTGTGAGGACAACCACATGTTATGCTGTTTGCTGTGGTCCAAAGCAGTTTACTTTGTACCTTACAGATATGGCTGTGCTGGTACTAGAAGTTATCACCAAGCTTGGTCATCTTCCAGTTGGGAGAGTTCATATCAATGGACTAGCCCGGATTTCTGCAACCCATCACATCAATGGACTGTTTACCATTATCTCACCAACACCTAAGAAACTTGCAGAACTTCAGGTCTCACTTGCCTTGGAACCTCTGTCAGAAACATATGACAGCTACAGTCCTCTTCCTACCGCTGACATGACAGAAAATATGCTTTTTTCGGAGCAAGGATTCAGAGAAAATATTCAACCCGACAATATCCAGTTTCTGGTTTCATCAAAACCTCAAAGGATACCTATTGCCAAAATTGATGGAAAAGAATTAACAGCCAATAGTAGTCTATCAACTACTCTAAGGGGGAAGGACCACTTGTACTTTGCAGAGAACTCTGATACAATAAAGGACCCTTTCTTTGAACTGAAGCACCATCTTGATTCAGAACAGAACTCAGACTCTATAACTCTGAAAAGCAAAGCCTTACAGAAGCAAATGTCCCTTTTAAACAGTACTGACTTACAATCTCAAATTAGGACAGTCTCCAAGAGCCACAATGAATCATGCATCCTTTCTTCGAACAATTCCCCCCACCAAGGATCTTTTTTCATCTTTGTTAGAACAAGGAAATAAACTGTGTGATGCCATGGTGATTTCTAAAATGAAATCAACTCCAGATACTAGCATGTTATTGGATTAAGTTGATCTTCCTATGAAGAAAGATTTTCTTACAGAATCAATAAAAATCAAAGCCTTGTCTAGGGATAAACTGAAAGACCACACTGAAGACCACTTTCTTCCTCCAACTGAGAACGTGTTCTGGAAGCATGATACAAACACTGATGCTGGAGCCGTCCTGTTGCTATTAGGTAGGTAAGAAGTTTTACTAGCTTTCTTTTTGCTGTTTTATTCTGTTTGGGGGTTATACCTGGAGACATTCAGGGGCTACTCCTGGCTCTGCACTCAGGGATCACTACTGGTAATGCTTTGGAGAACCATATGGGATGCCAGGGATGGAACCCATGTCAATCACATGCAAGGCAAGTGCCTTACCCATAGTACCATCATTCTGAACCCATAACCAGCTTTCTTCTGATTGAAAAAGAGATAATTGAGCTTTGTCAAAATTAAAAATGATTATATTTCATGGGACACTAGTAAGGAAATTAAGATGATTTAAGACATGCTCACAAAGTTGGAGGACTGAACTGTCTGTTCCTTCCACCAAGAAAAATCCCCTTTTTTCAAAAAGTCAAATATTAGGATATTCACCCAATACCCTTCTGATAAGGAGTTGATATCCAGGATATACAAGGCACTGGTTGAACTCTACAAGAAGAAAACATCCAACCCCATTAGAAAAAGAGTCGATGAAATGGACAGAAACTTTCTCAAAGAAGAAATCCGAATGGCTAAAAGGCACATGAGAAAATGTTCTATAGCACTAATCATCAGGGAGATGCAGATCAAAACAACAGTGAGATACCATCTCATACCACAGAGACTGGAACACATCCAAAAGAACAAAAGCAACTGGTGTTGGTGCGAATATAGGGAGAAAGGGACACTCCTTCACTGCTGGTGGGAATGCCGACTGGTTCAGCCCTTTTGGAAAACAGTATGGACGATTCTCAAAAAATTTAAAACTGAGCTCCCATTTGACCCAGCAATACCACTCCTTGGAATATATCTCGGAGAGGCAAAAAAGGTATAGTAGAAATGACATCTGCACTTGCATGTTCATTGTAGCACTGTTTACAATAGCCAAAATCTGAAAAAAAAACCCTGAGTGCCCAAGAACTGGTTAAACAAACTTTGGTACTTCTACTCAATGGAGTACTATGCAGTTGTTAGAAAAAATGAATTCATGAAATTTGCATATAGTGGATCAACATGGAGAGTACCATGCTAGACGAAATGAGTCAGAAAGAGAGGGACATACATAGAATGACTGCACTCATTTGTGGAATATAAAGTAACAGAATGGGAGACTAACACCCAAGAGAAGTAGAGATAAGGACCAGGAGGTCTGCTCCATGGCTTGGAAACTGGCCTCACATGCTAGGGGAAAAGGCAGCTCAGATAGAGAAGAGAACACCAACTAAAGGATATTGGGAGGACCCATTCAGGCTGAAAGATACATGCCGAAAGTAGACTATAGACCGAACACAATGGCCACTCACTACCTCTATTGCAAACCACAGCACTCACTACCTCTATTGCAAACCAAAAGGAAAGAGAACAAAAGGGAATTCCCTGCTGCAGAGGTAGAGGGGGTGGGGGGGATGGGGTGGTGGTGGTGGGAGGGATACAGGGAACATTGATGGAGGAGATGGCCACTGGTGGAGTGATGGGTAAACAATCATTGTATGACTGAAATGCAAACACGAAAGTTCGTAAGTTTGTAACTGTACCTCAAAGTGATTCCATAATAAAACAAATTTTAAAGGAAAAAACCTGGTCAGTGACATGAAAAAAATTAACTCACACCTCTTTCTAACACCATGAACAAAAGTCAAATCCAAATAGATTAATACCTTGATATCGGACCTGAATCCATAAGGTACATAGAGTTAAATATAGGCAGAACTCTTCATGACATTGAGGTTAAAGTCATTTTAACAGAAATACATTAAATTAAGAAGTTTCTGCACAACAAAGAAAACAATTCCCAAGACACAAAGACTGCTCATGGAATGGGAAAAATTATTTACCCAAGAGTCATATGATAACGGGTTAATATTCAAGATATATAAGGCATTCGTAGAATTTTACAAGGAAAAAATTCAACCCCATGAAAAATTGGGTGAAGAGAAAAATAAAAACTTCTTTAAAGAAGAAACACAAATACCACCAATAAAATGCTTTATATCACTAATCATTAGGGAGATGAAAACAATGAGATACCAACTCACCCCACAGAACACATAAAGAACAACAATTATTGGTGTGGTTTTAGAAAGAAAGTCACTCTCATTCTATGCTGGTGAGAATAACAACTGCTCCAACCTTTCTGGAAATCAAAATGGACATCTCAAAAAAACTAGAAATTTAGCTTCCATATAACTCAGCAATACCTTTACTAGGAATATACTATGGGGTTATAAAAACTCAATGCAGGCACTGTTTATAATATCCAGTACCTGAATCTGGAAAAACACAGAATTTTCCAGAATCTGGAAAAATCCCAAGTGCCCGAGAACAGATAACTGGTTAAAGAAACTTCAGTACATCTACAAAATGCAATACTATGCAGCTGTTAGAAAAGATTAAGTCATGAAATTTGCATATAGGTGGAATAACATGGAAAGTATCATGTTAAGTGAACTGAGTCTGAAAAAGAGGGATAGACATAGAAAAATTGCACTCATTTGTGGAATGAGTAACAAAATGGGAGACTAATACCAACGAACAGTAGAAATAAGTACCAGGAGGATTACTCCACAGTTTAGAAGCTGGCCTCACATGCTGGGGTCAAAGGCAGCTCAGATAGAGAAGGGACCACCAAGTAAAGGTACTAGGAGGGCCCATTTGGGCTGGGAGATGCGGGCTGAAAGTAGACTATAGACCGAACATGATGGCCACTTAATGTAGGATAACATAGCCTCTGATAGTTTAGGTTTATTGGGTTACTCCCTTCACAGTGCTCCCATTCCTCTGTGTTTATTTGTAGCTTCTTTCTTAGTGTTCTGTTGACTTGTAAATATTCTTTTTCTCTTCTCCTTGAGTCCTTTGCACAGTTTATTCAGAGCAATGTCCTTTTTGTATGGACACAGGAAGACTTAGCAAGTGCTATGCTTTTGTAACCTGGGAGTCATTTAACTCTACCTGATATTTTCCTCCTGGGCATCTGTTCTCTCAACCTAAGCCTCAGCTGCCCTTACTTCCTAGCACCCCCAAAAGCAGGGTCCCGATGAGGGACGAGACGGACCCAGGGCAAGCGGTGAGTTGTGTGCTACCCTGGCACGGAGATGGGCCTGGCCAAAGTGCCTAATGCTTAACTCTAAGTTAAGAGCTTGGTCATGGACAAATGCTGTCATGATCCAAACAGTGATAACTAGATTCGGACCCTGCTAGGGTGAGGAATGATTAATCTGGCCTGAGTGCTGTGGTCTGAGTCTGTGGCAAGATGTTGCCAGGAGAGCTGCCTTGCAAGCCTCAATGTATCTCTTGCTATGTCCATACAAAAACAATTATTATTAAGATGTTAATAAGTGTTTGGACTAAGGAAAGGAAAAAAACCTTAAGAGGTAATTTACCTGCTGGCCCTCAGGAAGGGCTTTCTTATGTTGATTTTGCTACCTGGCTGGGTGTAGCCTAGAGGGCAAGGTGGAGAGAGACAAGTAGGGGGAGAGACTAGTGAAGGAGCCAAGAGGCTGCAGTAGATCCAGAGAGAGGATGAAACTAGGAGTGTGGGAGATGAGAAAGATGGAAGATTGAATAAACGGTAACTAATCACCAACCAGCTTGGTCCTCGTTCTTCCTCCGCCTGTCCTTGGCCAACGGCCGTCCCGATCCAGCTCATCCACAGCGGTTCCAGAGCACCGAACGCGGGCAGTGAGACAGAACCACCCAGAGAGCCTGCGAGTGCACACGCCCCTTGGCGTGCCTTAGCTTTTTACAACTTAATACCTCTACTGCAAACCCAAAGGAGAGAGAGAGCAAAAGGGAATGCCCTGCCACAGAGGCGGGGTGGGGTGGGAGGGAGGACAGGATGGGCGTGGTGGGAGGGATGCTGGGACCATTGATGGTAAAAAATGCGCACTGGTGGAGGGATGGACACTCAACCATTGAATGACTGAAACGCAAACACGAAAGTTTGTAAGTCTGTAACTGTACCTCATGGTGATTCACTAAAAAAAATTTTAAAAAGAACAATGCAGAAAAGTCATCTGCATTCCTATGTTCATTGTAGCACTAATCACAATAGCAAAAATCTGGAAACAACCCAAGATCCCAATAACAGATAAAGAAACCATAGAGCATTTAACAATGAAACATTTTTTAATCACCATGAGACACAAAGCTGATCATGGTCGGATTTCAGTCATAGAGTGTTCCAACAAAATCTCTCCATCTGTGAACATTACCCACCACCAATGTCCCCAGTTTCCCTCCCACCACCTTCTCTCCAGCTCATTGATTTCTGCTCTAAGTTTTATTTTTTTTCCTTCTTCTTTCCTGGTTTGGGTTCATTTTCCTTGTCATTTTCCAAGATCTTAAGCTGTGAGGTTAAGCTATTGATAGGGGCCCTTTCTTCCTTCCTGTTGAATGCTTGCAGAGCTATAAACTTTCCTATTAACACTGCTTTTGCTATGAATTTGCCCCACAAATTCAATAGCTCATGTCCTCATTCTCATTTATTTCCAGGAATCATTCAATTTCCTCTGTAACCCATTGATTGTTCAGTAGTAAGCTATTTAATTTCGAGCTGTTTTATTTGATTCTCCATTTCTGTGTGTGATTCACTTTTATTTTAGTGCATCATGGTCTGAAGGGATAATTGATATAATTTATGTCCTCTTACTTTTATGGCAAGCTACAGAGAGTATCCTGCCTGCACAGCAGAGCCTGACAAGCTACCCGTGGCATATTCGATATGGAAAAAACAGTAACAATAGGTCTCATTTCCCTGACCCTGAAAGAGCCTCCAATCTTTGGGAAAGATGAATAAGGAGAGGCCACTAAAATCACAGGGCTGAATGTAATAGAGATGTTACTGGTGCCCGCTCAAGTAAATCGATGAACAACAGGATGACAGTGATACAGTGATAATTTTATGGAGGTATATTTTGAGGCCCAGCATGTGGTCTTTCATGGAGAATCTCCCATGTGCACTGGAGAGGAATATGTATTCAGCTTTTGGGGGATGAGATGTCCTGTATATATCTACTATCCCCCCTTGCTTCCATTTCTCCCCACAAAGTATTTATCTGCTGAGATTTAATCTGGTTGATCTATTTAGAGGTGACAAAACGGCGTTAAAATCTGCAACTACTATTGTGTTGCTATAAATGCCATTCTTGACGATTATATTACCAGTTGTTTCAAGTCTTTCGCTAGTCCTTCATTAGGTGCATATAAATTTAGGAGTGTGAGTTTCTCCTGATGTACAAGTCCCTTGATCATTAATACATGACCTTCCCTGTTTCTTTTAAACTTCTTCAGCCTGAAGTCTATGTGATCTAATACTAGTATGGCCAACCCTGCTTTTTTTTTTAATAATTTATTTATTTTTAATTAGAGAATCACCGTGAGGGTACAGTTACAGATTTATACACTTTTGTGCTTATACTTCCCTCATACAAAGTTCGGAAACCCATTCCTTCACCAGTGCCCATTCTCCACCACCCGTAAACCCAGCGTCCCTCCCACCCTCCCCAATCCCATCTCCCCCCCAACCCACCCTGCCACTGTGGCAGGGCATTCCCTTCTGTTCTCTCTTTCTAATTAGCTCCAACCCTGCTTTTTTAAGGGGGTTGTTTACTTGGAGACTGTTTTTCAGCCTTTGACTTTCAGCCTGTGTTTGCTTTAATTTTTCAGAGGTGTTTTCTTTCTTTTTTCATATGTGTTTCTTGCAGGCAGCAGAATTTTGGGTTCAATTTTCTAATCCATCCTACCACTCTGTGCCTTTTGGTTGGTGATTTAGTCCAATGTTATTGAAAGGTTATTGTGATGGGGGTTTATGCTATCTTTATGTAAGAGTGATATACTTGTGGGGTTTGTCTTATGTGGAGCATGGCAACAGACAGAGCAGATAAAATCTGTCCCTGCATATCAGATAAGACCTGTCCCTGCATAGTGTCCCAGTAGGGAAGGGAGTGTCTGGGTGCATTTTACAAGCACCAGGTATCTGGCCTTGCATCTCACCAAATTCCCCAAAAAGTGTCACCTCTGTTTAGCAAGTGATTCCTAACTGCATCATCTAGCCCTAATCGGGCCAGGGCAAAGCAGAGTTGGAAAGTTGATAGGTCAGTAATGCTAAACTTTATGTGATTTGACCATCCTCTTAAGCCAAAACCCTCTCTAAAATAATGTGTGCATTTTGCAATAAAGTGAACAGCCATCAGCTCTCTCCCAGAGTGGTTTCTCCGTGCTCCTGTCATCCTTCACCCTACTTCTGCCTTGACCAGTGCATAACATGTCTGGGCACATTGGGGAAAAACTGTTTCCCAACAGTCTTATCTTAAAAGTATATCATTTACTTCTTCTTGTAGCAATTGTCTGAGTCTATGAAATTTCTAAATTGTTCTTTACCTGTGAAGTTGTGTATTGTTCCTTCAAATATGAATGAGAGTGTCGCAGGGTAAAGCATTCTTGGTGAGGTGTTCATTTCATTGAGTTTCTTCCCTGTGTCCCACCAATATCTTCGGACGCAGAGTGTTTCATCTGATAATTCTTCTGTGAATCTTAGGGATGCTCCTTTATAAGCAATTTCCGTCTTTGATTTTGCTGCTTTCAGCACTCTATCCCTATCTATGGTTTTTGTCATTCTGATTAGGATGTGTTTTGGAGTATTTTTATTTGAATTTCTGTTAGCTGGTACCCTCTGGGCCTCTGGATTTGGTTGCATGCATTCTTTAGCTCCAGGAACTTCTCAGCAATGATAGCTTTGACGGTTGCTTCTTCATCAGGGTTTTCTTCTTGCTCCTCTGGTGCTCCAATTATTCTTATGTTGTTCCTGATCCCAATTTTTCCTGTCATATGTTGATTTATTGTGTGCATCTTTTCCATCTTTTGTTGTAGTTTGGAAATTCTCTGAACCTCATCTTGAAGCTCACTGGTACCGTCCTCGGTAGCTGTTACTCTGCTGCTGAGACCTTCCAGTGAGTTTTTCATTTCCCTTACCAGGTATTTCAGATCTGTCATTTCTGCTTGTATTTTCATTTGCATCTTCATCATTTCTGCTCTCATCTCCTCCTGTATTTTATTGGTGGTGCATTTTATTGTTTCTTTGAGCTCCTTATCCATCCTTAAAATTCCATTCTAAATTACTTATCAGAGAGTTTATATATCTCATTATTACTCGTTAGGTCATCTGGATTAGCTACCTCACTTACTAAGCATGGTGGGTTTCTGCATTGCTTTACCATCGTGACCTTTGCAGTTTAAGGTTATTTCTTGTGTGTTTGTGTGTGGGTAGAAGCCTAAGTTAGAGTGTCTTTGTATGTGTAGGATGAGTCATAGAGTGGTGAATAAATGCGAGGCCACAGAGTTAAGTGGGCTGGCCACACTCTTTGAGGCCAGTTTCGGGTTGGAAAGTACCTGTTAGAGTAAAAGATCTCCCTAGAGTCTGAATGCTTGCCCTTTAACTGCTAGATGCAGAGCTGAATTCCCTGATTTGTCCCAGCTCAGTTCCCTGTCACTACTCTAACAATGAAATACTTTGCAGCTGTTAACAAAAAGGAAATCATGAATTTTCCTACACATGGATGGACATGGAGAACATAATACTGAATGAAATGAGTCAGAGGAAGAGATGCAGGCATAGAATGATTGTACTCATTTACGGGATATATATATATATATATATATATATATATATAATAACACTAGCTCACAGTAAGAATTATCCACAATGGGGATAAACTAAAAGTTTTCCCTTCGAAATCAGACACAAGACAAGTTTGCCTACTCTCCCCACTTCTATTCAACATAGTATTGGAAGTACTGCATAGCAATTAGGGAAGAAAAATATGTCAAGAGCATCCTGAGAGGGAAGTAACAAGACAAACTCTCACTATTTGCAGATTACATGATACTATAATTAGAAAATCGGGCTGGAGAAATAGCACAGCGGGTAGGGTGTTTGCCTTGCACGCGACCGACCCAAGTTCGATTCCCAGCATCCCATATGGTCCCCCGAGCACTGCCAGGTGCAATTCCTGAGAGCAAAGCCAGGAGTAACCTCTGTGCTGTTTTGGCCAAAAAGAAATAAAAATAAAAAATCCTAAATACCCCACAAAAAAGCTCCTAGAAATAATATATCTGTATAGTAAAGTGGAAGGTTACAAAATCAATACCCCAAAGTCTATGGCTTTCCTATATTCAAATAATGAAAGAGAAGAAAAAGATATTTTAAAAACAATGCTATTCACAGTTGTGCCTCAGAAAATCAAGTACATCAGAATCAGCTTAACTAAAGAGGTAAGGACCTATAGAAGAAAATTACATAATGCTACTTCAAGAAATAAAAGAGGACATGAATATATGGAGACCCATCCCCTGCACATGGATTGGGAGCATTAACACTGTAAAAGGGCTGGAGCGATAGCACAGCGGTAGGGCGTTCGCCTTTCATGCAGCCGTCCACTGGTCGATTCTTCTGCCCCTCTCGGAGAGCCCGGCAAGCTACCAAGAGTATCGCGCCCGCACGGCAGAGCCTGGCAAGCTACCCGTGGCATATTTGATATGCAAAAAACAGTAACAAGTCTTCACAATGAGAGACGTTACTGGTGCCCGCTAGAACAAATCGATGAGCAATGGGATGACAGTGAACATTGTAAAAATGGCAATACTCCCAAATGCATTATACAGATTTAATGCAGTCCTTATAGGGATACCCATGACATTTTTCAAAGAAATTGATCAGACATTCCTGAATTTCATGAATACCTAAAGGAATTCTTGGATAAAAGAAGATAGAAAGCATCACCTTCCCCAAACTGCATTATAAAATGGTAGTTATAAAACAGTGTTCTACTGGAATAAAATCAGACCTGCAGGCAAATGGAATATGTTGAACATCCAGACACAGCCACTCAAATATATGATTATTTAATCTTTGATAAAGGAGCAAGAAATATGAAGTGGAAGAAGAGAGACCTCGTTAGTAAGTGGTGCTGGGAAAATTGGGCAGGTACATGCAAAAATGAATCATATTTCTTTATAATGATCAAAAGTTAGATCAAAATGGATCGAAGACCTCGGTATTAGACCTGAAACCATAAAGTATGTGTCAGGGCTCCTTCCCTGAGTTGTGGCCGCACTAGTGGCTGCAAGTTATTCTTCCCCCTCCATATCCCATAAGAACCATAAGTTACCCTCTTAGTTGGAACTTTCACTAGGTTAGCTTAACCACCAGAAACACATTAGCCAATAACTCATTAAGCCCACCTCAATTAATACTGCATCATAAGCAGAATAGTAACAGTGAACGCGAAGGGCTAAACCATATAGGTCACAATGGTAAAGCAATGCAGAACCCCACCAAGCTTATTTATTAAAGAGGATAGCCCAGAAGACCCAAGAGCAATGAAGTTCTAGATAATCTCTCTGACAAGGAATTTAGAAGGGAGCTACTGAGGATGCTTAGGGAACTAAAAGAAACAACGGAAAGCAATGCCAAAAAAATGCAAGAGGATTTGAAGGTAGAAATGCGGAAAATTCAAACAAAATTACAAACGGAAATGTCAAACCTGAAAAACCTGGTAGGCAAATTAAAAAACTCAGTGGAAGGCATCAGCAGCAGAGTAACAGCTGCTGTGGACAGAATCAGTGAGCTCAAAGATGAAGTCCAGAGACTCTCTAGAAAAGAACAGAAAATGGAAAAGAGTCTGACAATTTGGGGACAGGTGGCAAGAGATGAAGCCAAGAGGAGTAATATAAGAATTATTGGAGTCCCAGAGGGACAGGAAGTAACCCTGACGAAGAAACTGTCAAAAACATCATTGCTACGATGTTCCTAGAGCTGCAGAAAACATGCGTCCACATTCAGGAGACCCAAGGGTACCAGCTAGAAGAAATTCAAATAAAAATACCCCAACACACACATCCTGAGAAAAATGACCAAAACCTTAGATAGAGACAAAATCCTGAATTCAGCAAGATCAAAGAAATTGCCTATAAAGGAGCATCCTTAAGATTCACAGCCGTGGGGTTTTCGCCTTGCATGAGGCTGACTTGGTTCAATCGCAGGCATCCCATATGGTCCCCCAAGAACCAACAGAAGTAATTCGTAAGTGCAGAGCCAGGAGTAACCTCTGAGCATCACTGGGAGTGACAGAAAAAAAAATAGATTCACATCCGACTTGTCTGATGAAATCCCCCGGCCCGAAAACAGTGGTGGGATATAGTGAAAAAACTCAATGAAATAAATGCCTCACCAAAAATACTTTACCCAGCTAGAATCTCATTCATAACAGAAAGAACAACACACAGTTTCACAGATAAGCAACAGTTCAGGAACTTCATAGACTCAAAATCATGGTTACAATAACAACTGAATGGGCTACTTAAAGATAAGACAGGCCCCTCAAATATACCAAATTTCAGCAGAAAAATGGGACAAAACCCCATAACAATAATCTCTCTCAACGTCAATAGGTTAAACGTACCAATTAAAAGACACAGAGTGGCAGGATGGATTAGAAAATTGAACCCAACATTCTGCTGCCTGCAAGAAACACATCTCAACAGTCAGAGCAAACACAGGCTCAAAGTCAAAGGCTGGAAAACAATCCTTCAGGCAAACAACTCCCATGAAAAAGCTGGGGTAGCAATCCTAGAATCTGACCACACTGATTTCAGACTGAAGAAAGTGACAAGAGACAGTGAAGGTCATTTCTTATTGATAAAGGGATCTGTACAACAGGAAGAACTTATAAAACTAAATATATATGCACCTAATGAAGGACCAGCAAAGTACTTAAAACAACTACTCATAGACTTGAAGAAAGACATCGATAGCAACACAATACTAGTGGGAGACTTCAACACCGCTTTATCACCTCTTGATAGATCAACCAGACTCAAACTTAGCAAGGACATACTTCATCTGGGGAAGAAATGGGAGAAAGGGACTTAGTAGATATATACAGGACACATCATCCTCAAAAATCTGAATACATCTTCTCAAGTGTGTATGGAACATTCTCCAAGATAGACCTGATGCTGAGCCACAAAACATACCTCCATAAAATTAAGAAGATCGAGATTGTATTGACGATCCTCTCAGACCACAATGCACTGAAATTAGAAATAAATCACGCAAACAAACAGAAAACGAAATCAAACACCTGGAAATTAAATAGCTCACTATTGGACAACAAGTGGCTTAGAAAGAAAATCAAAGAGAAAACCAAAAGATTCCTGGAAACAAACTAAAAAGAGAACACAAGTTACCAAAACTTATGGGACACAGCAAAAACTGTGTTAAGAGGAAAGTTTACAGCAACCCGCCCACGGTGATTCATTAATAAAAAAAATAAAAGAGATAAAAAAGAGGAAAGTTTATAGCTCTACAAGCATTTGCAGGAAGGAGGAGTGAGCCCACATAAGTAACCTAACCTCACAGCTTAAGAGCTTGGAGAATGACCAACAAAAATAGCCCAATCCTAGCAGGAGGAAGGAAATAATGAAACTCAGAACAGAAATTTACGAGATGGAAACCCAAAAAACAATCTGAAAGATCAATGAAACCAAGAGCTGGTTCTTTGAGAAAATAAAGAAGATCGATATACCTCTAGCAAGACTCACAAAAAAGAGAGAGAGAGGGACCACAGATGAGAGGTACGAGCTTGCAGCAATGGGACGCAAGGGTGCTCTTGGGAAGGTGGGTGGTACCAGCCCCTGCTCCCTGCCGACATGTGATCCCGGGGGCTGCAGGTGTGCGGCCAACCGCAGCTGCATGAGCATGATTCCAGAGATCAGCTAAACAACTTTTGGTACCGGCAGCTCCTTGCAGAAATGTCTCCAGACTGAGAACTAAGCCACGGCCCCATGCCTGCCCAGGAGGGGAAAGTTTTTCTCTCTCCCCTTTTCCTTGGCGGGGGTGGGGGTGGAGGGCGTGGCGACCGCCATATTATAAGGACCACTAATACAAGCTTTCAATGATCCAATTTCTGGAAGAAATTTCCCTGGACTTAGTTGCTAAAATACAGAAATCCAAAACCTCATTATCTCTTCACAGCAGGTCTGACTCTTGTGGGGAACTCCTAACAATAATAGTGAGTTTTTTGTTGAAATATTGAATGTAATCAAAGTAAAGAGAAAGTAAAGTGAAATTTATCAGTTACACAGGTGGGGGGGTGGGGGGGAAAAGGGAGGTATACTGGGGTTTTATTTTGGTGGTGGAATATGGGCACTGGTGAAGGGATGGCTGTTTCAGCATTGTATAACTGAGACTCAAGCCTGAAAGCATTGTTATTTTCCACATGGTGATTCAATAAAAATGTTTTTTAAAAAAGGGACAGAGAAAACCCTAATAAACTGAATTAGAGATGAAAAGGGGGACATTACAACTGAAACTACAGAAATTCAAAGGATCCTCAAAGATTACTCTGAGAATCTTTATACCACGAAACACGAAAACCTCGAGGAAATGGATAAATTCCTAGATGCCTATTGCCTCCCAAGGCTGAACCAAGAATATCTGGAATACCTGAACAGACCTATCATCATCAAGGAAATTGAAACAGTAATAAAAAGTCTCCCCAAGCACAAAAGTCCTGGCCAAGATGGATTCACTCGTTAATTCTTCCAAACCTTTAAATAGGACTCACTCCCAATCCTCTTTAAGATTTTCCAGGACAATGAATTATAAAAAATACTTCCAAACAGTTTCTATGAAGCAAATATCACCCTGATACCAAAAGAAAGAGAATTACAGACCAATATCCCTGATGAACACAGACGCAAAGATCCTCAACAAAATATTAGCAAATAGAATCCAAAGACTCATCAAAAAGATCATACACCATAACCAAGTAGGATTCATCCCATAGATGCAAGGATGGTTTAACATTCGCAAGTCAATCAACATAATTTATTATATCAATAAAAGAAATAATAAAAACAATATGATCATATCAATAGATGCAGAGAAAGCATTTGACAAGATCGAGCACCCGTTTATGATGAAAACTCTCAGCAAAATGGGCATCAAAGGAACTTTCCTCAATATAGTCAAAGCCATCTAACACAAGCCCATGGCAAGTCTCATTCTCAATGGTGAAAAACTAAAAGCCTTCCCTCTAAGATTGGGCACAAGACAAGGCTGCCCACATTCACGATTCCTATTCAATATAGTACTGGAAGTCTTGGTCTAAGCAGTTGGACAAGAAAAAGATATCAAGGACATACAGATAGGAAAAGAAGAGGTCAAGCTATCACTATTTGCAGACAATATGATACTATACTTAGAAAACCTTAAAGACTCTACAGAAAAGATCCTAAACAATAGGTCGATATAGTAAAGTGGCAGGCTACAAAATCAATAACCAAAAGTCCATGGATTTCTTATATAAAAATAATGAAAGAGAAGAAACACAAAACATGAAATACAGACATTAAAAAAATCCCATTCACAATAGTACCTCAGAAAGTCAAGTACCTTGGAATCAGCTTAACCCAAAGAGGTGAAGGAACTATACAAGGAAAATTATGAAACACTACTTCAAGAAATAAAAGAGGACACTAGGAAATGTAGACACATCCCCTGCTCATGGATAGGAAGAATTAACATTATCAAAATGGCAATACTGCACAAAGCACTATACAGATTTAATGCAGTCCCTATCAGGATACCCATGACATTTTTCAAAGAAATAGACAAAACACTCCTGAAATACATATGGAACAATAACTCCCCCATGAATAGCTAAAGCAATCCTTGGGAAAAAGAAAATGGGTGGCTGTAGGATAACATGGGGGTTGTAATTTTAGCCTTGCCACAGGGAATTTAGTTTACCTTAAAGCAATGTCCTTTCTGTATGGACACAGGAAGACAGTTAATATTATGCTTTGTTACTTGGGAGCTGATTGACTCCAATAATATTTACTCCTGGGCATCTGCTTTCTCAACTCAGTTGCCCTTATTTCCTAGCACCCCAAAATCAGGGTCCCGATGAAGGACAAATTGGGCCCAGGGAAAGCTGTGACCTACTCTGGCATTGAAATGGGCCAGGCCAAAGCACCACAATACTCAACTATAAGTTAAGAGCACGGTATAGACAAATGCTGTCATGATCCAAAAGTAACGACGTGACCAGAACCCTGCTGGGGTTAGGAAGACTAACCTGACCTGAGGACTGTGTTCTAGAAAATATCGTGAGATGTCCTCAGGAAGAACCAAACTTCAAGTTTGATATATCTGTTACTGTGCTCATACAGAATGACATTGCTAGAAATATTAGAAGTAAATTTACTACAACTATTTACATGGTTTACTAGCTGAGGAAAGAAGAGACACACCCTGGATGTGATCCCGCCCTTAAGCGGATCTCCTAGTAATCTGGAGTAATCACCTTAGATGAGATTTGGTCCTTGAGTTAATCTCCCGGAGGAGTGGTCTTACCCTTCTTTGTTGATTTGTTAATGTTCAACCCACTTTGTATCACCACCCTATGTGATTGCTATATAAACTAAGACTGTAAGAGCAAAGCGAGTGAGAATCAGAGTCAGAGTCCAAAGTAGAGTGAGAATCAGAACCCGAGACACAGTCAGAAGTGAGAGCGAGAGATAATTGGGTCAGAGTCAGAAGTAGAGTGAGAATCAGAGTCAGAGTCAGAGTCAGAAGTAGGGTCAGAGTCAGAAGTGAGAGCGAGTGGGGCTCCAGAGGCTGAAGCAGAAGGGCTCCAGAGAGAGAGAGAGATCTGAAGAAGAGAGATCAGAAGAGACCAGAGGAGAGATGACAGAAACAGAGAGAGGTCGGAAGAGACCAGAGGAGAGACTACAGAGATAGAGTCAGAGATATAGAGATAGACAGGAGAGAGCACAGCTGCACACACAGAAGCAGAGCACAAAGGAAGAGCCATCCAGATCTGGTCCATACGCAGCGGATCAAGAGCACCAAATACGAGCAGCGAGAGAGAGAGAGAGAGAGAGAGAGAGAGAGAGAGAGAGAGAGGAGAGGGAGAGAGGGAGAGAGGGAGAGCCGCCCCAAGAGCCCACGAACACACATCATCACATGGGGCGCAGGCATAGGTATTTTTTACAGTTCTCTTGTTTCATGCCGTAAAGATTTTAAAGACCTTTTAAAAGTCTGTTATTTCTGCTGTGCTGTCTCCCCTTTCTTTGTGGGTCATGCTAGTGGCTCATCAATCTTATTTTTTCAAAGAATCTGCTCTTGGTTTCATTGATCTTTTAGATTGTTTTTTGGGATTTCATCTCATTAATTTCTGCTATGTTTTATTTTTCTTTATTTCTGCTTGGTTTGGACTCCCTTTGTAGGTCATTTTCGAAGATCTTAAAATATCAAGTAAAATTGTTTATGTGGGTCCTTTATTCCTTCCTGATGAATGCTTGCAGAGCTATAAACTTTCCTCTTAACACTGCTTCTGCTGTGTCCCACAGGTTCTGGTAGCTTGTGTCCTCATTCTCATCTGTTTCCAGGAATATTGTGATTTCTTCTTTAATTTCCTCTCTAACCATCTGGTTTTTCAGCAGTGAGCTGCTTAATTCCCTGGGGTTTGATTTGGTTTCTCTGCTTCTCTGGGTGATTAGCTTCCATTTTAAGTGCATTATGATCTGAAAATGTAGTCGATGCCATTTCTATCTTCTTGATTTTATAGTTATGTTTTGTGACCCAGCATGTGGTCTATCTTGGAGAATGTTCCATGTGCACTGGAGAAAAATAGGTATTCTGCTTTTTGAGGATGAAACATCCTGTATAGGGGGTATGGTGCTGCCAGCAGGTCAACTTGTACCTGCAGGGCGAGTGCATCAGCCACCTGATGGTGCCTTCAGACTTCCATATACCCCAAAATTGCTGCTGTGCCTTTGGGCAGACCCAAACAACTGGGGGACAAGTATACCAAGAAATTAAATGGCCAAAAGTTAGATATGTGGGAGACACACCCACAAACCACCATGGATCAGCTATATAAGCTCATTTATTGGCATTATATCAGAGACCCATAAATCTCAAAAGAGATCAAAAGACGCAGTTAGGGCCTGTAGTGCAGAGGTAGGCGGGAACCAGTGACTGAGATCTCCAGGCCCACTTGGATCAGGACTAGGCCTCCTGAACCCAGGTCCTCAGTTTTCCAATAGCTTGACAATCACACCCACAAACTCTCCCTGGCGCCATGTAATTACATCAACAGCCAAGACCCAGGGACTATAAACTAAAGTTCCTATAAGAAAGTGCCACAGAGTGTCCTGACTCTCCCTGCCCCCCCGCCGGGTTGTCTTCACTGGGGCACCTGGGAGGGGTGCGAGTTGAGTCTCCCTCCCCACCTCGAACAGAACCCAGGCAGCTGAAAACCTCCAAAACCCAACCACTGCCATGCCCAAGGCCACTCTCCACACGCTTGGACAAGCTTTACCCAAGAAGGGACAAGCCTCACCCAAGACAGGATGAACCTCACCCAAGAGCAGACTGTCAGTAAAACCCAGGTACGTGGGAACCTGTGACTGAGATCTCCAAGCCTGCTTGGATCAGGACTGGGCCTCCTCCCCACAGTTTTCCAGAAGCTTGGCAGTCAGACCCCACAAACTGCCCCCAGCACCATGTAATCTCATCAATGGCCAAGACCCAGAGACTATAAACAAAAGCTCCCAGAAGAGAATGACACATATTCATTATATTCTATGACATTATATTATATTCACATGGACATTATATTGTATCCATAACAAGCAATACAAAACAAATCGTCTAGCATAGGCTTCTTGGCAGGTTTGAGTGGTGGTGGAACTGGTGTCAAAATATTGAATGTAACCAAAGTAGAGAGAGAGAGTATGGGGGAAATTGTCTGCCACACAGGCAGGGGAAGGGTTGGAACAGGGGTGGAGGCAGAGAGGCAATACTGGAGACTTTAGCACTGTAGCACTGTCATCCCCTAATCATCAATTTACTTGAGCAGGCACCAGTAGCATCTCCATTTGTCCCAGCCCTGAGATTTTAGCATCATAAACTAAATGCTCTCTCTCCAGGATGCAGCATGCCAGCTGGATGTCCCTGGGCATAATGGTGATGTGTTTGGCATAGATGATGCAAAAGTTGGTATCCTTGAAGAGCCCCACCAAGTAGGCCTCACATACCTCCTGCAGTGCCATGACGACCAAATTCTGGGAGCACAGGTCTGTCTTGAATTCCTGCACAATCTCGTGCACCAGCCGCTGGAACGGTAGCTTGTGGATAAGCAGTTTTGTGGACTTCTCTGGTAGTGGAGGATCTTGCATGGTGCCATGGTGCCAGGCGGTAGCGGTGCGGCTTCTTCATGCCACCCGTGACTGGCGTGCTCTTGCGGGCCACCTTGGTGGCCAGCTGCTTGCAGGGCGCCTTCCCGCTGGTTGGCTTGCATGCCATCTGCTTAGGACGAGCCCTCTCGTTCTTCCCAACTCAGCTTGGAGACTCCTTCAGGGTTAGGGAAATGAGTCCCATTTTTCCTACTGTTGTTGGCATATTTAGTAAGTCATGGATAGCTTGCCAGGCTGTGCCATGTGGGCAGGCTACCCTTGGTAGCTTACCG
Source organism: Sorex araneus (assembly GCF_027595985.1). Taxonomy (NCBI): domain Eukaryota; kingdom Metazoa; phylum Chordata; class Mammalia; order Eulipotyphla; family Soricidae; genus Sorex; species Sorex araneus. The sequence goes on along the minus strand of NC_073313.1, from coordinate 56,213,245 downwards.
GTCTCTTGGTGGTGGTGGGGTATGGAGGCTTCTTTTGGGGCGATCTCTAACCATCCCTGCAGGTGTTCCCAGTCTACCAAATGTAAGCTCCTGGTGACGGGCTTGCTGTAACAATTTGCACGCTGACAACACGCACCTGCCTGCATCTTTGGGCATCGCCTGGGGCATCTGCAGCCTCAGGTTGATCTCCTTGAGGTGGATGGAGTGCACCCGAAGGTCGTTGAATAGCTGGCAGAGCAAGACCCCTTCTCATAGGGTTTGTGCCAGGTTGAACACCTGTGCCGAGTCCCAAGTCACTTGGTGGTTGACAGAGAGCGTCCTGCAGTGGATAAGCCATTGCATGCACTACCGACACTGTTCCATGCTTGATGGTGTTGTGACTCGGCCCAGCTGGGGGAAGTGATGACGCTTTGGCTGCCGCCTTGGTATTTCCTCGCCCTGCCGATGCCATTCTGTCTTAATCCTGCAAAGCAGCCAGTGATGTCTAGCAGGAATCATGCACAGAGTTCCTGCAAGAATCACAAGAATTCCATGTCTGGGGTGCTGTCATGCGTCATCCAGAGAGAGATGGTGAGCTGGGCTCGGGAGAGTGTGAAGGGTTCAACCAGTGTCAGTGCCATCTTGCCTGCAATTTATATAACTGGGGGTTTTCGTGGTGGAAAATGTGTACTGGTGAAAGGATGGGTATTTAATGATTGTATAACTGAAGCTCAAACATGAAAGCTTTGTAACTGTATCTCACAATGAATCAAAAAAGTGGGGAAATAATAAAATAATAAAATAAAATTAACATTCTGAATAAAAAAAGTAATGTGGAGTTTATGCCCAATTCAATCAGCTTAATCAATGGCTGAATAAATAGCAGTAATCCTACATTACAAAGAAAAAAAGAAAAGAAACATCCTGTATATATCTTTCTTCCATTAAGCCAGTATTTCCTTGCTGAGTTTTAGTCTCTTTGATCTATAATGAGGTGAAAAAGTGATGTTGAAGTCTCCAACTACTATTGTGTTGCTGCCAATGTCCTCCTTGAAGTCTATTAGCAATTATTTTTAGTTATTTTGCTGACCCCTCATTTGGTGCATGTATGTTTAGGAGTGTAATTTCTCCCTAGTGTACATATCCATTGGTTATTAAGAAATAGACTTCGCTGTTCCTTCTAACCCATTTCAGCCTGAAATCAATGTCATCGGATACAAGTATTGGCACCCTGGCATCTTTGCAAGAGTTGTTTGCTTGAAAATTTGTTTTCCAGCCTTCATCTTTGAGTCTATGTTTGCTCTAACTATTTAAATGTGTTTGTTGTAGGCAACAGAATATAGTATTCAGTTTTTAAATCCATTTTGCCACTCTGTGTCTCTTGGTGCATTTAGTCCATTGACTTTGAGAGAAATTATTGCCAGGGGGTTTTGTGCCATCTTTCTATAGAAATGTGTTGTGTTTGTGAGGCTTGTCTTGCCTTACAGTAGCTTCTTCAGTCATTATTTTAAGATTGGCTTTGAGTTTTTGAAGTTGCTGAACTATTGAAGTAGTGTATCGTTCCTTCGAGTTTGAATGAGAGACCAGCTGGGTAAAGTATTCTTGGTGAGGCATTCATTTCTTTAAGTTTTTGAGAGTTTCATATGATAGTTCTGCTGTAAATCTAAGGGATGATCCTTTGTATGTAATTTCCTTCTTTAATCTTGCTGCTTTTATATTTTATCTCTATGATATTCAATGTTCTGATTAGGGGTCTTTTATTATTTCTCTTTTAGCTGCTACCTTTGGACTTCTTGGATCTGGATGCCTGCATTTTCCAGCTCTGGGAACTTTTCTATGATAATTTCTTTAATTGTTACTATCTCATTGGGGTTGCCTCCCTGTCCCTCTGGGATTCCAATGAGTCTTAGGCTGTTTCTCTTTAATTCATCCAATATGTCTTTTACCCAACCTTGAGCTATTTTGAGGTCTTTTTTCATTTACTGTTGTTGCTTGTGTACTTTCTTGAACACATCTTCAAACTCACTGATTCTGTCTTCGGCTGTTGTCATTTGACTGTTGAGGGCACCCATTGAGTTTTTTATTTCAAGTTTTTTGTTGATATTTTTGTTAATAATTTTCTTATTTCTGCTCTCAATTCTCCTGTATTTTATTGGCTGTCTGAATGTTCCACTGTTGCTCTCATATCTCCCTGTAACTTACTGGATGTCTGTTCCACTGTTTCTTTGAGCTCATTGAACAGTCTCACCATTTCATCTCTGAATTCTTTATCAGAGATATTTTGTATGTGGGTATTTCATGTTGGGTCCTCAGGTCTCCTATCTTCCTCCCCACTTTGTGGTGGGTTTCTGTGCTGTCTTCCCATAGTGCCTGTGGCAGTCTGGGGATGGTGACCTCTTCTTTCCCTTTCTAGAATATTCCCTTTCTTTTTGGTGTTCCTTTGTAACTACATGGAGCTACTTTGGAGATGGATCTTATGGGTTGTACTGGGGAAGTTGAAGGGTGGCCGCAACACCCTTCGCCTTTGTAACCTGTGAGTGGGGTTTAGCAGAGATCCATAGGTTTGAATCCCTCGCAGTTGCCTGCTAGATATATGCCCACGGTCCATGCACCCACTTTTGACCTAAGCAGCTCCTCTCGAATGAATTTAAACTCAAATTATTCTTCTCCACTGGTGTAGTAGAACTTCACTTGACACTCAGACTTCAAGACTGCGTGTCTCATCTTATCTGTGATCATCAAATTGGTGTTATCTACCTCCATTCTGCTAATTCTTCTTTAAACATTTGATAGAACAGTGGTGGCACCTGGGACTGGGTTTCGATTTGTGGAAAGTTTTTTTAATCACTAATTTAACCTCTTTATCTATGAAAGTTGCATTCATATATTTTCTGTCTTCCTGAAATATTTTCAGTGGTTTGTTTTTTTCTACAAATCTACTCATTTGTATAGTTTATTAAATTTATTGGAATGTGAACATAAAGTTTATTTATAATACTTTGTATTTCTTCATTTTAAGCTTTGTTTATGTATGTATTCATTAGTTTAATTTCCCACTTGCCTTTCCTTTGTTGTTATTTCTTTGATAAACACAGGCTGTGATACTTACATACTTGGTTATGGAACTTGCATAACTGGTTGCATTGCTCATACACTTTGCTACATTACTCACATCCTTTACTTATGATGCTTGTACTTTAGTTGTAGGGCTTGCTTTTAGTAGTCATCGCAGGTCACACATTGAATTATACTGTTTGTACTCATTCAGATGAACTGGGCAACAGATTGCTTACTTACTGTGGTGTTTAGTATCACAAATGGAAGTGCTGCCCCAATTATACTTGGTATATGAACAGGAATCAAAGTCGCAGCCTCATAACTGCAACCAAGCCACATCATTATAACCTTTATTTATCTTTATTTTTTAAAAGGTTGTCACTGTTGTCTTGGTTTTTATTCTTTTTTTTATTAGTGAATCACCATGAAACAAAGTTACAGACTTACAGGCTTTCATGCTTACGTTTCAGTCATACAATGATCGAATACCTATCCCTCCACCAGTGCCCATTTTCCACCACCAATGGTCCCAGCATCCCTCCCACCAACCCCACCCTGTCCCCTTCACCCCACCCTACCTCTGTGGCAGGGCATTCCCATTTGCTCACTCTCTCTTTTTGAGTGTTGTGGTTTGCTACAGAGATATTAAGTAGGCATCATGTTCGGTCTATAGTCCATTTTCAGCCCGTATCTCCCAACCCTAGTGGGCCTGCCTAGCACCCTTTGCTTGGTAATCCCTTCTCTAACAGAGCTGATTCTTCACCTAGCATGTGAGGTCAGCTTCCAAACTGTGGAGTACTCCTCTTGGTACTTATCTCTACGATTCTTGGGTGTTGGTCTCCCATTCTGTTACTTTATATTCAACAAATGAGTGCAATCTTTCTATGTCTGCCCCTCTCATTCTGACTCATTTCACTTAACATGATACTTTCCATGTTGATCCACCTATATGAAAATTTCATGACTTCATCTTTTCTAACAGCTGCATAGTATCCCATTGTGTATATGTTTGGTTTTTATTCTTAATTTTAATAATTTTAATATTCCCTGTTTCTTTGTCAATATAACTTGTTTATAAATATTATTGATCTTTTTAATGAACCATTTTGGTTTTATTGATATTTTCTGTTGTTTCATAGACTTTATTTCGCTTATTTCCACTATAACCTCTACTATTCCCTTCCTGTTTCTTGTTTTGGGTTTAGTTTGCTTTATTTACTGTTTTTCTTTCTTATAAGATTTACCACTAGAATTTCCCAGGGGTTCATGCAATGCTGGAGACTGAACTCAGTGCTTCACCCATATGAGACACAGGCTCTACCACTTAAACTCTATCCCCCAACCCTTTACTTCATTTCTTTTGTTAAAATTTGTTTATTGAATCATTGTTAGATAGAAAGCTATTTATTTCTTCTTTGGTTTCCTCTTTGTTTCTTATTTTATTTTTTACTAAGATACCATGATTGATTTTTTACTAAGATACCAAGTTGTTCATCATTGAGTTTCATGCATGCAATGTTCCAACACCAGTCCCATCATCAGTGTCAAGTTCCCTCCAACAATGACCCAATTTCCTTCTCACTGCACCCCATGCCCCACCTGTCTCTATGACTGTCACTTTTTATTGGCACTGTGGTTTATAATACTGTTACTGGTAAGGTTTCATGCATGACACATTCCAGCTCAACACCCTCCTTCCACTGGGAAGGAGGTCATTTCCTTCCGCTGGGGTTATAGAGTACCCTCCCTTATCCTATCTATTCCCTTTTCTCATGTGTGGTCTGTATCCTACTGAGACCAGTTCTAAGTTTCTGTTGTCTTTGGGCATTTCTAATTATTCCATTGTGTATACATACCATGGTATCTTTATCTGTGCATCTATTCTTGTACACTCAAGTTGTTTCCAGAATTTGGCTTTTCAGCTATTGGGGTAGAATGTCAAGGACAGGAATTGTTGGGTAATATGGATGTCAATTCCTTTTCTTTTGAGAAGTGCCTATATTATTTTCCCAAAATGGCTGGATCAATCTACATTTCTCTAGCAGTGAATGAGTGCCCTCTTTATATCCAGGCTAGCATTGGTTATTTTTGTTCTTTTCACATATCGCTGGTATGAGGTAATATGTCATTTTTTATTTTCATCCCCCCAATGGTTAGTGAGGAAGAACATTATTTTCATATGCCATTTAGGTATTTGTACTTAAGCACTACTTCACTTGCATCCCATATGTTATGTTTTGCCACATTTATAATCTCAAAGTATTTTCTCATTTTTCTTTTGATTACTTCTCAGTTACTTCAGAGTTTGTATGTTTATTTGTAACTGTTTTTTTGAGTCACTGTGAGATAGACCATTACAAAGCTGTTTATGATTGGATTTCAGTCATACAGTATTCCAACATCCATCTCTCCAGCAGTTTATGTTTCCCAGTACCAGTGTCCCCATGTTGCCTCCCATCACCCCCACTCCCCACCACCTTCCTGCCTCTATGGCAGGAGTTTTTCTTCTCTCTCTCTCTGCTTTGGAGTTTTTTATTTGTCAGATACTTATGATTTTCCTAATTTTCTTCCATTATTGTTTTATTTTTTGACTAATTGAATGAATAGTGGTCAGAGGGCATTTGATATGTGTTTCTATCCTTTTACTTTATTTAAAAATTATTTTATGAATGAAAATATTATTAGTTCTGGAAAAATGTTCCATGTACATTTGAAAAAAAGATATATCTTGTAGGGTAATATATTGTTAAATATATAGTAGAACACATACAAAGTGTCCTACTAGGCTTAGTTAATTTTCTGTGTTGCTCAAGTGTTCTATTTCATTGTAATAGTTCTATCCATTATTGAAAGTGGAGTATTGAAGTCTCTGATTATTGTAAAATTATCTCTTCATTCAATTCTGTCATTTTTCTGCCTCATGTATACCTTGTGTAAAAAAAGTTTTCCTTTTTATTCAGTATTATGCATTTATAGTTGTGATAACTTTCTGATTGGCCTTTTCTTTATTATAAAATGACCTTGTCCCTAATAATAAATTATTGCTTCGCACTCTGTAAAATACCCTGTAAGGAACCCTTTCTTTTTCCCATTGTTCTTTCCTGATCTAGACATACCTGTGACAAAAAGAGTCATAACAGTTCATAATGTGACCAATATGGGGGGAAATTAAGCAGAACTCTATAATAATAAAAATACAACTAAATCAGCTTTGTCTATATAATGACATTTGGTACTTATTTCTTGCTCACTATTTTGGAATTGACAGTGATTTCCCCCAATGATGTACCTCAGATATTACTATTGTTCCAAAGTGAAATTTGCCTTGCATAAGAAAACAGAGGTGATTCTGAAACACATTGTGACAACTGGAAAATAAAATATTAGTTGACTGTTTTAATAATTTATATATTAAAATCTGTTTTGTCTGATGATCAGCGTGTCCCTCCCATTATGCTTATGGTTTTACTACACTTGTTGGTTTCCAATAGGCACATGATACTCTATTCATTTCTCTCTCTTCTTTTTCCTTTTTCTTCCTCAGAATGGGACACTTAATTAATCTCTTTCAAATATGCTGATTTGGGTTTTTAGCCTAAAATTGCTATTTAGTTTCTCTAGTAAGTTTTCCTTTTTGTTATTATACCATTAATTGTAATAATTTTATGTGGTTCTTTCTTTAAAAATAACATACTCATTGTCTAATTGACTTGATATTTTTCTTTTTTTTATTTATTTTTATTTTTTTTTTCGGGGAAGCACAGGGGCCATCACACAAAATTTATTTAGTTCCATGGTGAAAACATTGATTTTCAATTATCTAAGAGCACTGTAACGGGAGTCTCGATACTAAAACAATTCTGCAGATATACTTCAAAGAGTTTTTACAACAATATAATTTGTATTTTTTTGTTTTTTTTGTGTTTCTTTTTTTTTAATAATTTATTTATTTTTAATTAGAGAATCACCGTGAGGGTACAGTTACAGATTTATACACTTTTGTGCTTATACTTCCCTCATACAAAGTTCGGGAACCCATCCCTTCGCCAGTGCCCATTCTCCACCACCTGTAAACCCAGCGTCCCTCCCACCCTCCCCAATCCCATCTCCCCCCCACCCCACCCTGCCACTGTGGCAGGGCATTCCCTTCTGTTCTCTCTCTCTAATTAGCTGTTGTGGTTTGCAATAAAGGTGTTGAGTGGCCGCTGTGCTCAGTCTCTAGCCCTCATTCAGCCCGCAACTCCCTTCCCCCACATGGCCTTCGACTACAATGTAGTTGGTGATCGCTTCTCTGAGTTGACCTTTCCCCGGAACGTGAGGCCAGCCTCGAAGCCATGGGGTCAACCTTCTGGTACTTATTTCTACAGTTCTTGGGTATTAGTCTCCCACTCTGATATTCTATATACCATAGATGAGTCAATCTTTCTATGTCTGTCTCTCTCTTTCTGACTCATTTCACTCAGCATGAAACTTTTCATGCCCATCCACTTAACTACAAAATTCTTGACTTCCTTTTTTCTAACAGCTGCATAGTATTCCATTGTATAGATGTACCAAAGTTTCCTCAACCAGTCATCCGTTCTGGGGCATTCGGGTTTTTTCCAGATTCTGGCTATTGTAAACAGTGCTGCGATGAACATACATGTGCAGATGTTGTTTCAATTGTACTTTTTTGCCTCTCTGGGATATATTCCCAGCAGTGGTATTGCTGGGTCAAATGGGAATTCAATATCTAATTTTTTGAGAATCGTCCAAATTGTTTTCCAGAAGGGCTGAACCAGTCGGCATTCCCACCAGCAGTGAAGAAGGGTCCCTTTCTCCCCACATCCTCTCCAACAGCGGTTGCTTTTGTTCTTTCGGATGTGTGCTAGTCTCTGTGGTGTGAGGTGGTATCTCATGGTTGTTTTGATCTGCATCTCTCTGATGATTAGTGATGCAGAGCACTTTTTCATGTGCCTTTTGGCCATTCGTATTTCTTCCTTGGTAAAGTTTCTGTTCATTTCTTCGCCCCATTTTTTGATGGGGTTGGATGTTTTCTTCTTGTAGAGTTCAACCAGTGCTTTATATACCATTGATATCAACCCCTTATCTGATGGGTATTGTGTAAATATCCTTTCCCATTCTGTGGATAGTCTTTGTATTCTGGTCACTGTATCTCTTGCGGTGCAGAAGCTTTTTAGACGACATGATACTATATCTAGAGAAGCCTAAAACCTCTACTAAGAAACTCTTAGAAACAATAGACTTATACAGTAAAGTTGCAGGCTACAAAATCAGTACCCAAAAATCCATGGCCTTCATATATGCAAACAATGAGGCAGAGGAAAGGGACATGAAAAAAGCAATCCCATTCACAATCGTGCCCCAGAAAATCAAGTACCTCGGAATCAGCTTAACCAAGGAAGTAAAAGACCTTTACAAAGAAAACTACAAAACGCTACTCCATGAAATCAAAGAGGACATGAGGAAATGGAAACATATACCCTGATCGTGGATAGGGAGAATCAATGTTGTCAAAATGGCAATACTCCCTAAAGCATTATACAGATTCAATGCGATCCCTATAATTATACCCATGACATTCTTCAAAGAAATGGATCAAGCAATCCTAAAATTCATATGGAATAACAAACGTCCAAGGATAGCTAAAACAATTCTTGGGAAAAAGATGATGGGAGGCATCACCCTCCCCAACCTCAAACTTTACTACAAAGCAGTAACAATTAAAACAGCATGGTACTGGAACAAAGGCAGAGCCGTAGACCAATGGAACAGGGTGGAATATCCCTACACACAACCCCAAATGTATGATCATCTAATCTTTGATAAGGGAGCAAGAGATGTGAAGTGGAGCAAGGAAAGCCTCTTTAACAAATGGTGCTGGCAAAACTGGACAACCACATGCAAAAAAATGGGTTTAGACCTTGACCTGACACCATGCACAAAAGTCAGATCAAAATGGATTAAAGATCTCAACATTCGACCACAAACCATAAGGTACATTGAAGACAAGGTCGGCAAAACCCTCCACGATATTGAAGATAAAGGTATCTTCAAAGGTGACACGGAACTAAGCAAGCTAGTAAAAACAGAGATCAACAAATGGGACTACATTAGACTTGACATTTTTCTTATATGCTTTCTTTATTCTCTAGGAATGTTTATTTGTTCTTTTAACTTATTTATAATAGCTAACAAAGTTTTTGTCTCATAAGTCAAACATCTGGACATCTAGTCTTCCTCAAGTTAATAGACTTTACCCCTGGGTATAGATATTATTTTCCCATTTCTCTATGAATCTCATAATTTTCATTTTAAACTGAGTAATTCAGTACATTTTAAATGTAAAACAATAAAAATGTACCATTTAGAAAATTGAGAATGTAAGAGTACATAAAACCAAAAAATAACAATTAGATATAAAGAAGCATGATAAGAGAAAAACCAATGGACAAAGGTAAACAGCCTGATAAGTGGTCTACAGAACTGAATTTATGGCAGAAAAATGGAAGGAGGTGTTTTCAGGGTAGAGAAAACCTGAAACAATGGTGAAGGGAAGCAGACACTGGTGAAGGGATGGAATGTTGTATGCATGAAACCCTATTTTTTAATTTTTAAAATTTTATTGAATCACCGTGAGATAGTTATAAGCTTTCATGTTTGGGTTACAATCTCACAATGATCAAACACCCATCCCTCCACCAGTGCACATTCCCCACCACCAATATCCCGAGTACACCCCTCCTTTCCCCACCCTGCCCCTGCCTCTAAAGCAGACAATATTCTCCATACTCTCTCTACTTTGGGGCATTATAGCTTGCAACACAGACACTGAGAGGTCATCATGTTTGGTCCATTATCTACTTTCGGCATGCATCTCCCATCCCAACTGGTTCCTCTAGCCATCATTTTCTTAGTGATCCCTTCTCTATTCCATCTGCTGTCTCCCCTCCACTCATGAAGCAGTCTTCCAGCTATGGGTAAGTCCCCCTGGCCCTTGTATCTACTGTCCTTGGGTGTCAGCCTCATGTGATGCTACTCTACACTTCACAAATGAGTGCAGTCCCTCTATGTCGTCCCTCTCCTTCTGACTCATTTCACTTAGCATGATACTCTCCATGTTTATCCATTTATAAGCAAATTTCATGACTTCATCTCTCCTAACAGATGCATATTATTCCATTGTGTAGACGCACCAAAGGAAACCCTCTCTTTATAGTATTGCAAATCACAGTGATTAGAATAATTCTTTTTAAAAAATAATTAAAACCCCATGAAAGTCAATGAAGATGACAATATAGGAGATTCCTCAAATTGTTTCCTCCCTAAAGGAGGAATCACAAGGATATATAACAAGAAATATACACTTACATGTAAAATGATTTCTCTGAAAGAGGTAAAAAAACTGAGTGACTCCTAAACCTTGCATGAATGTGACAAGATTCACCTTGCAGTGGATAGAAAATACTGAAACACATACGATAAAACCTACCTCAAAGATAGTACCATACAATAGCTCAGGAATTCTTTCTGAGGAACTAAAAATTTGAACCTTACATGAAGTACTCTAACTTTTAAGACACCCAGTATATGGCAGGTCCTCAGAAACACTATGTAAGGCAATGGTGCTTGTGTCCACCAAACCCACAAGAATATATCAAAAAAGCAATTAAGTATAAGAGTAATCACTGCATCTATCTCTCCAGTAATCAGTTCAAAGGAAGAAAGCAAAATTTCCCATCACTAAGTGATTCCTGACAGAGATTTATAGGCATACCAAAAAGCTTCTAAGAAAAAACAAAGTTATCAATTTGTCACAACAGCGATGCAGCTAGAGAATATTTTGCTGAGTGTGATGAGTCAGAAGGAAAGGGATAGATACAGAATGATCTATTTCATATGTGGGACTTAGAGATAAATATCAAGAAAGGGCCAGAGGTGAATTCGTGTACCAAGATCAACACATAATATTTTATTGGTTTTAACAAACATGTTAGTAATCTCTTATATGAGTGCTTAATGGCTCCAAGATGAAATACAACAGTCTTTACACAATTTCCACAAGGAAAATTTATTGGACCATTTTAGCAAATAATTCATAATAAGCAATACAAAAATTAATGATTTCAGTTATGCTTTGGGGGCACATTTTAGGATTTGGGGTGGAAACATTTGAAATATGGTGGTGGGGTTTGTGTTTTAATATTAAATGTAATGAATTGCTGTGAACAACTTTATAAAAATTAAAATTTAAAAAAGAGAAAAGGACAGAGGCAACACAATAGGAGAGCTGAGCCACACAACTGAATTGGTTGGGTGAAGGGTTGAAAGGGAGGGGTGTTGAAATACTTGAGGGAGGTAGGTGAGTACACTGATGAAGTGTGTGATGTTGGAATTATGTATATAGGAAGCCATTATAAAGAAAATTGTAAAACACAGTTTTTAAAGCTGCTGCCAATAGGTGAGATATCTAGCTTCGGATCCACTATGCTAGCTGTGATCTGCAGAGATTTGAGAAAGCAGTAGAAACTTTTCTCACCTCATCAAATTATAAAATCAATAGAAATATTGCTTTGATGCTTATATCCTGTAAACAATTACCACCAAAGTAACATATCCATCATATCTATCATATCTTTATAATTATCTTATTTTTTTGTGATGATAATATATAAGATTTCTTGTGCAACTTTATTTGGGGAGGGGAAGGTGAGTGGTAAGCAGTGTTGAGACTCAGGGTCCACTTAGAGGGATAATCAGCTGACTATTGAGTGGTTTAGTGCTGCTACCAAGGATACATTGCTCAGACCCTGTGTCACCAATGACTATAGGTCAACTACAGTGGTATTCAGAGTCCTCCAGGGCTACACCTTGGATACTCAGGAGGCAATGTGTTACTTGGGATCAAATCTTTTTTTTTAATTTTCTTGAATCATCGTGAGATAGTCCTTGTATGTCTGTCCCTCTCTTTCTGACTCATTTCACTTCTCATGATACTCTCCATGTCTATCCATTTATAGGCAAATTTCATTACTTCATCTCTCCTAACAGCTGTATAGTATTCCATTGTGTAGATATACCAAAGTTTCTTTAAAAGTCATCTGTTCGAGCCATGTCCCCAGACTGTGAACTAAGCTTTTGCCCCACGTCAGCTAAGGGGGGAAATATCCTTCCTCCTTGGTTTTTCTTCCCTCTGGGGGGAAGCAGCGTGGTGTACGCCATCTTATGGACATTTAAACAGGTATGAACTTGGTAGTGCGGGAAAAAAAATGTGTTTTGAACTTGAACAGCGGGATGCTTGGGCAGTCTCAGGCTAGGGCTGGTACCGGCTCTGGCTCGTGCTCCGCTGAGATTCGAACCAGGTGGCCATGCGTTTGCACGGCTGCTTTGCTGCTGAACGACCAAGATCCAGAGCCAGCTAGATTACTTCTGAATCCAGCAAGATCTCGCAGCCATGTCCCCAGAATGTGAACTAAGCTTTTGCTATATGCTGCCCCAGGAAGGGAAATGATGAAATTTCCCACTTAAATCTCCATGTACTTAATTACTAAAACACAGAAATCCTGCAGTAGCAGTAGAAATCTTGCAGTAGCGGCCGCACAACCTTTTACCTCTTCATTCTCATTAGTGGAAAACTAATTATCAAATGTTTCCTTGTCAATAGGGCCGTATTTTGGGGGGATAAACTCCAAGAGAATAGTGAGTTCTGTGTTAAAACCCCAACAACAATAGTGAGTTTTGGGTTGAAATATGGAATGTAATCAAGGTAAAGAGAAAATGAAGTGAATTTTATCAGTTATGCAGGTGGGGGTGGGGGCTGGGGGGTGGGAGGTGTACTGGTTTTGTTTTGTTTTGTTTTTGGTGGTGTAATATGGGCACTGGTAAAGGGATGGGTGTTTGAACATTGTATAACTGAGACATAAGCCTCAGAACTTTGTAACTTTCCACATGGTGATTCAATAAAATAAATTAAAAAATAAATAAATAAAAGTCATCTGTTCTTCTTTTTTAATTTTATTGACTTACCATGAGATAGTTAAAAGCTTTCATGTTTGGGTTACAATCACACAATGATCAAACACCTATCCCTCCACCAGTGCACATTCCCCACCACCAATATCCCTGGTATACTCCCCGTTTTCCACCCTCCCCCTGCCTCCAAGGCAGACAATATTCCCCATATTCTCTACTTTTGGGCATTATGGCTTGCATCACAGACACTGAGAGGTCATCATGTTTGGTCCATTATCTACTTTCAGCATGCATCTCTCATCCCAACTGGTTCCTCCAGCCATCATTTTCTTAATGATCCCTTCTCTATTCCATTTGTCTTCTGTCCTCCGCTCATGAAGCAGTCTTCCAGCTATGGGGTAATCCTCCTGGCCCTTGTATATACTGTCCTTGGGTGTCAGCCTCATGTGATGTTATTCTATACTCCATGAATGAGTGCAGTCCTTCTATGTCTGTCCCTCTCTTTCTGACTCATTTCACTTAGCATGATACTCTCCATGTCTATACATTGATAAGCAAATTTCATGACTTCATCTCTCCTAACAGCTGCATAGTATTCCATTGTGTAGATGTACCAAAGTTTCTTTAACCTGTACTAGGGCACTTGGGTTATTTCCAGATTTTGGCTATTGTTAACAGAGCTGAAATGAATATAAGTACTAGTGTCATTTCTACTGTGCCTTTTTACATCCTTGGGATATATTCCCAGAAGTGGTATTGTGGGGTCATATGGAAGCTCAATTTCTAGTTTTTGAAGGACTGTCCATATTGTTTTCCAGAAATGCTGGACCAGTCAGCATTCCCACCAACAGGGAAAGAGCGTTCCTTTTCCCCCACATCCACACCAGCACTGGTTGCTTTTGTTCTTTTGAATGGGTGCCAGTCTCTAGTGTAAGATGATATGTCAATGTTGTTTTATTTACATCTCCCTGAGGACTAGTGATGTAGAGCATTTTTTCATGTGTCTTTTGGCCATTTGCATTTCTTTTTTGAGGAAACTTCTGTTCATTTCTTCTCCCTATTTTTGATGGGGTTGGAGGATTTTTTTGTACAATTCTACTAGTTTCTTGTATATCCTGGATCTTAATCCCTTATCAAATGGGTATTGGGTAAATATCCTTTACCATTCTGTGGGCTCTTTCTGTATTTTGGTTACTGTTTCCTTTGAAGTTCAGAAGCTTCCTCGTTTGATGGTAGTCCTATTTGTTTATGTTTGCTTCCACTTGAATGGTCGGTGTTGTTTCATTCTCTTTGTTTGTTTGTTTCCCCATATGCTGTTTTTTAAAAAAATTATTGATTAATTAATTATTTTTTAATTAATGAATCACCGTGGGGGTACAGATACAGATTTACATATTCTCGTGCTTGTATTTCAGTCATACACATCTTGAATATCCACTCCTCCAAATGCTGTTTCATTCTTAAAGATGTTTTGGCTTCAATGTCATGGAGAGTTCTGCCTACATTTTCCTCTATGTACCTTATAGATTCATTTCTTATATTGAGGTCTTTAATCCACTTTGATCTGACTTTTGTGCCTGGTATTAGACAGAGGTCAGAGTTCATTTTTTTGCAGGTAGCTATCCAGTTTTCCCAGCACCACTTGTTGAAGCTTTCCTTATTCCACTTCACATTTCTTGCTCTTTTGTCAAAGATTAAGTGGCCATATATTTGGGGGTCTGTGACAGGATATTCAACTATTCCATTGGTTTGCAGGTCTGTTTCTAACCCAATACCATGCTGTTTTAATTACTACTGCTTTGTAGTAGAGTTTGAAGTTGGGAAAAGTGACGCCACCCATCTTCTTTTTCCTAAGGATTGTTTTAGATATTCGCGTGGGGTTATTGTTCCATATGAATTTCAGGAGAGTTTTGTCTATTTCTTTGAAAAATGTCATGATTATCCTGGTAGGGACCACATTAAAAATGTATAGTGCTTTGGGCAGTATTGCCATTTTGATAATGTTAATTCTCCCTATCCATTAGCAGGGGATGTATCTCCAATTCCCAGTGTCCTCTTTTATTTCTTGAAGTAGTGTTTTGTAATTTTCCTTATATATTCCAAGGTACTTGATTTTCTAAGGTACTATTGTGAATGGGATTTTATTTTTAATGTCTGTTTCTTCACTTTCATTATTTCTATATAAGAAAGCCATGGACTTTTGGGTCTTGATTTTGTAGCCTGCCACTTTACTATATCGTCCTATTGTTTAGGAGCTTTTCTGCAGAGTCTTTAGGGGTTTCTAAGTATAGTATCATATCATCTGCAAATAGTGATAATGTGACTCTTCGTTTCCTATCTGTATGCCCTTGATATCTTTTTCTTGTCTAACTGCTATGGCCAGGACTTCCAGTACAATATTGATAAAACTGAAGATTCTTATAATAATTCACTCTCCAGCTTTTTTTAGTTAAATCACCGTGAGATACAGTTACAAAGCTTTCATGTTTGTGTTTCAGTCATACAATGATCAAACACCCATCCCTACACCAGCATACATTTTCCATCACTAATGTCCCCAGTATCCCCCTTTAATCTCAACCCTCCCCTTGCTTCTGTGGCAGGCAGTTTTCCTTTTACTCTCTCTCTCTCCTTTTGGGCATTATGGTTTGCAATACAGATACTGAGAATCCATCATGGTTGGTCCCATAATGTCTGGAGATCTGGCACTCTCAGAAATAGTCTAGGTTGAAAACAAAATGCTCAATGTATTTTGCTGTTAGGTTGAAATTGTTCTAGTCCTTTGACTAGAGCCATAGGGGAACATGATTTTCTTGGAGCTTTGGATGTGTTTGTGCCAGTTAGTAATTAAGGGTCAGAATCTTCTAGAGTGCACTGCTCAGTTGGGATATGTATAGGGAGGTTGCACTATGGAAACCCAGGGATTTCATTCATTAAGACCCTAGATTCTGGGGCTGGAGCAATAGCACAGTGGGTAGGGCGTTTGCCTTGCACGTGGCCGACCCGGGTTCGATTCCCAGCATCCCATATGGTCCCCTGAGCATCACCAGGAGTGATTCTTGAGTGCAGAGCCAGGAGTAACCCCTGTGCATCGCCAGGTGTGACCCAAAAAGCAAAAAAAAAGACCCTAGATTCTTAGGAAATCTAACTACTCTCCACTATTTATTTCACAATTGACTAGTCATATTTTAATATAATTGTTATGTTTTGTTTTCATTTAATTTTTATGAGACTCAACATTCAACTCCAACAGCACATACTATGACAATTATTCTATATCCTTACTTGTACTTGAAATGAATGCCCACGCTTTAGAAGTTTTTGGTATATTGGTTTTAACATTTTATTGCAAAATTTTTCCTACTGACACTGATGCTTTATTATGTCTGTCATATCGTCCATTTGAAGTTCCTTATATCTCCATCTTTTTTAATAATTTATTTATTTTTTAATTATTGAGTCACAGTGAGGGTACAGTTACATACTCACACATTTTCGTGCTTGTTTTTCCCTCATGCAATGTTCGAGAGCCCATCCCTCCACCAGTGTCCATTCTCCACCACTTATGAACCCAGTATCCCTCCCACCCCCTATCCCATCCCCCCCGCCCCACTCCACCTCTGTGACAGAGCATTCCAATTTGTTCTCTCTCTCTCCTTTTGGATGTTGTGGTTTGCAATAGGGATATTGAGTGGCCATCATGTTTAGTCTCTAGTCTACTTTCAGCGTGCATCTCCCTCCCCGCTCAGGATTTCCAATCACATTTTACTTGGTGTTCCCTTCTCTATCTGGGATGACTTTCCCCAAGGCTATGAGGCTAGCTTTCAAGCCATGGAGCCAACCTCCTGGTATTATATACTACCATTCTTGGGTATTAGTTTCCAACTCTGCCATTTTATATTCCACAGATCAGTACAATCTTTCTATGCCTGTCCCTCTCTTTCTGGCTCATTTCACTTAGCATGATACTTTCCATGTTGATCCACTTATATGCAAAGTTCATGACTTCATTTTTTCTAACAGCTGCATAGTATTCCATTGTATAGATGTACCAAAGTTTCTTTATCCAGTCATCTGTTCTCGGAAACAGGTTTTTCCAGATTCCGGCTATTGTAAACAGTGCCGTGATGAACATATAAGTGCAGATGTCATTTCGACTGTACTTTTTTTCCTTTCCAGGATATATTCCCAGAAGTGGTATTGCTGGATCAAATGGAAGCTCAATTTCTAATTTTTTGAGAAGTGTCCATATTGTTTTCCAAAGGGGCTGGACCAGTCGGCATTCCCACCAGCAGTGTAGAAGGGTCCCTTTCTCTCCACATCCTCTCCAACAGCGGTTGCTTTTGTTCTTTTGGATGTGTGCCATTCTCTGTGGTATGAGGTGGTATCTCATGGATGTTTTGATCTGCATCTCCCTGATGATTAGTGATGCAGAGGATTTTTTCATGTACCTTTTAGCCATTCGTATCTCTTTCTTGGAAAATTTTCTGTTCATTTCTTCGGCCTATTTTCTGATGGGGTTGGATGTTTTCTTCTTGTAGAGTTCAACTAGTGCTTTGTATACCCTTGATATCAATCCTTTATCGGATGGGTATTGTGTGAATATCCTTTCCAACTCTGTAGATTGCCTTTCTGTTCTGGCCCCTGTATCTTTTGCGGTTAAAAAACTTCTTAGTTTAATGTAGTCCCATTTGTTTATCTCTGTTTTTACTTGATTGCTTAGTTCCGTGTCATATCTGAAGATCTCTTTAGCTGCAATATCGTGAAGGGTTTTGCCGACCTTGTCTTCGATGTACCTTATGGATTGTGGTCTGATGTTGAGGTCTTTAATCCATTTTGATCTGATTTTTGTGCATGGTGTCAAGTCGAGGTCTAAGCACATTCTTTTGTATGTGGTTGTCCAGTTATGCCAGCACCATTTGTTGAAGAGGCTTTCCTTGCTCCACTTCACTTTTCTTGCCCCCTTATCAAAAATTAGATGATCAACATTTGGGATATTCCACTCTGTTCCATTGGTCTGAGGCTCTGCCTTTGTTCCAGTACCCTGCTGTTTTATTTGTTACCGCTTTGTAGTAAAGTTTAAGGTTGGGGAGGGTGATACCTTCCATCATCTTTTTCCCCAGAATTGCTTTAGCTATCCGTGGGCATTTATTGTTCCATATGAATTTCAAGATTGCTTGATCCATTTCTTTAAAGTATGTCATGGGTATCCTTATAGGGATCGCCTTGAATCTGTATAATGCTTTGGGGAGTATTGCCATTTTGACAATGTTGATTCTCCCTATCCATGAGCAGGGTATATGTTTCCATTTCCTCATGTCCTCTTTTATTTCATGGAGTAGTGTTTTATAGTTTTCTTTTTAGAGGTCCTTTACTTCTTTAGTTAAGTTGATTCCAAGGTATTTGATTTTCTGGGGCACGATTGTGAACGGGATTGCTTTTTTCATGTCCCTTTGCTCTGTTTCATTGTTTGCATATAGGAAGGCCATGGTTTTTTGGGTATGGATTTTGTAGCCTGAAACCTTACTATACAGGTCAATTGTTTCTAAGAGTTTCTTAGTAGAGATTTTAGGCTTCTCTAGATATAGTATCATATCGTCTGCGAATAGTGAGAGTTTGATTTCTTTCTTTCCTGTCTGAATGCCCTTAATATCTTTTTCTTGCCTAATGACTATTGCTAGTACTTCTAGTACTATATTGAAGAGAAGTGGTGAGAGTGGGTATCCTTGTCTTGTCCCCGATCTTAGAGAAAAGGCCCTTAGTTTTTCCCCATTGATGATAATGCTTGCCGTAGGTTTGTGGTAGATGGCTTTTACTATCTTTAGGACTTATATCTCTATCTTTCAGTCATTCTATGCTTATCTGTTGTGTTATGTCCAGTACTTGTTAGTTGTGAAAGGGAGGATTGGACAGTAATGGGTTATTACAATACAGAGAAAACAGAAAATATAGAAATTATTTTCAAATGTTTATTCTGAGTGTTGTGGGTTGAATTGCATGCCTTTCATGTGTAGATTGCATGCCTTGAAAAGCCCCAAGGCTCGATTTCCAGAGCTGTATAACACAGAAGCCCACTGACTGCCAGGTTGAGTGTTGTGGAAAATTGTCCTCTGGTTCCAAACACTACTGGGAAGGGCCATACCCCAAAATACATATAGACAAATATGAGGTAGATGGTGAAAATGGAATTGTTTGACTTGTTATCAAATTGGATATGGAAAGTGAGGAAAAGAAAAGACTCCATAGAAAATCTTCTCTGGCATTTTATGATATGGAGGTGACTGGGACAGAGATGACTTTCAAGGATAGAAAAGAGAAGCAAAGCATTTTCTTATTGGACATGTTAAGTTTGAAATGCTTGTGGGATATCTTAGAGATGTCACATAGACAGCTGATTATGTAAATCTAGTGCCTAAAGGAATTGTTTGAGAAAGATAGTTTAAATTGGAGACCTTTATATTAAAGTCACTAGAATAGACGATATCATTTGGAGGGAACATATAGAGAAATAAGAGAGGCGAATATAGTGCTGGAGTATCCCAATATTTAGAGAAGGAAAAGTCATAAAAAGAAGTTTGTAAAGAAAACACCAGTGATATAGGGGAGACATTTGAAAGTTGTTTGTGACTCTGGAGTCACAGAACTGAGAAAGGAAATCATTCAAGAAGGAAGACCCAAGACTGGGAAGATAGTCCAAAGGGCTAATGTGCATAGTTTGTGTGCAGGAGATCTGATTCCATTTTTAGCACTGTATAGTTCCCCGAGAACTGCCAGAAGCAATCCCCAGCACTTCCACGAGTAGCTTTGAGCACTGTCACGTGTGGTCCAAAAACAGAAACAAAAATGTAAGAGAAAATGGGAGAGGAGGAGGGGCCGGAGCGATAGCACAGCGGGTAGGGCGTTTGCCTTGCACGCGGCCGACCCGGGTTCAATCCCCGGCATCCCATATGGTCCCCCAAGCACTGCCAGGAGTAATTCCTGAGTGCAAAACCAGGAGTAACCCCTGAGCATCGCTGGGTGTGACCCAAAAAGCAAAAAAAAAAAAAATGGGAGAGGAGGAGGATGGAGTAAAAAATTGGGCCAAACCAAGATGTATAGTAGGAATTAATAAGTCAGCATTGGTTTTTGTAACATGGCATTTCCTGACATATTGACAGGAAATTTTAATTGGATGAAGAGAGTAGCACTGTAGCACTGTTGTTGTTCATCGATTTGCTTGAGCGGGCACCAGTAACAAGTCTCCATTGTGAGACTTGTTGTTACTGTTTTTGGCATATCAAATATGCCAGGGGTAGCTGGCCAGGCTCTGCCGTGTGGGCCTGATACTCTTGGTAGCTTGCCGGGATCTCAATGAGGGACAGAGGAATCGAACCTGAGTTGACCACGTGCAAGGGAAATGCCCTACCCGCTGTGCTAGAAGAGTAGAAGTCCAATTTTATTCTTTTCTTTTCTTTCTTTTTTGTTTGGTTAGTAGGTCATACCCAGAAATTCTCAGGGGTTACTCCTAGTTCTGTACTCAGGAATTTCTCCTGGCAATGCTCAAGGGACACATGGGATGCAGGAAATCAAACTCAGGTTGGCTGCATGCAAGGCAAACACTCTTCCTGCTGTACTATCACTCCGGCCCCAGAAACCCAATTTTAATGTTAAAAGTTAAGAGATGGTAACAATAAATAAGTGTATAGACACATATTTTTTGAAATGTGGATATGAAGAACAGAAATATTCATTCACTCTACAAATAGATATGAATCACTAATATAGGCTAAGCATTATAACAAGCTCTTAGAGATATATCGGTGAATAAGACTGTCAGAGTCAAACATGATTGTAACCTCTATACTATCCCCTGGCCACTCAAAGGAGATTTTTAAGGGTAGTATGCCAACAGTCAGTTGAAATGGAAATGCTTTTAGCAAGAAAGAGTATAATCCTAGTGTTATGAGTCAAGTGAATAGGGAGGGACAGAAAAATGACTAAATTCCCTCTTTGTAGAGGAGCTAAACCTCTGAGGGATCATATTAAACTCTCTGAATTACAAATGTGATCTGGTCCACATCTTATTTGCTTAAGGGCAGATAACATCACTAACATGCCCATATATGGGCATGTGCAATATGATTGGTAACCCCACTAGCACTCTTCACTCTCACTTGCATATGCAACCAGATTCAATGCTATGGGGTGTAACCAATCAGCAGAAACCATTAAGGGGCAGGAATATGTAATTGACATAAGCCCCAGTCACTGTGTAGAAAGGGAACTGGGCCCCATTTTCTCTCCCTGGTTCTGACCTTGCTAACTTCCTCCCTGTTTTCCTTGCCTGTACAAACTTGAGTTTTTAAATAAAGAGGGATAAAACAGAATACTTGTGATGGTTGGCATGCCAATCTTGCACACCATCTACATGAACCCAAAGTAAATTGCTGTTATCTGCTTAACACCAGGAAATAAGTCCTTGAGAAATCAAAAGACTATCACAGGATCAGAAAACATACATCTCCAGGGCCTTCTTATGAAAATACTTTAAAGATGTTCTACAAACTAAGCAAGTTTATGAGTCAACTTGAAGGGCCTGAGAGATGGTTCAAAGGGATTATCACATTCCATAAGTGCTAGAGGTCTAGGATTGCTGTTGTTCGCTGTTGTTGTTATTTGGGGGGAACACACCCAGCTGTGGTCAGGGGTTACTCCTGGCTCTACACCAGGATCACTCCTGGTGGGTCTCAAGGGAACATTGTGTTGCAAGTGATTGAACTCAGGTCAGCTGCTTACAAGACAAGTGCCCTATTCGCTGTACTATTCTCCAGCCACTTAGAGGCCCAGGTTTTATTTCTGATACCACTTGATTCCTTAGTCAGACAAAAGGAAAGGAAAGGCCAGGGCAGGGCAGGAAGGAAGGAAGGTCAGGAAGGGCAGGAAAGGAAGGAGTGGGGAAATGGAAGGCAAGGGAAATGAAAATGGAAGGGAAGGGAAAAAAGAATCAACTTCTAGGAATGCAGTGAAGTATATAGGTACTTTGGTAGCTGTTGTGATTTACATTTATAAATGTAAACATATTTACATAAAATTTGAAGTGCTATGAAATTATGCGCCTAAAACATAGTCATTAAATTAATATTTTTATTTAAACATCAACTTCTAGGGCTAGAGAGATAGTGTCGTGGGTAAGTCTTGCATTCACTTACCCAGGTTCCATATCTGACACCACATATGGGATTATGGTCTCCCAAGCCAGTGATATCTGAGCCCAGAGCCAGGAATAATTCCTGAGAAATAATGGGTATAGCCAACCCTCTCCACTCCCCCTAAAATCAACTTCTAGTTTGAAGTTTAATTAAATATTTTATTACAATTTTTCAGACAGCATTTTAAAAAATAATTTTTATTGAAATTATTGAAACATATATAAGGGCAGAGAAGAGAGGAATGTGCTAAAGAGAGAACCTGGGCCTCTCTAGAATGGAAAAAAATCCACAACAGAAATATTATGAATGAATATTCATATACCAAATAACTATATTCTCTAATTCATATTTATTCATTTGATCATGATTCGATCATCAACACATATTATTTTTATATACTTTAAAGTAAATATGACATCAATAGGCTTCATCTATAAGTACTCTATGCATGAAAATAATTATTTCAGCGTGTGTTCAAGTCCCTTCATTTCATAATCCCATTGAAATCACAAGGAAACTTATAAAATAGATAAAACTCTTTATGAATTGTAACACTGTAGCACTGTCATCCCGTTGTTCATCAGTTTGCTCAAGCAGGCTCCAGTAATGTATCCATTGTGAGACTTGTTGTTACTGTTTTTGGCATATTGAATATGCCATGGGTAGCTTGTCAGGCTCTGCCGTGCCGGCGGGATACTCTCAGTAGCTTGCTCTCTGAGAGGAATGGAGGAATTTAACCCTGGTCAGCTGCGTGCATGAAGGAGATGGTGGTATGATCCCAATTGGAATTTTGGGACAACAGCAACATTGGTCAGGCAAAACCTTTGATTGAATATGATGTAGTAAATTTCATTGTGGAACTGTCCACAGAGACTCCCATGTCCAGCGTTTAGATTCGGCCTTCTGGAACTGTGAGTTACCATGGATGGTCTTGGTCTACATGATGAACTCAGACAGTCTCTCACCTTGATTGTTCCATTCTAGGCCATGGGTCCCAATTTGGAATTCTTCGGGTGACCTTCTCAGTCCTATGTTGGCATTAAAATCACCATCAATGATCTTGTAGAAGGTGTGGTCTTCTTTATAGAGCCTCTCCAGTTCCATGTAGAACTTCTCAATTTCTTCTTCATTGTAGTTGGATGTTGGTGCGTAGACGATGAAGATAGAAACTGCCGGCAGTGAGCCACATCTATTCAAGCATAATCATCCGATTTGGGTTGTTAAGCATTCAAATGAATCAATGCTCATGGCCAAGTTCGTGTTGACAAGGATACCAACACCACCGACGCCTCTGTTGTCGCATGTTCCAAGGAATAATTCTACTCCAGTGTCAAAAATGGCATGTTATGATCGATGTCTTCTTGTTTCAGTCAGACCAATGATGTCGTACTTGATCTTTCACGCTTGCATCATCAGGTCCTTGATGGATGCTTCCGATGCCAGTGTACATGTGTTGAATGTACAGACAGTCATTTTGGTCTTTCTTCATTTTGGCAGTATAGTTCATCCTTGAGATTTTATCAGCCTCTCCTTGCTCATCTTTCTTAATGCTGCTGTATTGGGGGATCTTTCGGTGTCGTGTGAAAGAGGCCCATTGTTGCTACTGTTTTTGGCATATCGAATATTCCATGGGTAGCTTGCTAAGCTCTGTCGTGCAGGCGGGGTACTCCTGGTAGCTTGTCAGGCTCTCTGAGAGGGATAGAGTCTTTTAGGGCAGCCTCCAATCGCCCTTAGAGGTGTTCCCATGTTTCACACCATATTTGAACCCTATCAAATATGGTGCGGGAATTATTGTAAATGGGCATTAAGTGTCTTATGATGTGTCGGAGAGTGACCTGGAGCATGGCAGTGACTGGGTAGAGGATGTAGTGGGGGTCGACTGGTGAGGTATTTATCTGGCTTGGGTAGGGTGGGGCATCTCTACCCAATTGACCCCCTCCCTAAGGTGCCGGAGATTGGAGGAGGCAGAGAATCTTGTTTCCAGGTCTCGTTGAGCCTAGAGTTCAAGGTTGCAAAGTTCTGCTTACCTGGTTTTGTGGGTCTTCACTTGTGCGCAAGGTTCGACCCAAATGTCCGGAGAGTGTCCTGGAGCATGGCGGTGGCTGTGTAGAGGATATTCACAAAGAGATTTAAAAAATCTCTTTAAGAGGATATTCTCAAAGAGATTTTAAAATTCTCTGCAAGGGGGAAATTCAAAATTATTTTAAGATGAAAAATAGGGTCTGGGGAGATAGTTCATAGGTTTGAAGGGGGCCAGAGTGATAGTACAACTGGTTGGGCATTTACATTGCATGCAGACAACCTTCATTCAATTCCTGGCATCCCATATGATACACTAAGCCAGCAGGGAATGATTCCTGCGTGCAGAACCAGACATGCACCCTGAGCACAGCTGGGTGTGGCCCCAAAACAAAAAAAAATACCCAAAGGGCTGAAGTATATGCTTTGCATGCATGAATCCCTGGTTTTCTCAACAGACCGCATGGTCCCTCGACCACTGTGTCAGGAGTAGTCCCAAGTGCCACCATTTGTGGTCAAAAAAAAAAGAAAAGGGGCTGGAGTGATAGCACAGCGGGTAGGGTGTTTGCCTTGCACGCGGCCGACCCGAGTTCGATTCCCAGCATCCCATATGTATGGGAGTAATTCCTAGTGCAGAGCCAGGAGTAACCCCTGTGCATCGCGGGGTGTGACCCAAAAAAAAATACAAATAAAAAAAAAGAAAAATTCTATTATTGAATTTAAAAACACACTGGAGATTGTGAGCAATATGTTAGACACAGCCACAAACCTAGTCAGTTACTGAGAATAAAGACAAAATAACTTCCTCTATAATCTAAAAATAAAGATATGAGGAAAATAATTCATAGTAATTAAGGATAATAATAAGGCAGAAGAAATGCAGCATAAAAGGGAATTTATATCCATTATATAGATGTATAAACACCCAAAACAAAGCTATCTACACAAAAATAGGAGAAAATAATTTTATGAGTAAGTAAAAAAAAATCCTACAAGAAACAAGAAAGAAAAAAAAGGTCAGTTGTAAAAGCAAAATTTCGAGAGAAGAAACCGGGCGTTCTGGTGAGCAACACGGCTGAAGAATGCTCCGGACCCGAGACTGAGCCAGCAACACCGGGGATCCAGACTGAGGAGGTACAGCCAGCACACCTTCTCCAGATGGAGCCCCAGCAACACTGAGCAGCAACTAACAAGGCTCCGGGATGCGGGACTGGGACAGCTCCGAACCTGGGGGGGGGCACTGGAGTGGGGCGGCGTCAGCCCAGCCTCCAGGTGGCCCTGGCCGCCGAAAGTCATGTCTTCGACCCACCCTCGGTGCCATCTTGCCACATTCAACAGAGAAGAAACCGGGCGTTCTGGTGAGCAACGCGGCTGGAGACCTCTTCTAAAAACTGAAAACATACAAACTTTTAATGGAAAACTAATTATCAAATGCTTCCTTGGTAGTAGGGCTGTCTTTCTTGGGGGGAAACTCCAACAACAATAGTGAGTTTTGTGTTGAAACATGGAACGCAATCAAGGTAAAGAGAAAATGAAGTGAAATTCATCAGTTATACAGTTGGGGGTGGGGGGCGGGGGCGGGGGGTATACTGGAGTTTTTGGTGGTGGAATATGAGCACTGGTGAAGGGATGGGTGTTTGAATATTGTATAACGAGACATCAACCTGAGAACTTTGTAACTTTCAACATGGTGATTCAATAAAAATTTTTTAAAAAGGAAAATTTCAGGTCACTAAAATTTCTCTTACATACCAGACCTATGAAAAGACAATTGAACATTATTTATAGAACTTTAGGAGGGACCAATAATGGGATTCAAAAGTTATATATCAGTTTTCCAAGCAGCTAGACGTACAAGCTAGGAGTACGGACATCCTCTCTGTGAGGAAGATTTTTCATGTGGGCCAGCAAACCAATGACAAGTTTTGAACACACTCTGTGACAGACACAGAACACCACTAAAGCTTAGGTCCACCAACAGGTCAGACCAGCAGTGAGCATGGTTTTCTGAGAGGTTGACTGCTTATATGGCCTCCAATTAATCTTCCCCTTCATATCGCATAAGATTCGCAACTTGGCCTTTTATATTGTATAAGCAAAGAAGAGTTTCACATAATCAGTTAGAGAGCTATTCTTCAGAGAAGCTTTAGAAATGTTCAGAGTAGGAGCTGATAAATCACAAGACAAATGTCAGGGAGAAAACCTGTGGTAACTGTCACATCATACACACAAGGATGTATGAAAAACATACACTAGGGCAGCCTGGCTATCCAAAACATATCAGAGCAATTGTCTATTAGTTCCTGCCCCAATTAACTTTCTTCCCAAACCACAAAAATAATGGTCAGCACAGAATCAATCCAAACCTAATCGAAAAGTAGTAATAAGTTCAGGCCAAAATATGCATTCCTGCAAACAGTGCAAGAGGATTCACACAATTACAAAGGAACATCAACTTGGAATGGAATATCCTTGACAGGGAAAGAAGGGAACATCATTCATGGATTCCACCTGAGTCCTCTTTGGCAGTGAGAGGGGGGACGCTGATAATGTATTGAAAAGAATCACATCCAGACTACAACAGACATCATGGGAAATTGTGAATAACCCCACCAGAAGGAGTGGATAAAGATAGGAAACCTAAAGCATCAACAGGGAATATCCACCAAACTTTTACAAAATATGGAACAAAACCCCATAAAATAATCTCTCTTGATGTTGATGTTCTAAACACATCAATAAGGAGGCATAGAGTTGCAAAATAGATTTAAAATTCAAATCCAATATTCCGCCACAGAACCATAGTTGAATTTTTTTCTGATAAAGAATTCAGAGGTGAAATGGTTAGGATGCTTAATGAGGTCAAGGAAACTGTGGAACGGACATCTAGTAAAACACAGCGGGATATGAGAACAGAAATAAAACTATAACAGAAATTTAATCAACATCACTAATTATCAGAGAGATGCAGATCAAAACAACAATGAGATATCATCTCACACCACAGAGACTGGCCCACATCCCAAAAAACAAAAGCAACCGGTGTTGGCGTGGATGTGGGGAGAAAGGGACTCTCCTTCACTGCTGGTGGGAATGCCGACTGGTTCAGCCCTTTTGGAAAACAATATGGACGATTCTCAAAAAGTTAGAAATTGAGCTCCCATTTGACCCAGCAATACCACTCCTGGGAATATATCCCGGAGAGGCAAAAAGGTATAGTAAAGATGACATCTGCATTTCCATGTTCACTGCCGCTCTGTTTACTATAGCCACAATATGGAAAAAACCAGAGTGCCCGAAAACAGATGATTGGCTAAAGAAACTCTGGTATATTTACACAATGGAATACTACGTAGCTGTCAGAAAACATGAAGTCATGAAATTTGCATATAAGTGGATCAACATGGAAAGTATCATGCTGAGTGAAATGAGTCAGAAAGAAAGAGACAGACATAGAAAGAGCGCACTCATATGTGGAATATAAAGTAGCTGAGAGGTACAAGCTTACAATGTTGCAATTCCTGGCAGACATTTCTCTGGACTTAGTTACTAAAACATTAAAATACAGAAATCCAAAACTATGCTGCTGCTAGTGCAGCCTCCTGACCTCATATCTCTTCATTCTCAGCAATGGAAAACAAATTACCAAATGCTTTCTTTTCAGCAGATCGACTTTAGGGGGGAGAAACTCCAAATCAATAATAGTGAATTTTTTGTTTGAATATTGAATGTAATCAAAGTAAAGTGAAAGTAAAGTGAAATTTACCAGTTACACATGCGGGGTGGGGGGCTGGGGAGGTGGGGGGAAGGGGGGAGGTATATCGTGATTCTTGGTGGTGGAATATGTGCACTGGTGAAGGGATGGGTGTTTGAGCATTGTATAACTGAGACTTTAACCTGAAAGCTTTGTAACTTTCCACATGGTGAATCAATAAAAGAATTAAAAAAAAGAAATTTAATTAATAAAAAATGTTGGTAGATGAAATGAAAAACTCAGTGCATACCTCAATAGCAGAGTAACAGCAGCGGAACACAGAATCAGTGAGCTTGAAGATAAAATGCAGAAAATATCCAGGCAACAGATGGGAAAAGACCTTGTCACTGTCATCGCATTGCTAATCGATTTGATTGAGCGGGCACCGATAACGTCTCTCATTGAGAGACTTATTGTTACTGTTTTTGGCATATCCAATACACACGGGTAGCTTGCCAGGCTCTGCCATGTGGGCTCCATACTCTCAGTAGCTTGCTGGGCTCTCCGAGAGGAGCAGAGGAATCGAACATGGGTCGGCCTCGTGAAAGGCAAAAGCCCAACCACTGTGCTATCACTCCAGCCCCAGCAAACTAGATTTAAAATTCAAATTCAATATTTTGCCTACAAGAACCTCATTCGAATATCCAGAGCAAACACAGACTCAAAGGTAAAGACTGGAAAACAATTATTCAAGAAAAAAACCCTTCAAAAAGTCTGGGGTGGCCATACTAGTATCCAACAACATAGATTTAAGGTTATAAAAGTTTAGAAGAGACAGAAATTCCATTTCATAATAATCAAGTTATATGTAGATCGACACAACTCACACTTCTAAATGTATATGCACCTAATAAAGGACCAGTAAAATTCTTAAAGTAGCACCTAATAGACTTGAAGACATTGGTAGCAATGCAGTAGTAGTTGGATATTTCAACACTTTCTCACCTGCTGATAGATCAACTAGACTAAAGCTCTGCAAAGAAATACTTTATTTGCAGGTAGAAATGTAAAGGAGGGAGTAATACATAAGGCTTTTAATCCTCAAAAGGCTGGATACACATTCTTCTACAATGAATATTGGACATTATACAATATAAACCACGAGCTTGAACAAAAATATATCTTCATAATGTCTAGAACATAGACATCATATCAAAAATCTTCTCAGACCATGATGTACTGAAAGCAGAAGTTAGTCACAAATAGAAATGGAGAACAAACTCAGACACCTGGAAATTAAATGGCTCAACCCACTCAACAATCAGTGGGTTAGAGAAGAAATCAAAAGATTCCTGGAAACATATAAGAATGAGGACATGAGCTATCAGAACTTGTGGGAAACAGCAAAAGCAGTGTTGAGAAAAAAGTTTATAGCTCTGCAAGCATTCATTGGGAAGGAGGAGAGGGCCCATATAAATAACCTGACTTCACAGCTTACGATCTTAGAAAAAGACCAATAAAAGGACCCCCAAAGCAAGTGAGAAGAAGGAAATTTGAGCAGAAATCAACAACTTTGAGCAGAAATCAACAATTTGGAATCCAAAAATATAATCCAAAATATCAGCAAAATCAAAAGCTGGTCTTTGAGAAAATAAGCAAGATCAATAAACCACTATCAAGACTCACAAAGAGAGAGAGAACTCTAATAAATCAAAACAGAAATGAAAGGAGGGAACATCACAACAGTAACCACAGAACTTCAGAGGATCATCAGAGATTACATTGAGAATCTTTATGCCACAAAAGGAGAAACTAGAAAAATGGATAGGGTCCTGGATTCCTATAACCTCCCAAGGCTGAAACAATATGATTTTGGATACCTGAACAAACCTTTCACCATTGAGGATATTTAAATAGTAATCAAAGATCTTCCCCAAAATAAAAGTCCAGGTTCCGATGGATTGACTAATGAATTCTTTCAAATCTTCAAAGAGGACCTACTGCCAATCTTTTCCAAGCTTTTCTAGGAAATTGAAGAAACAGAAAAACTTCCAGTTTCTCTGAAGGAAACATCATCCTGATACCAAAAGCCGAGACACCACCAAAAACGATAATTGCAGGCCAATATTCCTGATAAAAACAGATGCAAAGAGCCTCAAGAAAATACTAGCAAATAGAATTCAACAACCTATCAAAATGACTACAAATATTGACCAAGTATGCGTTCATCCTGGGGATGCAAGGATGGTTTAACATTTGTAAGTCAATCAATATAATATACCACATCAATAAAAGAAAAAAAGACATATATTCATATCAATAGATGCAGATAAAGCATTTTACAATATCCAGCATCCATTCATGATAAAAAAACTCTCAACAAATTGGAAATTGAAGAAATTTTCCTCAATATAGTCAAAATCACTTACCACAAACCCACAGCAAGCATTATTTTCAATGGGGACAAACTAAAAGCCTCTTATCTAAGACCAGGCACACAAAAAGTTTGCCCACTCTTGCCACTCCTATTCAATATATTACTTAAAATACTTGTGATAGCAGTTAGGCAAGAAAAAGATATTAAGCACATCTAAACAGGAAAGTAAGAAGTCAAGCTTGCACGGTTTGCCAATAACATGATGCTATATTTAGAATATCCTAAACAGTCTACAAAAAAGCTCCTAAAAACAATATATTTTTATATTAAAGTGTCAGGTTACAAAATAATTACCCCAAAATCCACGACTTTCCTATATACAAATCATGAAAGAGAGGAGACATTTTAAAAATAACGTTAACAACTGTGCCTGAGATAATGAACTTCCTCAAAATCAGTTTAACTAAAGAGATGAAGGACCTATACAAAGACGACTACAAATATTACTTCAAAAACTAAAGGAGGACATGAGGAAACATGGGACACATCCCTAGTTCATGGATTAACATCACCAAATGACAATCATTCCCAAAGCGTTATACAGATCCATTGCAGTCTTGATAAGTAGCCATGACGGTTTTTCAAAGAAATATATCAAACACTCTTGAAATATGTCACTGTCACTGTTATCCCATTCTTCATTGATTTACTCAACTGGATGCCAGTAATGTCTCCATTCGTCCCAGCCCTGAGATTTTAGCAGCCTCTCCTTACTCATCTTTCCCAATGATTGGAGGCTCATTCAGGGTCAGGGGAATGAGACTTGTTACTGTTTTTGGCATATTGAATGCACCACTGGGAGTTTGCCAGGTTTCTGCCATGCAGGCGGGATACTCTCAGTAGCTTGCCAGGCTCCTCGAGAGGCATCATGTATCACTGTACCACTGTCATCCCGTTGATCGCTGATTTGCTCGAGCCGGCCCAGTAATGTCTCCATTCTTCCTAGCCCTGAGATTTTAGCAGCCTCTCTTTACTCGTCCTTCCCAACAGTGCTGCATTAGAGGCTCATCAGGGTCAGTGGAATGAGACCCATCATTGTTACTGCTTTTGGCATATAAACACACTACAGGGAGCTTGCCAGGCACCCCAGTGCGGGCAGGAAACTCTTGGTAGCTTGCCAGGTTCTCCAAGAGGGAGAAATAGGCTATGAGCTGTTGCATGGCCTCAAATGTGACCGCACACTTTTAGGAGCTTGGTTTTACAGTCTCTGGATATTGACCGTTGATGGGATTACACAGCGCCAGGGGCAGTTTCTGGGTGTGACTGTCTAGCTACTGGAAAATGGGGGATCTGCATGGAAGAGGCCCAGTACCGATCTGAACAGGCTTGGAGATCACAGCCCCTGGTCCCTCACACCTGGCCAGGTTCCTCTGCCGGTTCTTTCATGTGTGAGGTTTATCCAAGCATGTGGAGAGTGGCCTTGAGCATGGCTGTGGCTGGGTTCTGGAGCTCTTTGGCGCCAGGGCTCTGCTCAGGGCAGGGAGGGAAACTCAACCCACCCCCTCTGAGGGGCCCTGGTGAAGACAGCCAGGTGCAGGGGCAAGAGACTCTGCATCGCTCTCTTTCGGGAGCTTGACTTTATAGTCTCTGAATGTTGGCCATTGATGGGATTACACAGTACCAGGGGCAGTCTCTGGGTGTGACTGCCTAACTACTGTAAAATGGGGGATCTGGGTGGAAGAGGCCCAGTCTCAATACGAGCAGGCTTGGAGATCACAGTACCGGGTCCTGCACACCTGGCCAGGTTCCTCTGCCGGTTCCTTCATGTGTGAGGCTTATACAAGCATGTGAAGAGTGGCCTTGAGCATGGCTGTGTCTGGGTTCTGGAGCTCTTTGGCTGCCGGGGCTCTGCTCAGTGTGGGGAGGGAAACTCAACCCACCCCCTCTGAGGTGCCCCAGTGAAGACAGCCAGGCGCGGGAGCAAGAAAGGCATATATAATATATATATATATTATATATGTATTTCACTCCATGATTTTATGGAAAAATGGGTAGAGAGTGTCTTATGGCCACTTTGTGGCTGCACAGTCCAGGAATATGTTCACTCATGTGTGAGGTTTAGCCTGAGCATGTGGAAAGTAGCCTGGAGCATGGCAGCGGTTAGGTGGGTTAGGTGGTGGAGGTTGGCTGCCGGGGCGGGGGGGGTGTCCCTTGGGGCAGGGAGGGCTCTCACCCGCCCCCTCTGGGGCAGCCCAAGTGAAAACAGTCTGGCACAAAGTTCAGTGGCATGATTATGGGGGCCTCATTTATGCTGAAATTTATATGGAATAAATCCCTAAGCACAGCTAAAACCGTCCTTGGGAAAAAGAAGATGGGAGCCATCATCTTTCCCCGCTTCAAATTGCACTACAAAGTGGAATAAAGACAGAACCACAGATAAATGGAATAGAATTGAGTATCCTGACACAGATGCTCAAATATATGATCATTTAATCTTTTATAAAGAAGCAAAAAATATGAAGTGGATCAAGGAAATCCTCTTCAACAAGTGGTGCTAGAAAAATTGGGCAGCTACATACAAAAAACGAACTCAGACCTTTTTCTAATGCCATGCACAAAAGTCAGTTTAAAATGGATCAAGGATATTGATATCAGACCTCAATCCATAGGTACATAGAGGAAAATGTAGGCAGATCCATGACATTGAAGGCATATTCAAGGATGAAACACCGCTGATTGAGCAAATGAAAGCAAAACAAACAAATGGGACTACATTAAACTAAGAAGTTTCTACACCTCAAAGGAAACAGTGACCAAGATACAAAGACAGTCCAAGCAATGGGAAATATTATTTATGCAATACCCTTCTGATATGGGATTTATATAAAAGATATATATGGTAAAACCTTAAAGGAAAATAATATCCAACTTCATCAAAATATAGGAAGAAGTGAACAGAAACTTCCTCAAAGAAGAAATGCAGTTGGTCAAAAGGCACATTATAAAATGTTCTACACTGCTAATTACTAGGGATATGTAAATCAACATGACAATGAGATATTATCAAACACCACAGAAAGAGCCAAACAGAATGAAGAACAAAAACAACCAGTGCTGGCACAGATGAGGGGAGAAAGGGACTCTACTTCATTATTTTCTGTGAGAATGCTGACTAGTCCAGAGTCTTTGGAAAACAATATTCCTCAAGAATCTATAAATTGAGTTTCCATATGACTCAGCAATAACGCTCCTGGGATTTGAGCCTTCAGGCCCAAAAACAATGCAGAAAAGCCATCTGCACTTCTATGTTCATTGCACCACTATTCACAATAGAAAAAAACCTGGAAAGAATACAAGTGTCTGGGAACAGATAACTGGCTAAAGAAACCATGGTACATTTACTTAACGGAATACTATGCAGTGATCAGGGAAAAAAATCAGGGAAATTTGCTTATGAATGGTTGGATATGGAGAGAATCATGCCTAGTGAAATAACTCAGAGGGAGAGGAATGGACATAGAATGATTGCAATTATTTGTGAAATATAAAAAAAAATCATAGTATGAGACTAATACCCAAGGACAGTAGAAACAAGGGGCCAGGAGAACTTAACCATGGTTAGATACTTGGCACAAGTCGCAGGGAGGGCAGTTAGGACAGACAATGTATTAGTACGACAATGATAATTGGATAATTGGAAGTGATAACTCTTGACAAGAACTGAGTACCCATTTACCTACTTTCACACTCAGTTCTTTTTCAAAACTGAATCACCGTGAGAACAGTTACAAAGCTTTCCAGTCTAAGTCTCGGTCATACAATGATCAAACACCCATCCCCTCACCAGTGTGCACCCTCCACCATAAGAACCCCAGTATTCCCCGCGTCCCATTGCTCCCCCCCCCCCGCCTATGTGGCAGATGATTTCCACCTAACTCTCTTCCACTTTGATCACATTCAATATTTTGACAAAAGACCCACCATCATTATTTGGAATTTTCCCCACAATCAGACCTACTGAAAAGGCATCATTAGATAATTTGTTTTCTATTGCTGATATGAAGAGCACTTTGGATTTCTGATATTTTAATAATAAGTCTGGAGGGATTTCTGCCAAATGGCACTGGGTTCTGAGATTGGTTTGTGTGCCTCTGGATCATGGCTGTTCAGGAGCCAGGAGCCATTTGTGGGTGGCAACTCGGGGCCTCTTCAGGGCAAGGAGAGGCACACTCAATTCTTATCCAGAGTGATCATTTCCAACTATCATTGTCATAGTGGTTCCTTCTCTATCCTAACTGACCTTCCACATCTGGCAAGCTTCCATTCCTGGACCAGTCCTCCTGGCCCTTGTTAATACTGTTGTGTGTATTAGTCTCATAATAGGTATATGTTTTAAAGAATTGCAAACATATAATCACATAATTATTTGCACAATAATTCATATTACTCAATATAACCCCAAAATAATATCTTGACAGACTGATATATAAAAAATGTAGCATTAAATATGCAATTTAATGTTTCAAGCCATAAAAAAATAAATGCAACCCGGGCCAGCGTCCCAGAACCAACTTCCGGCCCTTCAGCACAGGCCCTCCAGCGCTCCCGGGTTGCTCCTCAGGTGTGTGACCCCCGGAGGCTCCCCAGGCCCCCGCCCATGCCCCAGCCCACCACCCGGACCTGAACTCCTCCCAGCGTCCCGGCACTGACATCCGGCTCCTCAGCAAAGCCCCTCCAGTGCCCCTGGTTTGCTCCTCAGGTGTGTGAATCCCAAAGGCTCCCGAAGCCCGCGCCTTTGGCCCAGCCAGCCAACTGAACCAGAACTCCCAGGACTGGCATGGGGCATGGCCTCCATGGCAGGGGCGTGGCCTCTGTGACAGGGGCGTGGCCTCTGTGACAGGGGCGTGGCTTCTGGGGCAGCCAAAGTTATTTTCCCCTTACCCAGAACTCTGAACTCACAACTCAATCTCCATTACCTAACTCTGCAGAGAACATCCTGGCTATTTCAAACACAATAGGCTAATAGTCCACTAGTCTATTTCAATTTAACCAAAATACTGGTGAAAACAAGAAGCTGTACAAGCCTAATATAAAAGAACACATACTCAGAAGCTTCACTAGAGGTCTCACATAAGTCACAGAGGAACACCTAAGAGGAAGATTATATTCTAAATGGGGAAAAAGGGAACCATCATCAACAGAGCTCATCCAGAATCCTTTCTCATAGCAAGAGGGGAATATTGATAGTGAACTTGAAGGTCCCACAATCACACTACCACAACAGCATGAAGACACAGCGCAAATTCCCACCATTAGTAGAGGATGAAGAAAGGAGTCCAGAAGCCTCAACAGGGTTACCCACAAATACGATCTCTCCGATAAAGATTTCAGAAATTAAATGTTGAAGATGTTCAATGAACTCAAACAAATGGTGGATATCAAACAAATATCATGTATTCTTCATTCTCAGTAATGGAAATCAAATTATCAAATGATGCCTTTCCAGCAGGTTTGATTGTTGGGGAAAATTCCAAATAATAATAGTGAGTTTTCTGTTGAAATATTGAATGTATTCAAAGTATAGAGAGAATAAAGTGAATATCATTAGTCGCACAGGTGGGGGGTGGGATAGGGGGTATACTGGGGTTCTTGGTGGTGGAACATGTGCACTGGAGAAGGGATGGGGGTCTGATCATTGAGTGACTGAGAACTGAACCTGAAAGCTTTGTAACTATTTTCATGGTGATTCAATAAATAAAATGATGTACCAGAGTTTCTTTAACCAGTCATCTGTTTTGGGGTACTCTGTTTTTTTCCAGATTCTGGCTATTGTAAACAGTGCTGCAATGAACATAGAAATACATATGCCATCTCTACTATACCGATTTGCCTCTCCTATATTCCCAGGAGTGGTATTGCTGGGTCAAATGGAAGCTCAATTTCTAATTTTTTGAGAATCGTCCATATTGTTTTCCAAAAGGGCTGAACCAGTCGGCATTCCCACCAACAGTGAAGAAGAGTCTCTTTCTCCCCGCATCCACCCCAACACCGGTTGCTTTTGTTTTTTGGGATGTGGGCCAGTCTCTGTGGTGTGAGATGATATCTCATGGTTGTTTTGATCTGCATTTCCCTGATGATTAGTGATGTGGAACATTTTCTCATGTGCCTCTGAGCCATTCGGATTTCTTCTTTAGGAAAGCTTCTGTTCATTTCATCACCCCATTTTTTGATTGGGTTGGCAGTTTTCTTCTTGTGGAGTTCAACCAGTGCATTGTATATCCTTGCTATCAACCCTTTATCAGATGGGTACTGCATAAATATCCTTTCCCATTCTGTAGATTGTCTTTGTACTTGGGTCACTGTTTCTCTTGAGGTGCAGAAGCTTCTTAGTTTGAGATAGTCCCATTCATTTATCTCTATTTTCACTTGCTTGGCCAGTGGCGTGTCAGCTTTGAAGATACCTTTGGCTTCAATGTCATGGAGGGTTTTGCCGACCTTGTCTTCAATGTACCTTAGGGATTCTGGTCTGATGTTGAGGTCCTTAATCCATTTTGATCTGACTTTTGTACATGGTTATAGGTGGAGGTCTAAGCCCATTTTTTTGCATGTAGCTGTCCAGTTTTGCCAGCACAATTTGTTAAACATGCTTTCCTTGCTCCACCTCGCCTTTTTTGCTCCCTTATCAAAGATTAGATGGTCATATATTTGGGGGGATGTGTCAGAGTATTCAACCCTGTCCCATTGGTCTGCAGCTCTGCCTTTGTTCCAGTACCAAGCTGTTTTAACGACTACCGCTTTGTAGTAGAGTTGGAAGTTGGGGAGGTTGATTCCTCCCATTTTCTTTTTCCCGAGAATTGCTTTAGCTATTCGTGGGGGCTTATTGTTCCATATGAATTTCAGGAGCGCTTGCTCAATTTCTTTGAAGAATGACAAGGGTATCCCTATAGGGATCACATTGAATTTGTACAATGCTTTGGGGAGAATTGCCATTTTGACAATATTAATTCTTCCAATCCATGAGCAGGGGATATTTTTCCATTTCCTCATGTCTTCTTTTATTTCCTGAAGTAGCGTTTTGTAGTTTTCATTATACAAGTCCTTTACCTCCTTAGTTAAGCTGATTCTGATGTATTTGATTTTTTGAGGCACAATTGTGAACGGGATAGCTTTTATCATGTCGCTTTCTTCTCTCTCACTATTTGCATATAAGAAAGCCATGGGCTTTTGGGTATTGATTTTATAGCCTGCAACTTTACTATACGAGTCTATTGTTTCTAGGAGTTTCTTGGTAGACGTTTTAGGGTTTTCTAAGTATAATATCATATCATCAGCGAATAGTGAGAGCTTGATTTCTTCCTTTCCTACCTGAGTGCCCTTAATATCTTTTTCTTGCCTAATCGCTATTGAGAGTACTTCCAGTACTATATTGAACAGAAGAGGAGAGAGTGGGCATCCTTGTCTTGTCCCTGTTCTCAGAGGGAAGGGTCTTAATTTTTCCCCATTGAGGATGATGCTTGCTGTAGGCTTGTGGTAGATGGCTTTGACTATATTGAGGAAGGTCCCTTCTATACCCATTTTGGCGAGAGTTTTCATCATAAAGGGGTGCTGGATCTTGTCAAATGCTTTCTCTGCATCTATTGATATGATTATATGATTTTTATCTTTTCTTTTGTTGATATGATGGATTATGTTGATTGATTTCCGGATGTTAAGCCATCGTTGCATCCCCGGGATGAATCCCACTTGGTCGTGGTGTATGATCTTTTTGATGAGTTGTTGAATTCTGTTTGCTAATATTTTGTTGAGAATCTTCGCATCTGTGTTCGGAAGTAGCCTTTTAAACATGCTACATTGGCATACCAAAGCCGGCAAATTAAACTGTGGTGGAATTGATGTAAACCCAGCATAGTAAGGCATTATCATTTTCAACTCTCCTTGCTCTGAGGGACATAATTAACATTTTTGTTAGCAGATCCAGTTTTCAAGAAGAGAAAAATAATGTTTTCTTTTATTCACTAAAAGAATAAAAGTACAGTTTACCTTCTGCAACGAGGCAGGAGAAAGGAAAAGAGACATTGTTACAATCTGTATTAGTAAAACATCCCAGATCTTTCAGGAGCCATACTTTCATTTCTATTGTCATTGGGGAAACTATTGTTGAGGGGAGGGAGAAACCTTTGGGCCTATTCTCTGACACCACAACCTTGATGTGAACTAATCACTCTTGTTGAGGGTCATATATAAATGACTCTCTTTCTCTCCCCTGCACTTTCCAGTCCCTTTCATCCTCCAACAATAGAGTGGTGAGCTTTAAGGGCCGGTCTCCAGCACTCTCTTCAGACTCATGGACACTCTCGGGGGGGGGGGGGGGTCCCTCAATTTTATTCCAGGCTGACCCATCTATTGACAACAAAGTTGTTATTACTATAGAACAAGTTGATGTAATTTCAGGGGGAACCTCTCCCATTCGGGAATTTCTTTCTTTCAAAGTGTGTCCTATTTTTTCCCAGATACAAAAATCATCTCTGGGACAAAGATACTGTATTAGCAACAGCTTGTTCTGGATATTTACACCAGCATCAATGCCGAGAGTCTGGATGATCTGAGTATCTTATTTTTAATATGAGCATAATGAGTTTCACATATCTTACTACCTTTTTAGTACATTTATCCCATTGCTACAAATCCTATTAGTATTGGTCTGCTTTCTCAGTTTGAGAGGATTCTTAGGAGCTGGTTCACCTCAAGCTTCACCCTTTCTGAGAATTTCGCAGTGTTTCTTTGTGATATTTTCTTCCTGTTCTCTGATCATTTCAGGGTCACAATTTGTCAAATATCAATCGTATTCACACCTTTGACTTTCTTCCACAGTGTGAGGTCAGACACAGAAAATGAGACAAAAAAAACATACATGGATTGTTCAAGCTCAAGAGTCACTGGGGCAGCCATCAGTGGTCTCACAGGCAGGCTATTTATTCCATACAATATCACTCCCCTACACTGGCTACCATTGTTTAAGTTGCACGAACATTAAGGACAATTAGTAAGCACATCAAAATTCAATAGGTACATGAAGAGCAGAGGGTGAGGTATTTCACATAGCCAATCAACAGGCATCTAAAAGACCCTAAATTGTTAATACAATTAGCTGTTCTTTTGTGGGAGAATTTTGCTTGTCCTGATATCTGTTCTATTCTTTCCTGGGTGCATATTTGCAAAGCCTTTGTATTCTAAGATTTAAACTGTTTTACACAGGGGAATATGCCAAACTTGGGTGTTTTTGTTATGTTGACACATTATACCCAGCACAGAAAGTGACAACCTCTCTCTCCTACTGTCCATACATCCCTTCCTATCTGCCCTCCCTTACTACTTAATAAACTCAATTTTATATAGACATTGTGTTTACTTACTTTGTTTTTTATATACCACACATAAAAGAATAATCCAATGTTTGTATTTTACCCTCTTATTTTACTTAACATACCATTAGCCTGGCAAGCTACCTGTGCTGTATTTGATATGCCAAAAACAGTAACAAGTCTCACAATGGAGACATTACTGGTGCCCACTCAAGCAAATCAATGAACAATGGGATGACAGTGCTGCAGTACTACCATTATAGTTTCTTCCATATTTTAGTGAAAGGCAAGTTTTCTCATATAGTTTAGTTGTATTCCACTATGTGTAAGTGCCATAATTTTATTATGCACTTATTTGTTGTTGGGCACTCGATTGTCTCTACATCTTAGCTACTGCAATGAACATGGTTGTGCATACTTTTTTAAAATAGTGTTTTTGTGTTCTTGGGAGAGATAAAAAGAATCCAAGTTGCTGAATAATATTGTATCTCAACTCTTAAATTTTTGAAAATTTCCCATACTGTTTTCAATCATGGTAGTTCAGTTTTTTGTGTGTGTGTGGGCCACACCTGGTGATCCTCGGGGCTTACTCCTGGTAATTACTTTTGTCAATACTCAGTTGACCATAGGGAATTCCAGGAATCAAACCTGGGTCAGCCATGTGTAATGCAAATACCCTACCCACTGCACTGTCATTCCAGCCCCAAGGTAGTTCAAATTTTAATTTTTTTTAAAAGTTTCCAAACTTTTCAATAAAGGTTGAAACAGTTTATAATTCCACCATAAGTGAATGAGTGTTACTTTTTCTCCATACCACACATGTTATATCTGGTCCTTCTGAGATTAACTTGTGTAAGATAATATCTTGCAATTTTGACGTGGATTTCCACTGATAATCAGTGTAATTTGATAAGCATGTTGGGCAGATATATGTCTTCTTTGAGGAAGTATCTGTTCAGCTCTTCTTCCCATCTCCAAATAAGGTCATTTGCTCTTTTGTTGTTATGTGAATGCTTTATTTTTCATATCAGCCCTTTCTCGCATGTATGATATACAAAAAAACTGCTCAATAGAATATCTTGTTACTTCAGTTATTTCAGCCACAGTTCTTCCACAGTGCAGAAACTTTCAGATGTATGTACTTTCATGTGTTTTTGTTTTCATTTTGTCAATGGAGTTGAATCAGTGAAGACCTATGAAGTCACAATCATTTGACAAAATCAGGTTTCCCACTTGTTTTATTTATTTTATTTATTTTATTCTTTTTTCTGTTTTATTTGTATCACCGTGACATATACAGTTACAAAGTTATTCATGATTGAGATTCAGTCATACAATGTTCCAAAACCCATCACTTCACTAGTGCACATTTCCCACCACCAGTGTCCCCAGTTTCTCTGCAGCCCACCTGCCCCTACCTTGACCTCAAAGCCTGACTCTATAGCAGACACATTTCTTCATTCATTCTCTATCTCTCTCTTAATTTTATTTTAGCACTGTGTCTTAAAATACTGTTACTGAAAAGGTGTCATCCATATCACCTTACCTCCTTTTAGCATTCAATTTTTTTTGGATTTTTAATTTTTAATTTAACAATGATACTTATGGTATTTTTCTGCCTGAGGTTATATTACAGTTGATTTAAATCTTTTTTAATTTTTTTTAATTTTTTAAATTTATTTATTTTTAATTAGTGAATCACTGTGAGGGTACAGTTACAG
The DNA here is from genome assembly GCF_027595985.1 of Sorex araneus. Classification (NCBI taxonomy): domain Eukaryota; kingdom Metazoa; phylum Chordata; class Mammalia; order Eulipotyphla; family Soricidae; genus Sorex; species Sorex araneus. Next base: position 56,171,876 of record NC_073313.1, on the reverse strand, counting down.
ATTTATACACTTTTGTGCTTATGCTTCCATCATACAAAGTTCGGGAACCCATCCCTTCACCAGTGCTCATTCTCCACCACCAGTAAACCCAGCATCCCTCCCACCCTCCCCTATCCCATCTCCCCCCACCCCACCCTGCCACTGTGGCAGGGCATTCCCTTCTGTTCTCTCTCTATTTAGCTGTTGTGGTTTGCAATAAAGGTGTTGAGTGGCCACTGTGCTCAGTCTCTAGCCCTCATTCAGCCCGCAACTCCCTTCCCCCGCATGGCCTTCGACTACATTATAGTTGGTGATCCCTTCTCTGAGTTGCCCTTTCCCCAGAATGTGAGGCCAGCCTCCAAGCCATGGAGTCAACCTCCTGGTACTTATTTCTACAGTTCTTGGGTGTTAGTCTCCCACTCTGTTATTCTATATACCATAGATGAGTGCAATCTTTCTATGTCTGTCTCTCTCTTTCTGACTCATTTCACTCAGCATGAAACTTTTCATGCCGATCCACTTAAATACAAAATTCATGACCTCCTTTTTTCTAACAGCTGCATAGCATTCAATTTTTGACCAGAGCGATCATTTCCAACTCTCCTTGTCATAGTGGTCCCTTCTCTGTCCAAATTGTATTCCTCTGCTTTGTGCCTTGATAGCAAGCTTCCAACTATGCATCAGTCCTCCTGGCCCTTGTTTCTACTGTCTTTGGGTATTATTCACATACTATATTTTAATATCCCACAAATGAATGTAATCATTCTTTTTGTCCCTCTCCCTCTGACTCATATTCTCACTCAGTATGGTACTTTCCATGCTCATCCAGTTATAAGAAAATGTCATGACTTCATTTTTCCTAATAGCTTTTGTAGTGTTCCATTATGTAGCTATATCATAATTTCTTTATCTACTCATCTCATCTCAGGTAGTTGGTTTGTTCCTGATCCTGTCTATTGTGAATTATGCTGCAATAAACATAGGAGTGCAGATGACTTTTCTGAGTTGTGTTTGGTGGCCACTGGGGTATATTAGAAGGAGTGGTATTGATTGGCTCCTATGGAAGTTCAATTTATAGTTTTTTGAAGAATGTCCATATCGTCTTATGGACATTCCTCAGTGAATGAGAGTCCCTCTCTCTCTCTCTCCATCAATGCCAGCACTGGTTGTTCTTTTTTATGTTTGCCAGTCTCTGTGGCATGAGATGATATGTCATTGTTGTTCTGATTTGCTTCTCCCTGATAATTAGTGAAGAGCACTGTCTCACGTGCCTTTTGACTATTTGTGTTTCTTCTTTGAGGAAGTATCTATTTATCTCTTCTTCTAGTATTTTGATAGGGTTGGATTTTTTTTCTCATAAAGTTCGACTAGTGCTTATATATTTTGGATATTAACCCCTTATCTGATGGGTATTGGGTAAACAACTTTTCCCATTCAGTGGGCTCTTCTGTATTTTTAATCACTGTTTCTTTTTAGGCACAGAAGATTCTTAGTTTAATGTAGTATCATTTATTTGTGTTTGTTTCCACTTTCTTGGTCAGTGATGTTTCATCATTGAAGATGCCTTAAGCTTCAATGTCACAGAGATCTGCATATGTTTTCCTCTATGTATGTTATGGATTCAGGCCAGATATCAAGGTCTTTAATCCATTTTGATTTTATTTTTGTGTATGGTGTTAGAAAGACGTCTGAGGGTTTTTTTGTGGTGTTGTGGGGTTTTTTTTGCATGTACCTGATCAGATTTCCCACTTGTTTAAGAGGCTTTCCTTGCTCCTCTTCATGTCTTTTGCTCCATTATCGAAGATTAACTGAGTATATACCTAGTGGTATGTGTAAGGATAGTCCAGTCTACTCCTTTAATTTGAGAGACTGTCTATTACAAAACCATGCTGTTTAAATTACTACCACTTTGTAGTATGCTTTTTGAAGTGAGGAAAGTTAATACCTGGAATCTTATTTTTCTCAAAGACAGCATTATCTATTCCAGGAGCTGGGGGAAGGGGTTGTTGTGGTGTTATTGTTTCATATAAATTTCAGGAGAGTTTCATCTATTTATTTTATTTTGAACAGTTCTCCCAATTTTTAATTTTTTAATTAGTGAGTCACTGTGAGGGTACAGTTACAGATTTACACATTTTCATGTTTGTGTTTCCCTCATACAGTGTTCGCGAGCCCATTGCTCCACCAGTGTCCATTCTCCACCACCAATGAACCCAGTATCTCTGCCATTCCCCCAATCCCATCTCCCCCACCCCATCTCGCCTCTGTGGCAGGGAATTCCATTTGTTCTCTCTATCCTTTTGGGTGTTGTGGTTTGCAATAGGAGCATTGAATGGCCATCGTGTTCAGTCTCTAGTCTACTTTCAGCACGTATCTCCCTTCCCGCGTGGGCTCTCCAATCACATTTTACTTTACCCTTCTCTATCTGGGCTGCTTTTCCCACAGCATGTGAGGCCAGCTTCCAAGCCATGGAGCCAACCTCCTGGTATTATATACTATTGTTCTTGGGTGTTAGTCTCCTACTCTGTTATTTTACATTCCCCAGATGAGTGCAGTCTTTCTATGCCTATCCCTCTCTTTCTGACTCATTTCACTTAGCATGATACTTTCCATGTTGATCCATTTATATTCAAAGGTCATCACTTCATCTTTTCTAACAGCTGCATAGTATTCCATTGTATAGATGTACCAAAGTTTCTTTAGCCAGTCATCTGTTCTTGGGCACTCAGGTTTTTTCCAGATTCTGGCTATTGTAAGCAATGCTGCAATGAACATACAAGTGCAAATGTCATTTTGACTGTACTTTTTTGCTTCTCCAGGATATATTCCTAGAAGAGGTATTGCTGGGTCAAATGGGAGCTCAATTTCTAATTTTTTGAGAAGCATCCATATTGTTTTCCAAAGGGGCTGAACCAGTCGGCTTTCCCACCAGCAGTGTAGAAGGGTCCCTTTCTCCCCACACCCCCTCCAACAACGGTTGTTTTTGTTCTTTTGGATGTGTGCCATTCTCTGTGGTGTGAGGTCGTATCTCATGGTTGTTTTGATCTGCATCTCACTGATGATTAGTGATGAAGAGCATTTTTTCATGTGCCTTTTGGCCATCCATATCTCTTCCTTGGAAAAGTTTCTGTTTATTTCTTCAGCCCATTTTCTGATGGGGTTGGATGTTTTCTTCTTGTAGAGTTCAACCAATGCTTTATATACCCTTGATATCAACCCCTTATCAGATGGGTATTGGATGAATATCCTTTCCCATTCTGTAGATTGTCTTTGTATTCTGGTCACTGTATCTTTTGTGGTGCAGAAGCTTCTTAGTTTAATATAGTCCCATTTGTTTATCTCTGTTTCCGCTTGGTTGGTCAGTTGTGTGTCATCTTTGAAGCATGGGTATCCCTATAGGGACTGCATTGAATCTGTACAATGCTTTAGAGAGTATTACCATTTTGTTGATATTTGTCCTCCCAATCCATGAGCCTGGAACATGTTTCCGTTTTCTTCTGTCCCTTTCATTTCTTGAAGTAATGTTTTGTAATTTTATTTCTATAGGTCTTTCACCTCTTTAGTTAAGCTGATATGGAAGCACTTGATTTTCTGAGGCACAATCATGAACAGGAATGTTATTTTAATATCTTTTTCATTATTTGGATATGGAAAGCCATGAATTTTTGTGTATTCATTTTGTAGCCTGCCTTTTTACTATGCAAATATATAAACATATTTTTACTGAATCACTGTGAGAACAGTTACAAAGCTTTCCAGTTTAAGTCTCATTCATACAATGATTAGACACCCATCCCTTCACCAGTGCACATTTTCCACCACCAAGAACCCCAATATACCCTCTATCCCACCCCTCCTCCTGCCTGTGTGGCAGATGATTTCCACTTTACTCTCTCTCCACTTTGATCACATTCAATGTTTCGATAAAAGACACACCATTATTTTTTGGAATTTTCCCCAATAATCATCTGCTGAAAAAGCATCATCAGTAATTTGTTTTCTATTGCTGGTTATGAAGAGCATATGATGTTGTACGACAACTTTGCAGCCACACGATTTTGGATTTCTGATATCTTAGTAATAAGTCTAGAGGGATTTCTTCCAAAAGCCTCTGGATTCTGAGATTGTTTTGTGTGCCTCTGGGATCATGGCCGTTCAGGAGCCAGAGAAGCCGTTCATGGGCAGCAACTCCGGGCCTTGTTGGGGTGGGGAGAGGGGCCGGTTCCTCTTTCCAGTATATTCCCCATTCCATGAGGCCCCGCGTGTCTCGTCACTGCAGTCTTATAGCTGGCTGTCCAATAGGCTCTGATAAAGTGGTGGCCACTGCACCACCAGAGGGAAAAGATGGAAGGGACAAACACATTTCCCCACCCAGGGTGGCATGGCGCCGTAGTTTAATGCTCAGTCGAGATGCATTTCTGCCAAAAGCCGCTAGGTTCCGAGATTGGTTTGTGTGCCTCTTCACAGATATGTTTTTATAGGAGCTTCCTATAGAGTGTTTAGGCTTTTCTGAATATATTATCATGTCATCTGCAAATAGTGAAAAACTTGTCTTCTTCGTTTCCTATCTGGATGTCCCGATATCTTTTCTTGCCTAATTGTTGTGGCAAGTACTTTCAGTACTACGTTAAATTATGTTAAATAGTAGTGCTGATTGTGGGCAGCCTTGTCTTATTTGTTCCAGCTCTTAGACAAAAGGCTTTCAGTTTTTCCCCATTGAGTATAATGTTTGCTGTGGGCTTGTGGTAAATGGCTTTGACGATATTGCGGGAAGTTGCTTCATTTCCCATTTTGTAAAAAGTTTTAATCATGAATAAGTGCTGCATCTTGTCAAATTGTTTTTCTGCAGCTACAGATATGATTATATGATTTTTATTTTTTCTTTTATTGAATAGTGTAATATGTTGAATTGCTTCATATGTCAAACCATCATTGCACGCCGAGGATGAATACTACTTTCTCATGATGTAAGATCTTTCTGATAAGTTGTTGAATTCTATTTTCTAGTATTTTCTTCAGGATTTTATCATCTGTGTTCATCAAGGATATACATCCATAATTCTTTTTTGTGGTGTCTCTGACTGCTTTTGGAATCAGGTGATGATTGATTCATATGTACTGTTTGGTAGTGATTCTGTTTCTTCAATTTCCTGGAGCAGCTTGAAAAGCATTGGCAACAGATACTCCTTAAAGGTGTGAAAGAATTCACTCTTGAATCCATCTGGGCTTGGGGTTTTGTTTTGGAGAATATTTTGGATTACCATTTCAATTGCATTGATAGTGATATGTCCGTCAGGTATTACAAATCATCTTGGCTCAGCCTTGGGAGGTTATAGGATTCCAAGAATTTTTCCATTTCTTCTAGATTGTCTCATTTAATGGCATGAAGATACTCGAAGTAATCTCTGATGATCCTATGAATTTCTGTGATTGGTTAGTTTTTTTTGTTTGTTTGTTTTTTTGCTTTTTGGGTCACACCCAGCGATGCTCAGGGGTTACTCCTGGCTTTGCACTCAGGAATTACTCCTAGCAGTACTTGGGGGACCATATGGGATGCCAGGGATCGAACCCGGGTCGGCCACGTGCAAGGCAAATGCCCTACCCGCTATGCTATCGCTCTGGCCCCCGATTGGTTAGTTTTGATGCCCCCTTTCAGATCTGATTCAGTTTATTAGGGGTCTCTCTTTCATATGATTATTTCATGTGAATCTTGCTAGTGGTTTTTCAATCTTCTTTATTTTTTTCAGTGTAACAGCACTTGGTTTCATTGATCCTTCAAATTGTTTTTTTTTCCTTTGGGCAGGGGAATTTCAGCTCATTAATTTTAGCAGCCAAAGACCTCCGGAACCCAGCCATAGCTATGCTCAAGGCCACTCTCCACACGTTTGGATGAGCCTCATGCATGAAGGAACCAGCAGAAGGACCCAGGTGTGTGGGACCCGGGGCTGAGATCAACAAGCCTTCTCGGACCAGGACTGGGCCTCCTCCACCTAGACCTCCCATTTTCCAGTAGCTTGGCAGCCACACCCACAAACTGCCCCTGGTGCCTTATAATTCCATCAATGGCCAAGATCCAGAGACTATAAAACAATGCTCCTGGAAGACCTCTTATAGCCTAATTCTCCCTCTCGGAGAACCTGGCAAGGTACCGAGAGCATCTTGCCCACACAGCAGAACCTAGCAAACTCTCCATGGCATATTCGATATGCCGAATACAGTAACAATGATGGGTCTCATTTCCCTTACCCTGAAAGAGCCTCCAATGAGGCACCACTGGGAAGAACGAGTAAAGAGAGTCTGCTAAAATCTCAGGGCTAGGACGAATGGAGAAGTTACTAGCACCCACTTGAATAAACTGATGACCAATGGGATGACAGTGATACAGTGAATTTAGGCTCTAAGTTTTATCATTTCCTTCCTCCTGCCTGGTTTGGGCTCCTTTTGTTTTCCAAGAACTCAAGCTGTGAAGTCAAGTTATTTTTATGGGCCCTTTCTCTCTTCCTGATGAACATTTGTAGAGCCATAAACTTTCCACTTAACACTGCTTTGCTGTGTCTCACAAGTTTTGGTAGGTCGTGTCCTCATTCTTGTTTATTTCCATGAATCCTTTAATTTCCTCTTTGACTTCCTCTCTGAATCACTGGTTGTTGAGTAATGAACCATTTAATTTCCAGGTGTCTGATTTATTTCTCCATTTCTTTTTGTGATTAAATTCTACATTCGGTGCATCATGGTATGAGAAGATAGTTGATATGATGTTTATGCTCTGGACTTTCTGAAGGTGGCTTTTTGTCCAAGTATGTGGACTATATCATCCACATTCTACTATTGCCACTATATCATCTCATTCTACTATTGCCACTCCAGCGTTTTTGTGAGCGGGCTGTTTGTGTGAAGAATTGTTCTCCATAATTTAGCTTCTTGCCTGTGTTTGCTCTGACTATTCAAATATATTTCTTGCAGGCAGCAGAGTTTGGGGTTCAATTTTCTAATTCATTCTGCCACTCTGTGTCTCTTATTTAGTGCATTGAGGCCATTTACATTGAGAGAAGTTATTTTTATGGAGTTTTGTGCCAAACTGCTATAGTAATTTGGTACTTGCCTTGTCTTAATGTAGCCCATTTAGTTCTTGTAATAATGGTTTTGAGTTTATAAGTAACTGAGTTGCTATTTATCTGTGAGGTTGTGTATTGTTCCTTCAACTTTGAATGAGAGTCTGACTGGATAAAATATTATTGGTGAGAGATTTATTTCATTGAGTTTTTTTTTCATTATATCTTGTCACTGCCTTTGGGCCTGGATGTGTTTTTCTGGTAAGTCTGCTGTAAATCTTAAAGGGCACTCCATTGTATATAATTTCCATGTTTGATCTTTCTGTTTTAAGTATTCAACCTCTATCTGCACTTTTCATCATTCTGATTAACATGTTTCTTGGAGTATTTTTATTTGGACTTCTTTAGTGGTACCCTTTGGGCTTCTTAGATCTGGGTGCATGCATTCTTCAGCTCTGCAAATTTTACAGTAATATCTTTGACTGTTGCTTCTTCATCAGGGTTGTCTTCCTGCCCCTCTAAAATCCCCATGACTCTTAAGTAGTTCCTCTTGATCTCATCCCAAAGTTTTTTTGTCATTTGTTGATTTATTTTGAGGCTATTATTCTATTTCCTGCTATTGTTTGGACAATTTCTGCACCTCATCTTGGAGATCATTGAATCTCTCATCAGCAGCTGTTACTCTGCTGCTGAGGCTTTCCAGTGAGTTTTTCATTTCACCTACCAAGTATTTCCAATCTGTCATTTCTGTTTGTAGTTTCATGTTTCCTTGGGTTTTTTTGAATCACCATGAGAAAAGTTACAAAGCTTTCAGGTTTAATTCTTAGTCATACAATGATCAAACACCCGTCCCCTTCACCAGTGCACATGTTTCACCACCAAGAACCCCAATAAACCTCCCATAACACCACCCCCGACCTGTGTGGCTGATGATTTTTACTTTACTCTCGCTTTACTTTGCTTACATTCAATATTTCAACAGAAAACTCACTTATTACTTGGAATTTTGCCCCAACAATCAGACCTGCTAAAAAGGCATCATTTGATAACATTTTTTTCATTGCTGAGAATGAAGAGCATATGAGGTCATGGCTGCGTGGTTTTGGATTTCTGGTATTTTAGTAATTAAGTCCAAAGAAATTTCTGCCAGGAGTTGCATCACTGCAAGCTTGTACCTCTGTTTAGTGGCCTCTAAAAGATGGTGGTCGCCACCCCGCCAACACCGCTGGCAAAAGGAAAGGCCGAGAGAGAAAAACCTTTCCCCTCCTGGTGCAGCATGGGGCCATAGCTTAGTTCACAGTCTACAGGCATTTCTGCAAGAAGCCGCTGGGTCCCAAAATTAGTTAGTGGGCCTCTGGGATCATGGTCATTCAGGAATGGAGGAGCCATTCGTGTGGGGCCACTCAGGGTCTCGTCTAAGAGGTTCCTTGTGTTTTATTGGTGGTTTGTTCCATTGTTAATTTGAGCTCCTTATACATCCTCAAAAATTCTTCTCTAAAGTCCTTACCAGAGAAGCTATATAGCTCATTATTCCTGATTGAGTTTTTTGGTTTTCATCTTCACTCACTAAGGCTGGTGGGATTCTGTATTTCTTCACTATTGTGACTGTTGCAGTCTGGAGTTGTTTTTGTGTGTGTTATTGTGTTATTTGTTGCATACAGTTGTGATTTCTTTTTATGTTTAAGGTGAGTTGTGGAGAGGTGAAGAAATGTGTCTCTGGAGAGCATAGGGGAGCATGTTCTTCACAGGCAGAGGGAAGAATCCTGACCTGGGGGTAAAAAAAATTCTGAGTATAAAGCAGAACCGCCCCCCGCCATTGCCTCTGAGCTTCTTTGGTTTCTTGTGTGCAGAGCTGGGTGTAAACAAGCTGGGTTGATTAAGTAGTCCTCCTTCCTTATCCACTTTGTGGGCAGAGAAGATCCTGAGCTGGGGGTCAAAATGACAATCCTAAGTAAAAAAGCAGGACCCTGAACACCTTTGAACTTCTTCAGTTTTCTGTACCCATGTTTTCTTTAATGTACTATATGTGTTTGGTCTCACATCAAGGTGCTAAATCATTTTTAATTAGCTTTGTGTATAGTGTGAGACAGTGGTCCAATCTTTTTATTGGTTTCTTTTTTCTTTTTATTTTTTTGGTATGTATCTAAGCAACGTTGAGTAGGCTTTCCTTAATACACTATATTCACCTTGCTTCTTTGCCATAAATAACTGAACATATATATGAAGGCTTATTTCTGGGATCCAAATTTTATTACATCAGACTAAGTGTCTGTGTTTATTCCAGTAACAAATATTTGATTACTATAACTTCTTGATCTAAATGTATGTGATCCTTTTCCTCAAAATCTTCTCATGCTTACTGCTTCCACCAGGTAAACAATGGACCAGCTTTACAACTTCACATCTACTATCAGAAGATATGCAAGCCAAGATACCAAAATTCATGGGTATACTAGTGTTTAGGCTAAAACTCTTAGGGGTCCATAGGAGGGGTCAGACTAAGTTCCTTCCTGGTCAAAGCCCTGACAGCTGCATCCACACCAACAGTCACCACCATACAAATAGCCCAACTTTACCGTTCCATTACTAATCTCTGCAGAGATTTTAAGCTGACAAAACTTCCAGCTACACTGGTTTTCAGACTTAAAACTCTAGGATCTTCTCGTAGTTTGGGAAAGCAACCTTCACCCCCAGTAGCCATACTCACATCCCACAGCAGCCACCATGTAAATAGTGCCCTAGCTTCACCGTTCATGACTAATCTCAGAAGAGATGCAAGCCAAGCTGCTGAAACTCACATGTACACCAATCCTTTAGCTGAAAACTCTGAAGCCACCTTGGGAGGGGGGTATTCTAAAAATCATCCCAGTTCTGAAGATCTGGGAACTCCTGGAGCACACGGCAGTGTATGCAGCCCTGCAACAACTCCAAATTCCACAATACTGACAGCTCAGTAGGAGCACAGCAAATTAATTTGGAAAGTAGCATAGAAGCCAATTAAGCTCAATAAACAAAACCAGTAACACAAGGCACAACTAGGAAATAAACAGCTCAGTAAACTCTCAGACAATGACTTTAATTACCCCATTGTGGATATAATTTTCACAAATTTTATTTTATTGAAGTATTTTTCAATAATGCCACTAGCCATTTTGTTGTAACAAACAATCTAAACTATGTTTTTCCTGCTAAAGGGGCAGACTTGGGGTTGGGTGGAAAGCTGGGGACAATGGTGGAGGGAAGGACATACTGGTGGTGAGATTGGTGCTGAAACATTGGATTCCCAAAACAACTGTATTATGAGCAACTTTGTAAACCATGGAGTTAAATAAAGTTTTTTTTTAAATTTTATGCTTTAGTTAGGGGGGAATGAAGATGTATGGTTCCAGAAAAAAGAATTGAAAACATTCTTCTATACACTTGAATAATGCAATTAGAATGTTTTTTTTATAAGAATTGCATTGAATCTGTGTAGTGCTTTGCACAGACAGTGATATTAACGGTGTTAATTCTTTCAGTCCATGAGTGTGGAATATTTTTCTATTTCATCATATCTTCTATTTCTTTTCACATTTACATAATTTTCAGTGAATAAGTCTTGCACCTCCTTTGTTGATTCTTAGGTACTTGATTTTTGAGATTGCTATTAATATTTTTCTCATATATTGCTGTTTTTATATAGAAATATTTTATGCACTAACTTTGTAGCCTGGCAAAATCCCCTTGGCGTATTCATATGTCAAAAATAGTAACAATTCTATATACCCTAGATGAGTGCAATCTTTCTATATCTGTCTCTCTCTTTCTGACTCATTTCACTCAGCATGAAACTTTTCATGCCCATCCACTTAAATACAAAATTCATGACCTCCTTTTTTCTGACAGCTGCATAGTATTCCATTGTATAGATGTACCAAAGTTTCCTCAACCAGTCATCCGTTCTAGGGCATTCGGGTTTTTTCCAGATTCTGGCTATTGTAAATAGTGCTGCGATGAACATACATGTGCAGATGTTGTTTCGATTATACTTTTTTGCCTCTCTGGAATATATTCCCAGCAGTGGTATTGCTGGGTCAAATGGGAGCTCAACCTCTAATTTTTTGACAGTTGTCCATATTGTTTTCCAGAAGGGCTGAACCAGTCGGCATTCCCACCAGCAGTGAAGAAGGGTCCCTTTCTCCCCACATCCTCTCCAACAGCGGTTGCTTTTGTTCTTTTGGATGTGTGCTAGTCTCTGTGGTGTGAGGTGGTATCTCGTGGTTGTTTTGATATGCATCTCTCTGATGATTAGTGATGTAGAGCACTTTTTCATGTGCCTTTTGGCCATTCGTATTTCTTCCTTGGTAAAGTTTCTGTTCATTTCTTCGCCCCATTTTTTGATGGGGTTGGATGTTTTCTTCTTGTAGAGTTCAACCAATGCTTTATATACCATTGATATCAACCCCTTATCTGATGGGTATTGTGTAAATATCCTTTCCCATTCTGTGGATAGTCTTTGTATTCTGGTCATTGTATCTTTTGCGGTGCAGAAGCTTTTTAGTTTAATGTAGTCCCATTTGTTGATCTCTGTTTTTACTAGATTGCTTAGTTCTGTGTCACCTTTGAAGATACCTTTATCTTCAATATCGTGGAGGGTTTTGCCGACCTTGTCTTCAATGTACCTTATGGTTTGTGGTCTAATGTTGAGGTCTTTAATCCATTTTGATCTGACTTTTGTGCATGGTGTCAGGTCAAGGTCTAAGCCCATTTTTTTGCATGTGGTTGTCCAGTTGTTCCAGCACCATTTGTTGAAGAGACTTTCCTTGTTCCACTTCACATCTCTTGCTCCCTTATCAAAGATTAGATGATCATACATTTGGGGTTGTGTGTAGGGATATTCCACCCTGTTCCATTGGTCTACGGCTCTGCCTTTGTTCCAGTACCATGCTGTTTTAATTGTTACTGCTTTGTAGTAGAGTTTGAGTGGGAGACTAACACCCAAGAATTGTAGAAATAAGTACTAGGAGGTTGACTCCATGGCTTGGAGGCTGACCTCACATTCTGGGGAAAGGGCAACTCAGAGAAGGGAATCACCAACTATAATGTAGTCGAAGGCCATGCGGGGGAAGGGAGTTGCGGGCTGAATGAGGGCTAGAGACTGAGCACAGTGGCCACTCAACACTTTTATTGCAAACCACAACAGCTAATTAGAGAGAGAGAACAGAAGGGAATGCCCTGCCGCAGTGGCAGGGCGGGGTGGGGGGAGATGGGATCGGGGAGGGTGGGAGGGATGCTGGGTTTACTGGTGGTGGAGAATGGGCACTTGTGAAGGGATGGGTTCCCGAACTTTGTATGAGGGAAGCATAAGCACAAAAGTGTATAAATCTGTAAATATGCCCTCATGGTGATTCACGAATTAAAAATAAATAAATTAATTAAAAAAAAGAAAAAAAGATAAAATAATATCCACATTTATACATAAATACAAAATTTTAATTTTAATATAATAATGATATATTTTATACCACTTGGGGCAATTGTTTAATTATGGTCCTTTTTTTCTGAAAAAAATATTTATATGAGCACTATATATATATATATTCAAGTATGTTACATTATGTACTTTAATGTTATGCTTTTAGCCAAAATAAATTAGTACTATCTTAAGAGCTATAAAAAAAATAGTAACAATGATTGGTCTCATTCCCCTGACCCTGAAAAAACCTCCAAAGCAGCACCATTGGGAAGGACGAGTAAAGAGAGGCTTCTAAAATCTCAGAAACTATAAAACCAAGCTCCCAGAAGCGGCCGTGTGACATCTTATAGCCTAATTCTCTCTCAGGGCTAGGATGAATGGATGCGTTACTGAGACCGCTTAAGAAAATTGGCGATCAACAGGATGATGATGATGATGATATACAATAAACTGGCAGGCTACAAAGTTAGTGCCAGGAGCTGCTGAGAGTGAAGCGGACCCTCTGCACCTAAAGACTTTGATTCCAGAGACCTAACACATTTGGGCATCCAGCGCAGCATCTAATAGCAATGCACTGGGACTGTGAACTGGGCTACAACTCTGTGCTGCCCGGGGGCGGATTTTTTCCTCCCCACCCTGTCTTCCTGCATGGAAAATGGTGGCTTGGTGGCACCCACATGGCAGGCGCCATCTTCTAAGAATCCTAACCCAGAGGTATTTGATTTTTACACTTGGGGCTCCCAGGGACTCATGGGAAGAGGGTGTAACCGGCACACCCTCAGCCCAGATAAATCTGGAGCCGCTGAGAGTGAAGCGGAACCTCTGCACCTAAAGACTTTGATTCCAGAGACTTCTTACAGCAATGCACTGGGACTGTGAGCTGGGCTATGCAAATTCTGGCAGAATTTTCCCTGGACTTTATACAGAAATCCAACATTTATAATTGTCAGCAATGTGAAACGGTTCCTTTTGAACAGGTCTGACTTAAGGGGGAAACTCCAAATAATAACAGTAAGTTTTTGTTGAAATATTGAAGGTTATTAATGTAGCAGCCACCTCTCTAGACTGCGAACTAAGCAAAAGCCCCACGCTGGCCAACGCAGCGTGGCATACACCATACTATGAGGCGCGGGAAGGGGGATGAGGGGAGAAAAAAGGGAAAAGGAAAAAGGAAAAAAAGAGTTATGTACTTGTAGCAGTGGGGCTACATATCTCTTCATTCCCAGCAATGGAAAACTAATTATCAAATACTTCCTTGGTAGTAGGTCTGTCTCTCTTGGGTGGAAACTCCAACAACTATAGTGAGTTTTGTGTTGAAATATGGAATGTAATCAAGGTAAAGAGAAAATGAAGTGAAATTCATTAGTTATATAGTAGGGGGTAGGGGGTGGGGGCGAGGGGTATACTGGGGTTTTTGGTGGTGGAATATTGGCACTGGTGAAGGGATGGGTGTTTGAATATTGTATAACTGAGACATAAACCTGAGAACTTTGTAACTTTCCACATGGTGATTTAATAAAAAGTTAAAAAATAAAATAAAAGATTTGGGAGGCAGGGAGATATTAGTTTATTAAAAATAAATTAAAAATAAAAATTTTATTAAAATGAATTAAAAATTAAAGATTTTTAATGGATTTTTTTGGATTTTCTATGTACATTATCATGCAATCAGCAAAGAGTGACAGTTTAACAACTTTTACAATTTGGTAACCACTTATTTTACAATTTGGATCCCTTTAACTTGTCTCTCTTGTCTAATTTCTGTCACTAGCACTTCAATAATATATTGAATGAAAGGGATGAGAGTGAATATCCTAGTTTTGTATCTGATATTAGAATAAATACTTTTAGTTTTTGGCTATTGATTTTTGTGTTAACTGTGGGTTTATTGACTATTCTGAGGTACGTTCCTTCTATCTCAACTTTGTTAAGTGTTATTATCATAAATGGATATTGATCCTTGGCAATAAATTTCTCTTCATCAATTTATATAATAATACTATCTTCAGGTGAAATGTAGATTTGGTGATATATACATATATAATTTTATTTTAGGCACCATAGAATTTGGTGAAAATTTGTCCCAAATTTAGTTTGCAACAATGTTAATAGTAGAGTTCCATGCATTTTAGCAACTTGCCCTCCATCAGAGTGTCCATTTACTTTCTTCATTATCCCAGTGTCCCTGCTCCTTTCCTAGTTCCTTCTCTTCTCTCCCAACTTCAAGGTCAATTTCCTGCTGAAGATAAGTTCTCAGTTTCTGTTCCCATTTGAAATTTGTCTATGGAGTGCTTCAGGTCACACTCAGTAGTGCTCAGAATTTAACCTGGCTCTCTGTTCAAGAATCACTTCTGGCAGGCTCGGGGCACTATATGAGGTGCCAGGAATCAAATCTGGGTCAGCTACATGCAAAGCAAGTACTCTAACTGCTATAATATTGCTTTAGCCCCAACTCCTACTATGTTTTTATATATCCAACATATGAGAGAGGTTATTCTGTGTCTATTCTTCTGACTAACTTTACTCAGCTTGATACTCTCCATATCTATCCACATAGCATAAAATTACATGCTTTTATATTTTTGTATAGCCTGCCAGTATTCTATTGTGTATATATATGATATATATGATGTAGCTGATATACATCATCATATAATATATGCCATATTATATATTACATATATCATATGCATATATACATATATATCATTGTTTCTTTATCCAGTCAGCTGCCTTTGGACACAAGTTATTTCCAATTTTTTGGTGTTGTGAATATTGCTGCAATGAACAAAAGAGTGCATATGTATTTTCCGAATAGTTTGGGGGCACGTGAGATAGATGCCAAGAAGCTGAATTGCTGGGTCATAATGAAAGCTCAATTCCTAATTTTTTAGAAATGTCTCTACTGCTTTTCCAAAAGGATGGACAAGGCAGCATTCACACTAGCAGTGAATGAGGGACCCTTTTTCCCTATTTCCATGCCAATATCGGTTGTTTTTGTTCTTTGTGTGAGTGTCAGACTCACAGGTGTGAGATCTCATTGTTTTGATTGGCATTTCCATGATAATAAATGATCAATTGTATCACTTGTATCACTTGTCATCCCGTTGCTCATCGATTTGCTTGAGTGAGTACCAGTAACGTCTCCATTTGTCTCTGTCAAGTGCTTGTGTAGTCCAATGGCATCTGCTCACTCCAGGAACACAAAGAGCCTCAAACCGTTTGTTCAGGGTCTTGACAAAGAAATCTGACCATCTCGTAGGTGGGCAGCCACTAAGTCTTTTGACATACTGTGGAATCCAGTTGGTAACAGCTCTAGTCCAGTGGTCATCTCCAAATCGCATTATGTGTCCAGCCCATCTGATTACTAACGCCTTGGCAAACAAGACAGTGTCCCTGTCCGTGATTCTCAATCTTCAACAGATATCAGAACTCCGGATTCCTTTTCTCACTTGAGTGAAACGTGATATTCTAAGCATAGCTCTTTCAATTCCTCTTTAGGAGACCCAAATAGCATTCTCATCCTATTTTCATAGGGCCCAGGTCTCTGAGGCATATGTTAGTGCAGGAAGAATGGTGGAGTCGAAAAGACGTGCCCGGAACCAGAGGTTTTTTTGTCCTCTTATCAACTTCTTCAATACTCTTGAAGGCATTCCACGCCACTCTCCTGCACAGTTCAGGTTCCAGGTTGTTTGACATGTTGAGTTCTCAAGCTAGGTACACATAACTGCTGCATTTGGAGATGTTCATTCCATTGAGAGCAAATGTAACATCAGGAACTAGTCTGTTTCTCATGAACATTGTCTACGTGAGATTCAGCTGCAGTCCAAACTTTCCACATGGTCGAAGTCAGCCATCATATGTGCCGCTTGGCTAATGTTTGGTGTTATTAGAACAGTGTCATCAGTGAAGTGTAGGTGGTGTGTTGCCGACCATTTATCTTCACTCCCATTTCTTCCCATTCCAGTCATCACATGACGTTCTCGAGGGTGGCACTGAAAAGTTTCAGTGAAATGGTATCACCCAGCCGATTCCCCCTTTTTTTGCTTTTTGGGTCACACCTGGCATTGCATAGGGGTTCTTCCTGGCTCTGCACTCAGGAATTACTGTTGGAGGTGCTCAGGGGACCATATGGGATGCTGGGAATTGGACTTGGGTCAGCCGCATGCAAGGCAAACGCCCTACCCGCTGTACTATCTCTCCAGCCCCGTGATCCCCTTTCTTAACATCAATTATCACTTCCTTGTAAAATGGTGTGATCCTGGTGGTGACTCTGTGATACAGCTCATGGTGGATCCTGATGTACTGAGTTTGAATGCCCTATTTGGCTAGGTTTTCAATGACCGCTTCAGTCTCAACAGAATCAACGGCCTTCTTTAAATCAATGAACATAAAACAGAGCGGTATCTTGAACTCTCGTGAAACCTCAATGAGCTTGGTCACCATGTGGATGTGGTCGATCATATTGAATCCTTTTAGGAACCTGCCTTGCTCATATGGTTGTCCTTCATCTAGTGTTCTGCCAATGCTATTCTGAATAACTCAAGTGAATAACTTGTAGACAATGGACAACAGGCAGATCAGGCATTAGTTGTGATGTCATAGATGTCTCCCTTCTTTTACAATAGAATAGTCCTGCTGGTTTTCCATTGGGGCAGAACCTTGCATTCTGACAGGTGGTGTGTGAAGAGCCGAGCCAGTGTACTGATGAGTACTGCGGCAGATTCTTCAGGTGTTCAGGTCTGACCTTGTCTAGACCAGATGGTGTACATTTCTTTACCGATGAAATGGCGTGTTGGATTTCAGAAGGGAGAAGGCTGGGGACAACATATCCATGCTGCAGAATTTGGTATGTGGGCAGGTGGACGTGGCTATTGAAGAGATCTGAGTCATGGATAACCTTTTCCATTGCCCTTCTGAAAAATGTGATAGATCCATCAGGACGTCAGAGGACAGCCATCGTGGTCTTATAGTTGGCAAAGGACAGGTGGGCACTGCAAATACTTTTCCCGGCTTCTGTCACATCAGCCAACACTGCTGCTCTTCTCTCTTTGAGGTCTTCTTTTATTGTTTCTCTGCACAGCTCTGCGAGCTTCTTTGTGAGCTCAGACATTAGCTTGTGATTGCCTGAGGCTTGAGCCAAACCATGTTCGCAAATAAGCTCGAGAGTTTCCAAAGACAGGCGTCTTTTTGTGGCTTTCTCTCTCTCACTGTTCCTTGCAAAATCATGGAGGTGCTGAACCAGTTGATCATATTCCTTGTCTTGTCGAAGTTGTCAATGATGGCATCTTCCCATATTGCTGCAATAGTGCCAAAGAGCTTCCTGTTGGTGGTCAATCTGGAAGTTTCTTCTTAAGCTTTACAGCCCTTTCTACTCATTCTGTGAAGTAGAATTTCACATGAAGGAGATGGTCGTCTGATCCCATTTGGAATTTTGGGACGGTCAGGCAAAACCGTCAACTGAATATGATGTAGTCAATTTCATTGTGGAACTGTCCACCGGGAGACTCCTATGTCATAAATGATGCAGAAATTTTTTTCATAAAACTTTTGGCCATCTGTATGCCTTCTTCTAGGAAGCTTCTATTAATTTCTTCCCCCCATTTTATAATTTCTTTTGTTGATATGGTATATTAGATTAATTGATTAGCATATGCTGAACAATTTGAGTCCCTGAACCAGATTTGAGTCCCTGATATACATCTCACTTGGTCATGATGTGTCATCCTTTTAATGTGCTGTTGAATTCATGTTTACTAAGGTGTTTCTTTGAGAATCTTTGTATTTATGCTTTTAGTTATATTAATGTGTAATTTTCAATATTTTTATGACTGTCAGATTTTCATGTTGGGATAATTTTTGCCTCATAACAACAGTTTGGAAGAATATACGTTCCTTAGTTTTAACCAAAAAAAAATGTAAAGGATAGAAAGTAGGGTCTCTTTCGGAAGCTTTGGCAGAACTCACTAATCTGGAATCAAGTTTTTGTTTATGGGAAGACTTTTGATTACTGTTTCACTTTAACTGCTAGTAATTTCTCTGCTGGGATTTCAATTTACATCTGAAACCACAGAGAGCTTTGCCAGTAGTTATCTATGAGTGCAGAGCCAGAAGTAAGCCCTGGGCACCGCTGGATGTATACCCCCCATATATATAATTTTTTTACTTCTAACTCAGGTTTAGTGTGCTTTATAATTCTAAAAATTTATTCATTTTCTCATAGGTTCTCCAATTTAGTGGTATTATATTGTTCATAGCAGTTACCTATGATATTTTATATTTGTGTGGTATCTGATGAAATTTTCCCATTTCATATCTGATCGTGCTTATTATTTTTTCTTGTTTTCTGTATGAGACAAGAGGGTATGTTGATCTTGTTTATTCTTTCAAATACTAGTTATTGATTTCATTTATCCTTTGTGTTCTATCATTTAATTTTATTGAATCACCATGAAATTGAGCATTACAAAATTGTATATGATTGCATGTCAGTCATACTATGTTCCAACACCAGTGACTTCACCAGTGAAATCTCCCAGCACCAGTGTCCCCAGTTTCCCTCCCATCCCTTTAAGCTACCCTCACCTAGCCTGGCTCTGGGTTTTTGCACCCAGGGTATATTTCCAGAAGTGGAATTGCTGAGTCAAATAGAAGTTCAATTTCTAGTTTTTTGAGAAATATCCATATTGTTTTACAAAAAGGTTGTACCAGTCAGCACTCCTGTCAGCAGCGAATGAGGGTCCCTTCCTCCCCACATCCACACCAGCACTGGTTGTTCTTGTTCATTTGTATGTGTGCCAGTCTCTGTGGCATGAGATGATATCTCATTGTTCTGATTTGCATCTCCCTGATGATTAGTGAAGAGCATTTTTTCACAAGTCTTTTGGCATTTGAATTTCTTTGAGGGAGTTTCTGTGCATTTCTTCTCCCCATATTTTTGATGGGATTGGGTGTTTTTTCCTTGCGAAATTCTTCTAGTGCCATGTATATCTTTGAAATTAACTCTTTACCAGATGGGTATTGAGTAAACAGTTTTTCCCAATTCCATGGGCTATATTTATATCTTGATCACTGTTTCTTTTGAAGAATCCTCTTAGTTTAATGTAGTCCCATTTGTTAATCTTTGCTTCCACTTCCTTGGCCAGAGGTGTTTCAGCTTTAAAGATGTCTTGAGCTTCAATGTCATGGAGGGTTTTGGCTATGCTTTCTTCCATGTTTCTTAATGATTCAGATCTAAAATTAAAGCTTTTAATCTATTTTGATCTGACTTTTCTGCATGACGTTAGGTAGAGGTCAGAGTTCATTATTTTGCATGTAGTTGTCCATTTTTCCCACCACCACTTGTTAAAGAGGGTTTCTTTGCTCCACTTTATATTTCTTGTTCCGTTATCAAAGATTAGGTGATCGTATATTTTAGGGTCTGTGCCAGGATATTCAGCTCTATTCCATTGATCTGCAGGTCTGTCTCTTTTCCAATACTATGCTGTTTTAATTACTATCACTTTGTAGTAGAGTTTGAATTGGGGAAGGTATTGCCTCCCATCTTCTTTTTACCAAGGATTGCTTTAGCTATTCGTCGGTGCTTATTGTTCCATATGAATTTCAGGAGTGTTTGATCAATTTCTTTGAAAAATTGTCATGGATATCCTTATAGAAACCACATTGAACCTGTATAGTGCTTTGGGGAATATCGACATTTTGACGATGTTAATTCTCCCAATTCATGAGCAGGGGATGTGATTCCATTTCCTCACATCCTCTTTCTCTAAGTAGTGTTTTGCAGGTTTTTTTCTTTTCTTTTCTTTCTTTCTTTCTTTCTTTCTTTCTTTCTTTCTTTCTTTCTTTCTTTCTTTCTTTCTTTCTTTCTTTCTTTCTTTCTTTCTTTCTTTCTTTCTTTCTTTCTTTCTTTTTTGTTACACCCAGCGATGCACAGGGGTTACTCCTGGCTCTGCACTCAGGAATTACTCCTGACAGTGCTCAGGTGACCATATGGGATGCTGGGAATAGAACCCTGGTTGGCCGCATGCAAGACAAATGCCCTACCCGCTGTGCTATTGCTCCAGCCCCGGCAGTTTTCTTCATACAGGTCCTTTACCTCCTTAGTTAAGGTGGGTCAGAGGTACTTGATTTTCTTTGGCACAATTGTGACTTGGATTGTTTCTTTAATATCACTTTCTTCTCATTCATTATTTACGTATAGGAAAGTCATGGACTTTTCAGTATTGATTTTGCAAACTGCCACTCTAGTATACAAATCTATTGTTTCTCAGAGCCTTTTGATAGAGAAATTAGGCTTCTCTAAATATAGCATTATGTCACTGCAAATAGTGAGAGCTTGACATCTACCTTTCCTATCTGGATGCCCTTAATATCTTTTTCTTCCCTAACTTCCAGTACTATATTTTATAGAATGGCAAGAGTTGACAAATTTGTCCTCGATCTTAGAGGGAAAGCTTTTAGTTTTTCCCCATTGAGAAAAATACTTGCTGTGGGCTTGTTGCATTTGACTATATTGAGAAAAGTTCCTTAAACTCCCATTTTGTTGAAAGTTTTTATCATGAATGGGTGCTGGATCTTTTTTTTTTTTAGTTTATTTTTAATTAGAGAGTCATCGTGAGGGTACAGTTACAGATCCATACATCTTTGTGCTCATGTTTCCCCCAAACAAAGTTCGATACCCCATCACCAGTGCCCATTCTCCACCACCAGTAAACCCAACATCCCTCCCCCCCTCCCCAGTCCCGTCTCCCACCACCCCACCCTGCCACTATGGCAGGGAATTCCCTTTTGTTCTTTCTCTCTGATTAGGTGTTGTGGTTTGCAATAAAGGTGTTGAGTGGCCATTGTGTTCAGTCTCTAGTCTGTATTCGGCCCGCATCACCCTTCCCCCATATAACCTCCAACCACATTTTACTTGGTGGTCCCTTCCCTGAATTACCCAGAATGAGAGACCAGCCTCCAAGCCATGGAAACAATCTCCTGGTACTTATTTCTACTATTCTTGGGCGTTAGTCTTATAGTCTATTATTCTATATTCCACAGATGAGTGCAATCTTTCTATGTCTGTCTCTCTCTTTCTGACTCATTTCACTTAGCATGATACTTGCCATGTTGATCCACTTATATGCAAACGTCATGACCTCATTTTTTTCTAACAGCTGCATAGTATTCCATTGTATAGATGTACCAGAGTTTCTTCAACCAGTCATCTGTTCTAGGGCACTCGGGTTTTTTCCAGATTCTGGCTATTGTAAACAGTGCTGCGGTGAACATATAAGTGCATATGTCACTTCGACTATAATATTTGGCTTTTCTGGGGTATATTCCCAGCAGTGGTATTGCTGGGTCAAATGGGAGCTCTGGGTGCTGGATCTTGTCAAAAACTTTTTCTGCATCTATTGATATTATCATATGGTTTTGATCTTTTTTTTTGCTTTTTTGGTCACACCCGGCGATGCTCAGGGGTTACTCCTGGCTCTGAACTCAGGAATCACTCCTGGCGGTGCTCGGGCGACCATATGGGATGCTGGGAATCGAACTCTGGTCGGCCGCATGCAAGGCAAACGTCCTACCAATTGTGCTATCACTCCAGCCCCTGTATTTTATTTTTATTTTTTTAAATTTATTTTTTGACTAGTGAGTCACAGTGAGGGTACAGTTACAGATTCACACATTTTTGTTCTTGTTTTTCCCTCATGCAATGTTTAAGAGCCCATTCGTCCACTAGTGTCCATTCTCCATCAACAATGAACCCAGTATCCCTCCCACCCCCCCCAGTCGCATCCCCCCACCCCACCCCTCCTCTGTGACAGGGCATTCCAATTTGATATCTCTCTTTCCTTTTGGGTGTTGTGGTTTGCAATAGGGGTATTGAGTGGTCATCCTGTTCAGTCTCTAGTCTACTTTCAGCATGCATCTCCCTTCCCACACAGATCTCCAATCACATATTACTTGGTGTTCCCCTCTCTATCTGGGATGACTTTCCCCAAGCGTGTAAGGCCAGCTTCCAAGCTATGGAGCCAACGTCCTGGTATTATATAATACCATTCTTAGGTATTAGTCTTGTACTCTGTTGTTCTATATTCCACAGATGAGTGCAATTTTTCTATGTCTGTCCCTCTCTTTCTGGCTCATTACACTTAGCATGATACTTTTCATGTTGATCCACTTATATGCAAAGTTCATTACTTCATCCTTTCTAACAGCTGCATAGTATTCCATTGTATAGATGTACCAAAGTTTCTCGGCACTCAGGTTTTTTCCAGATTCTGGCTATTGTAAACAGTGCCGCGATGAACATATATATAAGTGCAGATGTCATTTCGACTATACTTTTTTGTTTCTCCAGGATATATTCCCAGAAGTGGTATTGCTGGATCAAATGGAAGCTCAATTTCTAATTTTTTGAGAAGTGTCCATATTGTTTTCCAAAGGGGCTGGACCAGTCGGCATTCCCACCAGCAGTGTAGAAGGGTCCCTTTCTCCCCACATCCTCTCCAACAGCGGTTGCTTTTGTTCTTTTGGATGTGTGCCATTCTCTGTGGCGTGAGGTGGTATCTCATGGATGTTTTGATTTGCATCTCCTGGATGATTAGTGATGCAGAGCATTTTTTCATGTGCCTTTTGGCCATTCGTATCTCTTTCTTGGAAAAGTTTCTGTTCATTTCTTCGGCCCATTTTCTGATGGGGTTGGATGTTTTCTTCTTGTAGAGTTCAACCAGTGCTTTATATACCCTTGATATCAAGCCTTTATCAGTTGGTTATTGGGTGAATATCCTTTCCCATTCTGTAGATTGCCTTTGAATTCTGGTCACTGTGTGTTTTGCTGTGCAGAAGCTTTTTAGTTTAATATAGTCCCATTTGTTTATCTCTGTTGCTACTTGATTGCTTAGTTCCATGTCAGGTTTTGATCGTTTCTTTTATTGATATGGTGTATTATGTTGATTGACTTGCGAATATTAAACCATCCTTGCATCCGCGGAATGAATCTTACTTGGTCATCGTGTATGATCATTTTGATGAGTCATTTATTCTATTTGATAGTATTTTGTTGAGGATCTTTTGCATCGGTTCTCACCAGGGATATTGGTCTGTAATTTTCCTTTTGTGATGCCTCTGTTTGCTTTGGGTATTAGGGTAATATTTGCCTCATGAAAACTGCTTGTAATATTTGCCTCATGAAAACTGCTTGGAAATGTTTTTTTTCTTCAATTTCCTGGAAAAGCTTAAAAAGCTTTGGCAATAGGTCCTCTTTAAAGGTTTGAGAGAATTCACTAGTTAATCCATCTGGGCCTCAGCTTTTGTTTTGGGGAAGAATTTTATATACCATTTCAATTTCCTCGATGGTGATAAGTCTGTTCATTTATTCCAAATCTTCTTGGTTCAGACTTGGGAGGTTATAAGAATACAGGAATGTATCCAGTTTTTTCAAGCTTCTTTTGTTTCATGCTATAAAGCTTTTCAAAATAATCTCTGATGATCCTGTGGACTTCTGCAGTTTGTGTTGTGATGTCCAGCTTTGCATTTCTGATCCAGTTTGCTAGGTTTCTCTTGCTCTGTTTCATTGTGAGTTTAGTAGTGGTTTATCGATCTTGTTTATTTTCTCAAAGAACCAGCTCTCGGTTTCGTTGGTCTTTTGGATTGTATTTTGGGATTTCAGCTCATTGATTTCTGCTCTATGTTTTATTATTTCCTTCCTCCTGCCTGGTTTGGGTTTATTTTATTGGTAATTTTCCAAGATCTTAGACTCTGAGGTTAAGTTATTGATGTGGGTCCTTTCTTTTTTCCTGATGAATGCTGGCAGAGCTATAAACATTACTTTTAACACAGGTTTTTGTGTATCTCACAAGTTCTCATTCTCATTTGTTTCCAGGAATCTTTTGATTTCCTCTTTGATTTGCTCTCTAACCCACTGGTTGTTCAATAGTGAGCTGTTTAATTTCCAGGTGTTTGATTTTATTCTCCGCTTCTGTGTGATTTATTTCTATCATCAGTGAACCATGGTCTGAAAGGAAAGTTGGTATAATTTCTATCCTTTTCACTTTATGAGGGTATATCTTATGACCCAGTATGTGGTCTATCTTGGAGAATGTCCCATGTGCACTAGAGAAGAATGGGTATTCAGCCTTT
Source organism: Sorex araneus (assembly GCF_027595985.1). Classification (NCBI taxonomy): domain Eukaryota; kingdom Metazoa; phylum Chordata; class Mammalia; order Eulipotyphla; family Soricidae; genus Sorex; species Sorex araneus. Next base: position 56,147,261 of record NC_073313.1, on the reverse strand, counting down.
GGGGGATGAAAAGGCTTTTATATATCTATTAACCCCCTCTCTTCTATTTATTCCCTCAAATTATCTCCTTGCTGAGATTTAATCTGGTTGACATATTGAGAGGTGATAGAGCAATGTTAATATCAATATATTTCATCTAGTCTATTAGCAGTTGTTTCAAATATTTTTACTTGTCCCTAATTAGGCGCTTATACATTTAGGAGTGTGAGCTATTCTTGATGTACTGATCCCTTGATGATTAAGAAATGACCTTCACGACACACCACAGAGATGTCTCCAGACCCCGCCTCAGGCTGTTTTCACTGGACCAACTTGGAGGGGGGGGGCAGGTGAGTTTCCCTCTCTGCCCCAACAGAGCCCCAGCAGCCGAAAGCCTCCAGAACTCAATCATTGCCATGCTCATGGCCGCTCTGCACAGGCTCAGATGATCCTCACCTATGAGTGAATCTGCAGAAAAACCCAGATATGTGGGACCTGTGACTGAAATTTCCAAGCTCGCTTGGAGCAGGAATGGGCCTTGGCCTCCCATCTCCTAAGTTTACCAGTAGGTTGGCAGTCACACACACAAACTGACCCTGGAACCACATAATCTCATCAATGGCCTCACCCATCAGTGCATCTGCTGTATAATCATATTTCAAATTTTAGAATTCCTGGGACATGAAGTAGCATTCACAGCTGCGTGACCTCTCATACTCTACACCACTTGTGTACCAAGAGTAGCACATAACATTTGATGCGGTTTAAATAAGATGTTAGTAATCTCTTATACAAGGGCTTAATGGCTCCAGAATGAAATTCAACAATCTTCACATACTTTCCTCTAAGGAAACTTTATTGGACCACTTATAGCAGATTACTCATAACAAGTAATACAAAATTAGTTGTTTCAGTTCTGCTTTGGGGGGAACAGTTTAGGATTTGGGGGTGGAAAAATTCTAAATATGGTGGTTGGAAGGTACAATAGTGGTGGGATTAGTGTTTGAATATTAAATTTAATGAAATATTGTGAACAACTTCATAAAAAATTAAATTTAAAAGAATAAATGACCTTCACTGTCTCTTATAACATTCTTCAGCCTGAAGTCTATGTGGTCTGGTACTAGTATAGCCACCCCGGCTTTTTTTTGAGGGGATTGTTTGCTTGAAGAATTGTTTTCCAACTGCTGACTGAGGCTTGGTTTGCTTTGATTGTTCATATGTGTTTCTTGTAGGCAGCAGAATGTTTGGTTTAATTTTCTAATTCATTCTGCCACTATGTGCCTCTTGGTTGTGCATTTAGTCCATTGACATTGAAGAGATTATTGTGATGGGGATTTGTGTCATCTTTATGTAACAGTTTGGTATACTTGTGAGACAATTTCTATGAAGCAAATATCACCATGATACCAAAAGTAGAGAGAGATACCACAAGGAAAGAAAATTACAGGCCGATATCCTTGATGAACACAGAAGCAAAAATCCTCAATAAAATCCTGTCACTGTCACTGTCACTGTCACTGTCATGCTGTTGCTCATCGATTTATTTGAGCAGGCAGCAGTAACGTCTCTCATTGAGAGACTTATTGTTATGGTTTTTGGATATCCAATACGCACGGGTAGCTTGCCAGGCTCTGCCGTGCAGGCTCCATACTCTCAGTAGCTTGCCGGGCTCTCTGAGAGGGGCGGAGGAATCGAACACGGGTTGGCCGCGTGAAAGGTAAAAGCCCACCCACTGTGCTATCGCTCCAGCCCCAATAAAATTCTAGCAAACAGAAATCAATGATTCATCAAAAAGATCATACACTATGACCAAGTAGACTTCATCCCGGGGATACAAGGATGGTTTAACATTTGCAAGTCAATCAACATAATCTATCATATCAATAATAGAAAAGACCATATGATCATATCAATAGACACAGAGAAAGCATTTGACAAGATCCAGCACCCATTTATGATGAAAACTCTCAGCAAAATGGGCATTGAAGGAACTTTCCTCAATGTTGTCAAAGTCATCTACCACAAAACCATGGAAAGCATTATTCTCAATGGGGAGAAACTAAGAGCCTTTCCTCTAAGATCGGGGACAAGACAAGTTTGCTCACTCTCGTCACTCCTATTCAATATATTACTGGAAGTTCTTACCATAGCAGTTAGGCAAGAAAAATTATCAAGGGCATACAGATAGGAAAGGAAGAAGTCAAGCTATCGCTATTTGCAGACAATATCATACTATACTTAGAAAATCCTAAATATGCTAGAAAAAAAAGCTCCTACAAACAATAGGTTTGTATAGTAAAGCGGCAGCCTACAAAATAAACACCCAAAAGTCCATGGCTTTCCTGTATACAAATAATGAAAGGGAAGAAAGAGATATTTATAAAACAATCCTGTTCACAATAATGCCTCAGAAAATCAAGTACCTCGGAATCAGCTTCACTAAAGAGGTGAAGGACCTATACGAGGAAGATTACAAAACACTACCTCAAGAAATAAAAGATGATGCTAAGAAATGGAGACACATCCCCTGTTCATGGATCGGGAGGACCAACATAATCAAAATGGCAATGCTCCCCAAAGTATTAAACAGATTTAATGTGGTCTCTATAAGGATATCCATGATATTCTTCAGAGAAATAGACAAAACACTCCTGAATTTCATATGGAACAATAAACGCCCATGAATAGCTAAAGCAATGCTTGGGGAAAAGGAAGATGGTTGGCATCATATTCACCAACTTCGAACTGTACTACAAAGCAGTAGTTATTAAAACAGCATGGCATTGGATTAGAAGCAGACCCACAGACCAATGGAACAGAGTTGAATATTATGTCACATACTTTCAAATATATGATCACTTAATCTTTGATAAAGCAGCAAGAAATGTGAAGTGGAACAAAGAAAGCCTCTTCAACAAGTGGTGCTGGGGAAACTGGACAGCTTCCTACAAAAATTCTGAGCACAAAAATCAGATCAAAGTGGATTAAAGACCTTAATATCAGACCTGAATCTATAAGTTATATGGAGGAAAATGTAGGCAGAACTCCCCATGACATTGAAGCTAAAGGCATCTTTAAGGATGAAACACCACTGACCAAGCAAGTGGAAACAAAGAAAACAAATCATACTACATTAAACTAAGAAGCTTTTGCGCCTCAAAAGAAACAATGATCAAAGTACAGAGAGAGCACACGGAATAGGAAAAATATTTACCCAATACTCATCAGTTAAGGGGTTAATATTCAGGATATACAAGACATTAGTAGAATTATACAATAAAATAATCCCCAACCCAATCAAAAAGTGGGGAGAAGAAATGAACAGAAGCTTTCTCAAAACAGAAATACAAATGACCAAAAGTCACATGAAAAAATGCTCTACATCACTAATCATCAGGGAGATGCAAATCAAAAAAACAATGAGATATCATCTCACACCACAGAGACTGGCACACATAAAAAGTACTGGTGAGGATGCTGGGATAAAGGGACTCTCTTTCATTATAGGTGGGAATGCCAACTGGTCCAGCCTTTTTGGAAAACAATATGGGCATTCCTTTAAAAACTAGAAATTGAGTTTTCATATGACCTCACAGTACCACCTCTGGGAATATATTCCGAGCTTGCAAAAGAGCACAGTAGAAATGACATCTGCACCTGCATGTTCATCGCAGCACTGTTCACAATAGCCAGAATCCATAAACAATCCAAGTTCCCGAGAACAGATGACCAGTTAAAGAATCTTTGGTACATCTAACCAGTGGAATACTGCAGCTTTTAGGAAAGATGAAGTTATAAAATTTGCTTTTAAGTTGATGGTCATGGTATCATGAGTATCATGCTTAGTGAAATGAATCAGAAAGAGAGGGACAGATATAGAATGACTGCAGTCATTTGTAGAATTTGTGGAATATAAAATAACATAACATGAGACTGACACCCAATAACGGTAGACATAAGGACCAGGAATATTGCTCCATAATTGGAAGCCTGTCTCATGCGCTGGGGGAGAAGGCAGCTGGAAGAGAGAAGGGATCACTAAGTTCAATGATGGTTGGAGGAATCGCTCAGAATGGGAGATGTGTGCTGGAAGTAGATAAAGGACTGAACAAGATGGCCTCTCAGTATCTATATTTCAAACCATAATGCCCATAAGTAGAGAGAGTAAGAGGGAAATTGTCGGCAGAATAGTCTAGAAAGCATTTAAGAAAGATGAAGTCATGAAATTTACTTATAAGTAGATGGTCATGGAGAGTATCATGCTAAGTGAAATGAGTCAGAAAGAGGGACAGACCTAGAATCTGTGAACTCATTTGTGGAATATAAAATAACATAATATGAGACTGACACTCAAAGAGAGTAGACACAAGGGCCAGGAATATATCTCCATAGTTGGAAGAATGTCTCATGAGCTGGGGGAGAAGGCAGCTGGAATAAAGAAGGGATCACTAAGTTAATGATGGTTGGAGGAATCATTTGGTATGGGAGATGTGCGCTGAAAGTAGATAAATACCAAATGTGATAGGATGGTTTGCAGGATCTATATTGCAAACCATAATGCCCCAAAGTAGAGAGAGAGTATAGAGGAAATTGTTTGCCATAGAGGAAGGGAGATAATGGGGACATTTGTGGTAGAAAATGTACACTGGTGGAGGGATGGGTGTTCTATCATTGTATGACTGAAAATCAAACATGAAAGCTTTGCAACTGTACCTCATGGTAATTTAATAAAAAGAGGGAAATTGTCTGCCATAGAGGCAAGGGGAGAGAGGCGAAGAGATATCCCCAAGGATACTGGGGACATAGGTGGTGGGAAATTTACACTGGTGGAGGGATGGATGTTCGATTATTGTATGACTGAAACCCAAACATCAATGCTTTGTAACTGTAACTCATGATGATTCAATAAAAAAAGAATATTCCATACCTACTTTTAACCCTCAAAAACAAAGCTATCTCTGTCTGTTAAGCATTCTCAGTAAGGATTCTCAGACACTTTGGGACAATTCTATTCCAAAGTCTAGCCTACTAAGGTTGAATGAATCTGCTTCCTAGTATACTTGACCTCACACAAGGCCAAATTATCTGGGAATTGTTACACGGTCCCTTTGAAACTTGTTAATAGTACATTGGACATCCAAACAGACATGTTTAACTTTCGGATTCAACACAGAGTAGCATAGACTATGTCTATGGTCATATTTCAAACTTGCTTAAATGTAGCACTAAGGCAAATGGAGGAGCACATACTTTTGGCACTACAAAAGGTTCACTCTGATTTGGTAACACAAGCCTAACTAGGCAATCACAACATCACATCAGGAATTGCTACCCAGGTCTGCCAAACTTTGCATCTACATTTGCAGACAGGTACTGGCAATTGTATTTCCTCAGCAGCTGATAATATTATCTTGAAGAACAGTTCCTATTGAGTACAAGTGAAAACAATCCCAATTGTTGCTCATGTGAGGATGCATATTGAGTCCACACCAGCTACAAGATAGCAGTAACTGTAAAACTTAGGCCAGGGCTCAGGAGAGATAGTCCTCAATATGATTGCCACTACAGGGCATTTGTGACCACAAATTCCCAGAGGCAAAACACGCCTACCCAAGCCCAGAACTAGCAACACAGACTGTGTTTTGCAAATATGATTCAGGCCTGATAATTTTCAGATTCCATACATAGCCTTCATGTAACACAGGTATAATGAACGAATGGAGAAATTAAACTACATCAGTAGATCAATGTATCTAAAGTTCAGGAAATCTTCAAGCATACTAAGAAAAACCTCAAAGCAACAATCCTGCTAATGTCCAATGAAATGAAGAAATCAGTGGAGGAGTCCATCCACTAGCTCAGAGTTAGTTTAAAAGAAAGACCATTCCTCCTGGACCTTGTTTCCACTGTCCTCAGGTATTGAGAGAGAGAGTAAGAAGTGAAGTGCTGGCCATAGAGGTAGTCTGCGGGTGGTGGTGGCAGAAGGGTAACTGGAGACATTGATGGTGGGAAATGTATACTGGTGAATGGAAAGGTAATGAAACACTATATGACTGAAACCCAATCATGGACAACTTTGTAACTGCATTTCATAGTGGTTCAATAAAAATTTTAAAATAAATAAAATAAAGAAAGATTCCTTCAAATAGATGACTATAGTAGGTGAACTAAAAACCACATTAGTGGGACTCAGCAGCCTAATGGAAGTCAAAATGTAAATCAGTGATCTACTCAAAGATAAGACCATCAACCAAAAGAGGAAAAGTAATCTGGCACTGTGTATGGTCCCCAGCTAGCACCATGAATGAATTGTGAACAAAAAACCAGGAGTAAGCTGTGAGAACCACTGGGTGTATCTCAAATACCCCGATCTCCAAAAACGGGGAAACAAGTTTGGAACTTCAAGTGTAAACTATAAAGTAAACCTAAAGCAAAAATGGAAGAAACTAACAAGAAGAGGCAACTGGAAGCAAATTGCTGCATATCAGAGTGCATGCAGAGAAAATAAGAGAAAACCAAAAGCCCAACTCAAACAGCAAGAACACCGCCAAGTCCTCATAGAAAAACTCACAATAAATTCCTTTTATATCATGGTTTCCATAAATGTCAATGCATTTAACTCCCAATGAAAAGGCACAAAGTGGTTGAGTGGATCAGGAAACAAAAGCTAACTTCCTGCTGCTTAGCATAGTATGGTTCTGAGTATAAGACTGGAAAACAAACATAAAACCAATATAGTAACCTAAAAAAAGCAGTCATGCTCTCTGCCGAGATGTGACCCAAGCAGCTGCACGTGTGTGGCCTCTTTGCTGCAAAATGACCATGATCACGGAGGCCACCTATCTACTTTTGGCACCAGCAGTTTCTTGCAGAAATGTCTCTAGACTGTGAACTAAGCCACGGCCCCATGCCGCCCCAGGGGGGGAAAGGTTTCTCTCTCTCGGCTTTTCCTTTCGGGGGAGGGGGTGTTGTGGCAACCGCCATGTTATAAGGACCACTTAAGAGAGGTATGAGCTTGCAGTGATGCAATTTCTGGCAGAAATTTCCCTGGACTTAGTTACTAAAATACAAAATCCAAAACCGCACAGCTGCGACCTCATATCTCTTCATTCTCAGCAGTGGAAAGCAAATTATCAAATGCTTCCTTTTCAGCAGGTCTGATGGGGGGGGGACTCCAAACAATAATAATGAGTTTTTTTGTTGAAATATTGAATGTAATCAAAGTAAAGAGAAATTAAAGTGAAAATTATCAGCTACACAGGTGGTGGGGGGGTGAGGGTGGGATGGGAGGTATACTGGGGTTCTTGGCAGTGGAACATGTGCACTGGTGAAAGGATGGGTGTTCGATATTCTATAACTGAGACTTAAGCCTGAAATCTTTGTAATTTTCCACATGGTGATTCAATTTAAAAAAAGCAGTCATGCCCATAACTGTACCAGACAAAATAGCATTCAAACTAAAGAAATAAGAAATGGGGTAAGAAGTCATTGTATAATGATGTTTAGATCAATTCATAAACAAGACTTAACTCTTATCAGCATACATGCACCAAAAGGGGAAGTAAAGTTCATATAACATCTACTAATATACCAAGGAAAGACACCATTTGGCAACACAGTAGTAATGAAATGTTAACACCCACTCTCATCAGTGGACATCAAACAAAAATCTCAATAAAAAACAACAGCTCTTAATGAGAAATTGAAAGAACTGGAATTAACAAGGCTATCTATTGTCCCTTCCACCTCCACTTGCCCACAAAATCTGCGTGCATATTTTCCTTACTTGCACATGGCACATTCTCCAGGATAGGCCACATACTTGGACACAACACAAATTTCCATAAACCTGTGAAAATAGAAATAATATCAAGTCTTTTTTTGGTGCCACAATACTATGGTTGTAGAAATTAACCACAAAATGTGAGTCAGAAAAATCTCAGAGATTTAGTAACTAAGCAACATACTATTGAATAGGATCAATGGGGAAATCAAAGAAGAGACTAAAATATTCCTCAAAGGCCAGAGTGATAGGGTAATGAGACATTATATAGTGATGTTGTGATCAATTAATAAAGGAGGCGTAACTCTTATCATCATATATGCACTAAAAGAAGACAACTGAAAATTAAAAGGTGTTCATCATCACTGATTATCAGAAAATGCAAATTAAGATGTCAATGAGATACCATTTCAACTAGTAATAAATAGCTGACTTCAAAAAGACTGAAAACAACCCATGTTTGTGGGGATGTGATGACAAGGAACTCTTGGGAACATCATTTGTTTCTGTTTCTATGGAAAACACAATGATTTCAGAAAAACTTAAAAAATAATTTCGTAAATCACTTTTCCTCAGAAAAATTATATTGTAACATTATAATTTACCAAGTTATTTATAATACAGTTGCTTCAGGCATTAAATATTCCACTACCAATCCTACCACCAGTGTGTCCTTCCTACCACCTACATCCCCAGTTTCCCACCTACCAACCCATACTGACCCCTTGCAGGCACAAATAAATTTGTTTCACAACACAAAGGCAATGGAATCATCGAATCATAGATAAATGAGTCAATTTGTGATAATTGTTATATCTCACAATGATGTTCTTATAGTCATTGTCTGAGGATCTACTGTGCTGGTTAGAGCTAGTTGAGCCTTCGTGTTATTATTTAGGCTCATTGAGTTTGGTGGTATTTTATGCAAATTTCCAATCTGATTTGCTGTGAACCTACTGAGCTGACAGTACTATGAAACTTTGAGCTGTAGTGCCTGCATGGTCCAGGAGCAATATTTCAAACAATACTTCAAAGAAAAAATTCTTAGTCACAAACAAGACTCAACCTGAACCAGTTATTACAAACAAAATTACATTTCTGGAAAATAATATGTAATATAGTCCAGATCCACCCTAAAATCAGAAAGCACAGTTTATAGTAGAGACAAGTAATATCTCACATAGAAAATTTGAGATAAATAGAAAAATGTCTTTTTGGCAACTTAGATCTTGCTAGATACCTGGATACACAGACCTGCAATCTAAACTTTACTCAGATTTATCAAGAGATTAATGATAACACTAGATTTAGAATATAAGGAGGGTACTGTGCCATGCTTGTTTACTATGCACTTAGAGAGCATCATTTGATATATTACTGTCTTCTTGAAAAGTTAATACATTTTTTTCAGATTGTGACCCCTAGTCCTTGCTCATTCTTGACGCTTCTTTATTCAAGATTCAATCTATTTGAAATCATTCAAGTTCTTGTTTTGAACCTCTTGTTCATGATATCCTACTATTTTCCTGAAAATGGCTTTGGGGTAAATATTTAGCCTCTACACTCTATTGTAAGCAGCGAACTCCTTCTTAGCACTGTAGCACTATAACACTGCCATCCCGTTGTTCATCTGTTCATCAATTTGCTCAAGTGGGCACCAGTAATGTCTCCATTGTCAGACTTGTTGTTACCATTTTTGACATATCGAATACGCCACAGGTAGCTTACCAGGCTCTGCCGTGTGGGCAAGATGCTCTCCGCAGCTTGCTGGGCTCTCTGAAAGGGATGGAGGAATTGAACCCTGGCCAGCCGTATGCAAGGCAAACGCCCTACCCACTGTGCTATTACTCCAGTCCTTCTTAAACAACAAAAATTAATATTCTTATAATTTTACTTCTCTGAAGTAAGCATAGTTCTTAGCATGGGGTTGATAGTTTTCTATTACTGCAGAAAGAAACGTTTATAAATTTATAGAGTTAAAACGCGAATACATTATTGTGCTGTTCTGGAGGTCAGAGGTTTCTTTCATACAGGTCTCATAAGCTGCTATGATGCTAACAGCCATTCTTAGTTCTGAAAGCACCTATCCACTTCACACTCATTTCAACTAATGTCAGAATTCAGCTCCTTGTGTATGTTGGACTGCAGTGCCTGTTTACTCATCGGCAATAAACCGAGGCTGCCTACATCCTCTTCTACCTCCAAAGTGAGCAATATGTGCCAAGTCCTCATCTCTCTGACCTATTCTTCTATGTCTTCTACATTCAATGTCTTTTTTTATTAGATTGGGTTCACCCAGGATTATATGCCCATTTAAGGTCTTAATCGTAATATCTGCGGATTCTTTTTGCCTATGTAAGGTTTCAGGCCAGGAATTAGACTCAGGAAATCTTTTAAGGATCGAGATATGCGTACCACAATAATTTTCTTGACTTTCTCTTGGTCTAAGATAAGCATTCCTCAATAGTTACTTAATGGTTGATACTGCTGCTTTTTTAAATTTTTTTATTGAATCACCATGTGGAAAGTTACAAAGTTTTCAGGTTTAAGTCTCAGTTATACAATGCTCAAACACCCATCCCTTCACCAGTGCACATATTCCACCACCAGATACTGCTGCTTTTTTGTTCTAAAATGTTTTGGATATGTGTAATACACTTTTGAGAAGTATTCCCCCCCTCTGTAATTTTTCTTCATTAGCTACCTCAGTGGATTTGTAATGAATATTCAGAAGTTTACTTTTCCCATTCCTTTAGTCCAGGGACTGCACACTTGAAGTGGTGCTGGAGGCAGAGTTTGCTGAATTGCTCATGTATATTTTGTTGTAATGCCATAGCATCACACTTGTGACACTGAAGATCACACCAGCAGTATGTGGTGGCGTCACACATGGAACGCAAAACGTCATGCACACAAGGCAAGTGCTCCACATCAGAAATTTTTGCCTTTGTTTCATGATAAGGAAAAATAATTCTGCTTACTACCTTTGTAAAAAGCCTTTGACTTTTCCAGATGTTAAGTAACATTTCACTAATAGCAGACAGAAATAGTCTTTGCTACTCCCTTTCCTTTGAAGTGGGTCAAATTTATTTTCATTTCTTCTTTTATTTTTAAGAAATATAAAAGTTACAGAAAAATTTCAAAGCCCCTGGTAGCAAAAACCATATTTCCATCACCCATAATTGTAGATATTTTGTCATATTTGAAAATTTAAAAAATAGATATACAGTTAATTTTTCATTTAACCACCATCTGAATTGCCATTCTCCTCTGAGGATATCACTATGGTCTGAAGTAGATTTCTTTCTGTTTTGGTTGTGGTTTGATTAGAATTTGGGGGCTTGGGACCATACCAGCCATGATTGGGAGACAATGGAGTGCTGAGGAGCAAACTTGGGAGCAAACCCTTATGTAAAGAATGAACTCCAGCCCTTTGAACTAATTCCTTGACTCTGGTCTCAAATGTATTCTTATCCAGTTTTACACTTTATAAGTATACAGACATTCATAAGTATATATTTGGTAAATTTTATCTCTCCATTTACATAATAGTACAGGTTTTATTCAACTGTATTTTTGAGACTCATATTGCTACATATATGAATATAGATCGATAGATAGTAGAATGGTGCTATTAGATAGATATGTGCCATTCTGTGTTGTGTTCCGTTGTCTGACATCACAACATTTTATTTTATTTTATTTTATTTTTTTAAATAAAAATTTTATTTTATTAAATCACCGTGTGGAAGATTACAATGCTTTCAGGCTTAGGTCTCAGTTATACAATGCTGAAACAACCATCCCTTCACCAGTGCCCATATACCACCACCAAAAAAAACCCCACACAGTACACCTCCCATCCCGCACCCCCACCCCCTACCTTGTAACTGATAAGTTTCATTTTACATTCTGTTTACTTTGGTTACATTCAATATTTCAACACCAACCTCACTATTGTTGTTAGGAGTACCCCACTAGATTCAGACCTACTGTGAAGACAAATAAGGTCGCGCGGCTGCAGTAGCGGCCACACGGTTTTGAATTTCTGTACTTGAACACAAAGTCCAGGGAGATTTCTTCCAGATATTGGATCATTGCAGGCTTGAAAACCCAATCTGTGGTCGTCTTAATATGGCGGACACCGCGCCCTTCATCCCCGGAGAGAAAGAGGCGAGAGAGAGAAATACCTTTCCCCTCCTGGGCGGGCACAGGGCCGAGGCTTAGTTCTCAGGCTGGAGACATTCTGCGAGGAGTTGTTGCCCATGCCGAAAGAGGTTTTGCTGGGTCTGGGTTCACGCTGTGCAGCTGTGGAGAGGCCACACATGCATGCGGCCCCCGGGATCACATCTCGGCGGTGGGAGGGGCCGGTGCCTCCCACCTTCCCAAGAGCACCCTCGTGTCCTTTTGCTGCAGTTTTTGTCGTAAATCCCATCTGTGGTCGTCTTAATATGGCGGACACCGCGCCCTTCATCCCCGGAGAGAAAGAGGCGAGAGAGAGAGAAATACCTTTCCCCTCCTGGGCGGGCACGGGGCCGAGGCTTAGTTCTCAGGCTGGAGACATTCTGCGAGGAGCTGCCCATGCCGAAAGAGGTTTTGCTGGGTCTGGATTCACGCTTGTGCAGCTGTGGAGAGCAACATTTTATTTTATTTTAGTCCTTGGACCACACCCAGAGGTGCTCAGGGTAAACCCCCGGCTCTATGCTCAGGGATCATTCCCATAGGGTTCAGGGAACTGTATGGGATTCCGAAGATTGAACCCGGTTCTGCCACATGCAAAATAAGCACCCTACCTGCTCTACTATATCTATATCTTCAGTCCCTATTTTTGACAATTTTGACAAGTTGTTCCCCAAAGAGTTGAAGTTACCAACAGTAGTGATAGGAGTGTGCTTATTTCCCTCATGTCTTCCCAACACTTGGTAACAGCCAGATTTTAAATATTTTCTGCTTAATGAGTAAGAAACAATGTCTCATTTTTTGAGTGTGTCCAAAAGTGAAGATTACTCTGATTTCCTAGCTGATTTGCTGACTTAGTCAGGGTCTTCACTCATGAGGCCTCAGCAGGAACTGACACTACAGCTCTTACTGCCTGCCTTGATCCGACTCCTCCATTTTCTGTATACATTCCAGTCTTGCCTTAGGGAATTCCTCTCTGTGTCTGACCCCTGAGGGCTTCTTTTGTTTGTTTTTGGCACACCCTGCAGTTCTCAGGGTTCACTCCTCGCTCAGAACTCAGGAATTACTCCTCATGCTGTTCTGGGTACCATATGGGATGTGAGGATCAAACCCTGGGTCAGACGCATGCAAGGCAAGTTCCCTTCTTGCTGTACTCTGGCTCTGGCCCCCTCAACTGTCCTTTAAATTTTAAAAAAATTAATAAAATATAGGATAACTCTTAAAATTCAAAGAAACTAAAGAGAGATGTAAGAGATAGTGCAATAGGTAAGGTGTTTGTTTGCCTTACATGCAGTGGACCTGGGTTCAGTCCCTGGCACCCCATATGGTCCCCTGAGCACTAGCAGGAGTAATCCCTGAGCATGGCCAGGTGTAACCCAAAAATAAAAAAAAAACTAAGGATCAAATGAGTTACAATGCATGAAACTGGACTGAATCCTGGATTTAAAAATCTATGGAAGGGTGCAGAGAGACAGTACAAATGGTAATGTGCTTGCCTTACAAATAGATGACACTGCCTTTATCCTCAGCATCACATATGGTTCCCCAAGTATCACCAGGAAATCCTAGTAACAGTAATAATCCCTGAGAACCACTGGGTATGCCTCCCATCAAAAAAATCTGTGTGGGAAAGACTGTAGATGAATCAGTGTCTAGCTTGCTTGCTTTGAAAGTGTGAGGCCATGATTTTGATCTCCAGTATTCTACATGCACTGAGCATTGTCCTTGCAGGTTTACTGTGTAGGCTGGCAGCTCTTCTTCCTAAAAGAAGCACCTCAATTTGAAACAAAAGAGAAGCACAACCAAGAATGCAATCCCCCAACAAAGATCTGTGTGAGCACCACAACAACCCCTGGAAAGCAACACAAGCAGAATTTGTATGACACCGCAGCTAAATGAATGCAACCTCTGCTGGGCACACATGCAAGAAAGTAGAACTCCTATAAGCACTGTGATAAAGGGTGTTGAATACTACAACCTGATGTGCTATCACACTGACCACCACAAATAAATGTGAGAGCATCACAACCAAGTGTGTGTGACCCCTTATCATTGCAACAACATCAGCAGAGAGAAGGTGAATTTTGTTTGTTTTGGGCCACACCCTGTTGCCTTACCTACTGTGCTATCTCTCTGGTGCCAGGAAAAAAATATTTTATTGAATCATGTGAGATACACAGTTACAAAGTTGTTCATGATTACCTTTCAGTCATACAATGGTCCAACACCAATCCCTTAATGAGTATACATTTCCTGCCACCAATGTCCACAGTTTTCTTTCTGCCACCACTTAGCCTGCCTCTATGTTTTTTAGCAGACATCTCTCTCCCTCTCTCCCCCCATCTCTCTTTCTATCTCTCTCTTTCTCTCTCTTCTCTTTTTTCCTTTTAGATACTGTGGTTTGCAACACTATTACTGAAAAGTTATCATGTATATCAATTTTCTTTCTTTCAGCACTCAGGTCTTATTCAGAATGATCATTGTCATAGTGGTCCCTTCTCTGTCCTAACTGCACTTCCCTCAACTTGTGGCAAGCTTCCTACCATGGACCAGTCCTCCTGTCCCTCATTTCCATCTTTGAGTATTACTCTCATGCTATGTTTTATATATTCCACAATGGAGTGCAATCATTCTGTCTGTCCCTCTCCCTCTGACTCATTTTACTCAGATGATACTCTCCATGTCCATCCGTGTATCAGGAAATTTCATGACTTCGTTTTTCCTAATGTCAGCATAGTATTCTATTGTGTATCTATCTGTAGCACAGTTCTTTATACATTGTGTATCTCTCTATACCATAGTTTCTTTATTCAGACATCTGTTCTTCAACCCCTTGGTTATGATGAATAGTGCTGCAATGAACATAGAAGTGCAGATAATTTTTCTGTGTTATGTTTTTGGGCCCCTAGGTGTTGCTGGGGTTTTGGTCTCAGAAGCAGCATTGCTGGGATGTGTAGAAGCTCAAAATTCAGTTCTTTGAGGAATGTCCATATTTTTTTCCAGAAAAACTGAACCAATTAGCATTCTGATCAGCAACAAATGAGAGTCCTTTTTTCCCTGCATCCACATCAGCACTGGATTTTCTTGCTCTTTTTGATGTGTGCCAGTCTCTATAACTAAGTGTAAACAATCTTAGTTCACTAAGCTGAAGTAAGTTTGCTGGGAGTGACCCCAAGACTTCGAAATCACTACTTAGGGCACCCTGTCATGAAACCTATAACAGAAAACATGCATTATTTCAGTTATTTGTGTATCAAAGTGAGCAAGTACTTTGCAACTGCCTTGTACAAAGCAATGTAATATTTTGTCTTATTTTAAACCCAGGAGTGACATGAAATGATCCATAACAAAAGTTCAATGTGCAATGAAATAAAAAGAAATTAAACAGGATCAAACAAAAAATTACATTTATTTCTAAAACTTTTTATATCATTAATTACTATTTTCAGCTTTAACATGAATAAAACATACATTACCACTTAGTGCCACAAATATATTCCCACAATTTCTATGCAAATGTATATACATCTTAACTCTGTGTTTAAGTCATCAATGCATTTATGTGAATTAAATAAATATAAAATGTTCCATATATTTTAAAATTTTACAAATTATCATAGTACTTTGCAATATTATATTATTAACCTTGGAGTGGTCCTTACTGTATCTGACTACATTAAGGTAATAATGATTCATACCAACACATGGCTCAGAATATACTAACTTTAGTGAATTTTCATGTAAAAATAGAACTTTAAATTTTTTTGTTTAATTTTATTGAATCACCGTGAGATTGTTACAAGCTTTCATGTTTGGGTTACAATCTCACAATGATCAAACACCCATCCCTCCACCAGTGCACATTCCCCACCACCAATATCCCATGTATACCCCACTTTCCCGCCCTCCGCCTACCTCTATGGCAGACAATATTCCCCATAATCTCTCTCTACTTTTGGGCATTATAGCTTGCAACACAGACACTGAGAAGTCATCATGTTTGGTCCATTATCTACTTTCGGCATGCATCTCCCATCCCAACTGGTTCCTCCAGCCATCATTTTCTTAGTGATCCCTTCTCTATTCCATCTGCCTTCTCCCCTTCGCTCATGAAGCAGTCTTCCAGCTATGGGGTAATCCCCCTGGCCCTTATTTCTACTGTCCTTCGGTGTCAGCCTCATGTGATGTTATTTTATACTCCACAAATGAGTGCAGTTCCTCTATGTCTTTTTCATTATTAGTTGTTATAAGCTAGTTCTGGTAAAAACATTAAAAGGATTTTACAAGTTGAAAAATGATTTTTGGTTTAGGGTCAGAAGAGAATTCAATGGACTATTAAAAATAAATGTCAGAGCAATAGTACAGCAGGTAGGGCATTTGCCTTGCATGCAGCAGACCAGGGTTTGATCCCCAGCACCTCTTATGGTCTCCTGTACCTGTCAGGAAGGATCACTGAACACAAAGCCAGTATTAAGCCCTGAGCACCTCTGGTGTGCCCCCCCCCAAAAAAAAGAAAGAAAGAAACAAGTGTGTTGGAGAGATAGTACAGGAGTAAGGAACTTGCCTTATTCGCTGGTCCAGGTACCATACTTGGTCTTTGGAATACTTCCAGGAGTGATCTCTGAGCACAGAAACAGGCATAAACCCCAAGAAAGTCTAGGTGTGCCCTACCACACAAAAACACAAATATAAAAAAATAAGAATTCCTAAACAGTGACTGTTTTTTTTTTTTTTGCTTTTGGGGCCATGCCCAGTGATGGTCAGGGGTTGCTTCTGGCTCTGCACTCAGAAATTACACCTAACGGTGCTCAGGGGGCCATATGGTATGCTAGTAACATTTGGTACTGTTTAGGTCCACTACTGTTGGGGGACTGGAGCACAGCGGGTAGGACGTTTGCCTTACAGGGGGTCAACCCAGGTTCAATTCCTCAGTCCCTCTGAGAGAGCCCAGCAAGCTACTGAGAGTATCCTGCCCCCATGGCAGAACCTGGCAAGCTATCCGTATCGAATTCGATATGCCAAAAACAGTAACAAGTCTCATAATGGAGACGTTACTGGTGACCGCTCGAGCAAATCGATGAACAACGGACTTCAGTGTTACAGTGCTACAGTGCCAGTCTCTATGGTGTGAGATAATATCTAATTGTTGTTTTGATTTGCATCTCATGATGATTAGTGGTGCAGAACATTTTTTCAAATGCATTTTGGCCATTTGCATTTATTCTCTGAGGAAGTTTTTGTTCATCTATATTCCCCATTTTTTGATGGGGTTGGAACTTTTTCTTATAAAGTTTTACAAATGGGGCTGGAGCGATAGCATAGCGGGTAGGGCGTTTGCCTTGCATGCGGCCAACCCGGGTTCGAATCCCAGCATCCCATATGGTCCCCTGAGCACCGCCAGGAGTAATTCCTGAGTGCAAAGCCAGGAGTAACCCCTGTGCATCACCGGGTGTGACCCAAAAAGAAAAAAAAAAGTTTTACAAATGCCTTATATATTTGAATATTAACTTCTTATTAGATGAAAGTTAGGTAAATAATTTTCCCATTCTGTGGGCTATCTTTGTCTCCTGGTTGTTATTTCCCCTAAGGTTTGGGAGCTTTTTAGTTTTATTTGTGTATCTTTGCTTCAACTTGTTTGGTCAGTGGTGTTTCACCCTTGAAGATGCCTTTATATTCAATATTATGGAGATTTCTGCCTGTTTTCATGTACATAGCTTTTTATTAAGTTAAAAAGAATAAATGAAAGCTCTGCTGGAAGATCTTTGAAAAGAGATTGAAAATTCAATGAAAAGACAGTTCAGAGTCAATTAAGTAAATATTAAATGATCTCAACATTATTAAAATATATGTAAGAATGTTAGCTAAGTATGATAGGGATTTGTAAAGTAGAAGAATATCTTTTAATCATGCACTTCAAGGTTTTTAGGAGTGGTGTAATTTAACACGATGGTAACAAAAATTTAGACCCAGGGTCCAGAGAGGCTTAGAGTGCCTGCTTTGCAAGCATATGGTCAAAAAATAAAATCCCCAAGGTCCTACATGCGTTACGTATGAGTCTGGAAACTCTACTACTTGAGCCTGACAGCTCTGTTGTTGTGATCCCCAGTATTGCATGTGATTTCCTGGTTCTATAGCCAGGATTACGTGAGTAGTGCAAAAAGTGGTGCAACCCTATTGAGTACCATGATTGAAAAATGTGAGCTCACCATGGCAAAGAAGTCAACCTCTGAAGAACACATCTGTAAGGATTACCTTGATCTCCAGCAAGCACTACAATCATAGCATAGAAACTCAATAGCAAGAACATACAAACTCAACTAAGAGTGTAAACCTCAGCAAATAACATTGCAACTAAAGCCTCAGTACAG
The DNA here is from genome assembly GCF_027595985.1 of Sorex araneus. Taxonomy (NCBI): domain Eukaryota; kingdom Metazoa; phylum Chordata; class Mammalia; order Eulipotyphla; family Soricidae; genus Sorex; species Sorex araneus. Next base: position 56,128,949 of record NC_073313.1, on the reverse strand, counting down.
CAAAAGCCTCAGTGACCCACTGGGGCTGAACATGCAAGCACCACAAACTTATGTGTAAACCTGAATGAGTACCACAGCTAAAACTGTGAATGCCACAGTTTTGTGCAACTCTCAGTCATCACATAAATTAAAAGGATCAAGGGAAAGGAGGGAGAGAATAAAAGATAAATATATAATAAATAAAAAATTTTAATTAGATCTATAATGGGGGAGGAATACTGGGGACATAGGTGGTGGATAATATACACTGTGGAGGGATGGGTGTTCAATCATTGTATGACTGAAATGCAAACATGAAAACTTTGTAACTAGCTCATGGTGATTCAATAAACAAATAAATTAGATCTATATATTTGGCCACCTAAGTCAAGTCCATATTTTAGCTCTTGTCTGAGCGGTGCACTAAATACTGGTTTGCAGATGTCCTGGTGAATGGGTGTTTTTATGACCTGAGGGTATATACCCAGGAGTGAATTTGCTAAATGGTGTGACAGCTCTATTCTTACTCTTCTGAGAACTCTCCATACAGTTTTCCATAGGGGTTGAGACAGCCAACATTCCCAACATTCTGGCTCCTTTTGCCACATATTCCCCACCAGCACAGATTGTTTTCCATTTTTATATTAATTATTTATTTTATATATGTTTTTGAATATGATGTGGTCAATTTCATTGTGGAACTGTCCACCAGAGACCCCCATGTCCAACGTTCAGATTCGGCCTTCTGGAACTGTGAGTTTCCATGGATGGTCTTGGTTGACATGATGAACTCAGACAGTCTCTCACCTTGTTTGTTCCATTCTAGACCATGGGTCCCAATGTGGAGATTTTCGGGTGACCTTCTAGGTCCAATCTTGGCATTAAAATCACCAGTAATGACCTTGTAGAAGGTGTGGTCTTCTTTATAGAACTTCTCTAGCTGTATGTAGAATTTCTCAATTTCTTCTTTGTCATAGTTTGATGTTAGTGCATAGACGACAAAGATAGAAACTGCCAGCAACAAGCCACATCTATTCAAACATAAGCGTCCGATTCAGGTTGTTAGGCATGCAAACGAATCAATGCTCATAGCCAAGTTTGTGGTGACAGGGACACCAACACCACCAATGTCTCTACTGTCACATGTTCCAAGGAACAGTTCTTCTCCAGTGTCGAAAACAGGATGATGTGTTTGATACCTTCTCATCTCGGTCAATCCAATGACATTGTACTTCATTTTCCGTGCTTGTACCATCAGGTCTTTGATGGATGCTTCTGATACCAGCGTACATGTCTTAAAAGTGCAGATAGTCATTTTAGTCCTTTGTTTTGGCAACCTAGTTTGGCCCTGAGATTTTATTAGCCTCTCCTTATTCAACCTCCTTAACTCTGTCAAATTGAGGGCTCTTTCAGGGTCAGGGGGATGAGGTCTATTGTTTTTACTGTTTTTGGCATATTGAATATACCACGGGTAGCTTGCCAGGTTCTGCTGTGCAGGCGGAATACTCTCAGTAGCTGCCAGGCTTTCTGAGAGGGATGGAAGCTTTTAGGGAGGCCTCTAAGTGCCATTTTAAGTGTTCCTATAGTTCACCATTTTTGAATATTTGAACCATATTTGAACCTCATCAAATATGGTACAGTAGTGATGGAAAATGGCTAGGAAGTGTTATGGTTTGTCCGGAAGGTGACCTGGAGCATGGAGACAGTTGGGTCCTAGAGATTGGGCAATGAGGAATTTAGCTGACACCGGCAGGGTGGGTCTTATGTGTGTGACCCCATGAGTCACCAAAGCTTGGTGTTAGCAGGCAGAGGATATTGGTTTCTGGGTCCCTTTGAGTCTGGTTCTGTGGGGCTTCACTCGTATGTGAGGTTCCGCCTGAGCATCCAGAAGGTAACCACATCAATTGACCACATCATATTCAGTCAATGATTTTGCTTGACCGATGTTGCTGTTGTCCCAATATTTCAAACGGGATCAGACCAACGTCTCCTTCATGCAAAATTCTACTTCACGGAGCAAGGAGAAAGGGCTGCAAAGTTTAAGAAGAGATCTCCGATAACGACCACAAACTGGGAGCTCTTTTGCACTACTGCAGCAATATGGGAAGATGCTATTGTTGACAACATCGACAAGGAATGCAATGGGCTGATTCAACACCTCCATGTATGTGAAATGCAAAGAAAGAGAAAGCCACAAAAGGTCACCTGTCTTCGGAAACTCTCCAGCTCATCCGCCAACGTGGTCTGGTGCGAGCCTCAGGCAATTACAAACTAACGTCCAAGCACGCAAAGCCGTGCAGAGAAGTGATAAGGGAAGACCTCAAGGAGAGAAGAGCAGCAGTGTTGACTGATGCAGCAGAAGCCGGAAAAAGTATTCGCAACACTCTCCTGTCCTTCACCAACTATAAGACCAAGATGACTGCCCTCCAACGTCCCAATGGATCTATCACATCTTCCAGAAGGGCAATGGAAAAAGTTATCCACGACTTCTACTCAAACCTCTTTGACAGCCATGTCAACCTGCCCACATACCAAATCCCACAGGATGGATTTGTCGTTCCCAGCATTCTCCCTTCCAAAATCCGACACGCTTTTTCATTGGTAAAGATGCGCACAACACCCAGTCCAGACAAGATCAGACCCGAACACCTGAAGAATCTGTCGCCAGTACTCATCAATACACTGTCTGGACTCTTCACACACTACCTGTCTGAATGGAAAATTTCGTCCCAATGGAAAACTAGCAGGACCATCCTGTTATACAAGAAAGGAGACATCCATGACATCGGCAACTATCGCCCTATCTGCCTGTTGTCCGTCATCGACAAGTTATTCACTTGAGTCGTCCTGAATAGAATTGACAGAACACTAGACAAAGGACAACCATGCAAGCAAGCTGGGTTCCAAAAAGGATTCAGCACAATCTACCATATCCACACGGTGACCAAGCTCATTGAGGTCTCGCGAGAGTTCAAGATACCACTCTGTCTAACATTCATTGATTTGAAGAAAGCCTTTGATTCTATTGAGACTGAAGTGGTCATCGAAGCCCTAGCCAAACAGGGCATTCAAACTCAGTACATCAAGATCCTCCGTGAACTGTATTACAAATTCACTGCCAGGATCTCACCATTCTACAAAGAAGTGTTCATCAACATAAAGAGAGGGGTTCGACAGAGTGACACCATTTCACTGAAACTCTTCAATGCCACCCTCGAGAACGTTATGCAATGACTAAAATGGGAAGGAATGGGAGTGAAAATAGATGGTTGGCAACTACACCACCTCCGCTTCACTGATGACATTGTTCTAATAACACCAAACATTAGCCAAGTGGCACAAATGCTGGCCAACTTCGACCATGAGTGTGGAAAGGTAGGACTGCAGCTGAATTTCAACAAAACAATGTTTATGAAAAACGAACTAGTCCCTGACGTTCCATTTACTCTCAACGGAATGAACATCTCCGAATGCAACAGCTATGTGTACCTGGGTCGAGAATTCAACATGAAGAATGACATGACCCCAGAACTGCGCAGGAGGAAGAGAGCAGCATGGAGCACCTTCAAGAGCATCGAAGAAGTTGTTAAGAGGACAAAGAACCTCCGGCTCTGGGCACATATTTTCAACTCCACCATTCTCCCTGCACTAACATATGCCTCAGAGACCTGGGCCCTACGAAAACAAAATGAGAACACTATTCAGATATCCCAAAGAGTAATCGAAAGAGTTATGCTTGGAGTATCACATTCCACCCGAGTAAGAGAATGAGTCCAGAGTCTGACTTCCATTGGCAATCAAAAATCAGGGATGCTGACTCATTTGCCAAGGTATCAAAAATCAGATGGGCTGGGCACATAATGAGACTCAGAGACAACCACTGGACTAGAGCTATTACTGACTGGATTCCACGGGACGTCGAAAGATCACGTGGCCGCCCACCTACAAGATGGTCAGATTTCTTCACTGGGGCCCTGAATGAATGGTTTTAGGCTCTTCATGTTCCTGGAGTGAGCAGACGCAATTGGGCTACACTAGCACGTGACAGGGATGAATGTAGACGTTACTGGTGCCCGCTCGAGCAAATCGATGAATAACGGGATGGCAGTGATACAGTGATATATGTTTTTGGACTGGAGCAATAGCACAGCAAGTAGGGCGCTTGCCTTGCACGCAGCCAACCCGAGTTCGATTCCTCTGTCCCTGTCGGAGAGCCTGGCAAGCTATGGAGAGTATCTCACCCGTATGGCAGAGCCTGGCAAGCTACCTGTGTCGTATTCGATATACCAAAAATAGTAACAACAAGTCTCACAATGGAAATGTTACTGGTGCCTGCTCAAGCAGTGATACAGTGACAGATCTATATATTAATGATAGACAAACATGGCAAAATGTTACCTCATGAAACTGAACTGTGATGGATATAATGAATCATTGCACTGATTTAAACTTTGTTATATTTGTGATTTTCCACAATAAAATATTTGTATATTTTAAAAATATAAAATGTATTTGTATATTTTAAAATATAAATATATTTGCATATACAAACAAGCATATATATATACACATATACATACGAGCTGTGCAGGAGGAAGAGAGCAGTGTGGAACACCTTCAAGAATGTCGAAGAAGTTGTTAAGCAGATGAAGAATCTCCAGCTCTGGGCACATCTTTTCAACTCTACCATTTTTCCTGCACTAACATATGCCTCAGAGACCTGGGCCCTACAAAAACAGGATAAGAACGCTATTCGGGTCTCCCAAAGAGGAATCAGAAGAGCTATGCTTGGAGTATCATGTTTCACTCAAGTGAGAGAAGGAATCCGGAGTTCCGATCTCCATCAACAATCGAGAATCAGGGATTCTGTCTCGTTTGCCAAGAAAATCAAGTGGGTCAGACACCTAATGCAATTTGGAAACAACCTCTGGACTAGTCAGAGCTATTACTGACTGGATTCCACAGGACGTCAAAAGAACGCCTGGCCGCCCACATAAAAGGTGGTCAGACTCGTTCGTTCAAGACCCTGAACGAACAGTTTGAGACTCTTCGTGTTCCTGAAGCGAGCAGAGACCATCAAGCTACACTAGCATGAGACAGGGACAAATGGAGACATAACTGGCTCAAGCAAATCGATGAGCAACAGGGTGATAAGTGATACAAGTGATTTTTCACAATAAAATATTTGCACCATTTTACACAATTTCTAAGTATTTAAAGCAAGGCTGAAGGTTAGTTTTAGCAAATGCTCAAGCTATTCCCTTGATTCAGAAACTCAAGTTAACTTTCTAGAGTTTTAATCTACTTGGCTCGGTCCTCTTAAAGCACTATGTGTACACGGCTATATTAACTAATATATGGGGTCAATCTCTTAGAGACCCATATTAAGCAAAGCTTAAATAGAAATTTATTTCTCTCAGATGTAACAGATTAGAAGGAGAATGTATATCGCTCTTCAGTGAGGTTATAAGAAAATTCAGTCTCTCCTTCTAATCAATACAGTGGGCTCCCATCTAGATGGTACAAAATAGCTCATATTTTAACTAATTGGATCAAGAAGGGGAAAAAAAATGGTCCCACCTCTCCCATTAAGGACTCATGCAAAAGTTGTACACAAACTTTCTAGTAATGTTCCACTGACTAATATCTAGTCATCCATACCTGCAATAGAGAATGGGAAATGCAATATATACATTTATATAGGATATCACCCTAAGGGTGCATTCCATTCAGTACTTATAAATGATTCCCACTCAGGACTTATAAATGATCCCCACTCAGGATTTATATAGGAGGAAAGCAGAGATTTAAATCTGCTTAATAATCAGATCCTGTTTTCAAGTGCTAAGCCTGGAAAACACACACAACACAACTCAAATTCCCACAATCTTTTGTCTTTAGCTTGAGATATTTAAGGTGGCTTGCAAATATTTGGGGTCAGCACTAGAACTCAGTCTTCCTGAGTCTCTCTCTTGTATCCAGGGAGAGTTCGTATAGTGTGTCTAATTAATCTTGTCTGTCTATCTCCTTTGAACCAAATGCTTTCCCTATAATAATAAAGAGCAGGTTCTATATTTCTTGTGCAAATTAAACAGAAAACTGAAGTTGTGGAATGCTTACAGGAAACAGTGCTGAGTAAAAGAAATCCATGTCAATTTCCGCTAGATAAAAATCTTCACTAGATACACTTTGATACTTACAATTACAAATAAATACTTGGTTGCAGTCTCTTGTTCCTGGAACACAGCTCCTAACATCCTTGTAATCGCCTACATATAAGCCATGGGTTACTGACTGTTCTATTTAGTTGTGCTCCCCCTTTCTGAAAGTAATGGTTCAGGAAACAATGGCAGAATGGGAATATTCTGACGATCATAATGTTGGATATTAACTCTAAGTATTTTAGACTTCATCAGTAAATTTCCCTCTTTCCACCCCCTAAAGAAGCTTTTCATGTCCTTGGTAGCATCCCTAATTTAAAGTTTATCTTTAACCATTTTTTTTTTTGTATTTTACCTCTCATTGTCACAATTCCCCAAGTCAATCTTGATTAATTCTAAGTCAAAATTTTCTAGTAATTCTGAACTTTGTATTTGTACTGCTTTGTATTTGAAGTTCTGTGTATTTGGGGGGTCAGGCTGGAGCAATAGTACAGTGGGTAGGGCATTTGCCTTGCACACCGCTGACCCGGGTTTGATTTCTCCATCCCTCTTGGAGAACCTGACAAGCTACCGAGAGTATCTCGCCTGCACGGCAGAGCCTGGCAAGCTACCCATGGTGTATTCGATATGCCCAAAACAGTAACAACAAGTCTCACAATGGAGACGTTACTGGTGCCTGCTCGAGCAAATCGATGAATAACGGGATGGCAGTGATACAGTGATATATATATATATATAGCACATATATACATACCTAGAAATTTAATTATTTTGAGATAATTTTGAGGTGTGTTTTCTTTTTTTATTTATTTTTTGAGGGTACAGTTACAGATTTATACATTTTTGTGCTCATGTTTCTCTCATATGAAGTTTGAGAACCCATCCCTTCACCAGTGCCCATTCTTGAGGTGTGTTTTCACTTGAACACCTGTCCTGTCTCTCTCAGTTCTCACACTTATCTAAATAAAGCTATTTCTTTTTCAAAAAATAATTACCTTGAATGAAGGTAACAGCAGATATTGAAGGATAATTAGCAGTGTCTAACTTTTAGACACATGCTGCTACTTTTAAAATCACAGTGATTTTTTTATTTTTCTTTAATTTTACTTTTAGTCCTACTCATTTAATTTTCTTAAAAAGTCCTCTACTACTTCAAGAAATAAAAGAGGATATGAGGAAAGGAATTGGAAACACACCCTCTACTCTTGGATTGGGAAAATTGACATTGTCAAAATGGCAAAAGTCCCCAAAGCATTATACAAATCCCCAAAGCATTATACAGATTCGATGTGATCCCTATAAGAGTACCCATGACATTTTTCAAAGAAATTGATCAAACACTCCTGAAATTCATATGGAACAATAAGCACCCACGAATAGCAAAGCAATTCTTGGGGAAAAAAGATGAGAGGCATCACCTTCCCCAACTTAAAACTGTACTAATACAAAGGGGTAATAATTAAAACAGCATGGTATTGGAATAAAGACCAATAAAGACCTCAGGCCAATGGAATAGTGTTGAATATCCTTACACACAATGATAATATTTTATTAAATATTGGATTAATGATCAAATATTTTATTAAATTATCAAATGCATGATCATTTAATCTTTAATAAGAGAGCAAAAAATATTAAGTGGAGCAAGGAAAGTCTCCTTAACAAGTGATGCTGGCAAAACTGGACAGCTGTGTACAAAAAAAAAATGGGTTCATACCTCTACCCAACACCACGCACAAAAATCGGATGGAAATGCATTAAAGACCTCAACATCAGACCAGAATCCATAAAGTACACTAAAGAAAATATAAGCAAAACCCTCCATGATATTGAAGCTAAAGGTATCTTCAAAGATGAGACACTACTGACCAAGCAAGTGGAAGCAAAGATAAACAAATGGGACTATTTTAAACTAAGAAGTTTCTGCACCTCAAAAGAAATAGTGACCAGGATACAAAGACAGTATACAGAATGAGAAAGTATATTCACCCAATACCCTTCTCATAAGGGCATAATATCAAGGATAATCAAGGCACTGGTTGAACTCTACAGAAAGAAGACATCTGATTCCCTCAGAAAATGGGGCGATAAAATGAAAAGAAACTTTCTCAAAGAAGAAATTTGAATGGCCAAAAGACACATGAAAAGATGCTCTTCACTAATCATCTGGGAGATGCAGATCAAAACAACAATGAGGTATCATCTCACATCACAGAGACTGGCACACATCCAAAAGATCAAAAGCAACCACTGTTGAGGCTGGAGCAATAGTACAGCAGGTAGGACATTTGCCTTGCACGCTGCCGTCCTGGGTTCGATCCCCAACATCCCATATGGTCCCCTGAGCACCGCCAGGAGTAATTCCTGAGTGCAAAGCCAGGAGGTAACCCCTGTGCATTGCTGGATGCGACCCCCCAAAAAGCAGAAAGCAAAAACAAACAAAAAACAACCAGTGTTATCGTGAATGTGGGGAGGAGGGGAGTCTCCTTCTCTGCTGGTGGGAGTGCCGACTGGTCCGGCCTTCTTGGAAAACAATATGGGAGTTTCTCAAAAAAACTAGAAATTGAGCTCCCATTTGACCCAGCAAATACCACTTCTGGGAATATACCCGGGTACAAAAAAAAAAGCATTCAGTGGCACTCAAAGCTTATTCTGGACTCTGTACTCAGGGATAACTCCAGCGGAGCTGGGGAACTATATGCAGCCCTAGGGATTGAACCAGGGTCAGCTGCGTGCAAGGCAAGCACTTTAACTGCCCTTTACTACTTCTACAGCCCCTTGCCAATTTTAACTCATCAATTTAAGATTTATTATGAAGTATGTATTTTGGGAGGGGGTGTGTTTTAGACCATACTCAGTTGTGCTCAGTGCTTATTCCTGGTTCTGCATTCAGGGATTATTCTTTGCAAAACTCCAGAGATTGTAAGTGGTGGTGGATACTGAAGCCAGATCGTCAGTGTGGAAGGCAAGCACCCTACCCACTGTACTACTGCTCTGGCACTCTGTAATGTTTTGGAGCAAACTACAGACATTATTTCCTCTAACTTACAAATAAATAAGAATGAAGCATCATTTTGAAAGAAATCCAATATCTCTTTAATTTTATAAACAAACCCTATTTGTAGATAACATGATTTTTAAAGTTTGTTTAGACTTTGGAATTGCAATAATTTTAAGATTTCTTTTTCTTCTATATATCTTCTATATAATCAAGAGGTTATATGAGAAGGAGTACAAGGTCTTCCATATTTCTATGCATACCTTTTGAAAAAAGTATTGAGATTCTGTGGTTTACAATAATTAGTAATAGTTTCTCATGCATATAATTCCAACACCACATCTGTCATAAGTGTACCCCCTCGCTCTCCCAAGACCCCTCCTTCTCAAGCCCACTTTATTCAATTGTGTGTATTAGTGCTCTCATTATGTTACCATTGGACCTTTGTTGCTATCTTGCTTTATATCTTTAAGTCCCACATAATATGAAGGACTACAAGAAATCATTTTCTATCCCTTTACTTTTAATCAACTTCACTCAGCATGATGTCCTCTAGTTCCATCCATGTTGCTGCAAATTGCATGATTTTGTTCTTTCCTAGAGCTGCATAGTATCCACTTGTATATATACAGCTTTTTTTTTTCTTTTTTGGCTCACACTCGGTGATGCACAGGGGTTACTCCTGGCTCTGCACTCAGGAATTACTTTTGGTGGTGCTCAGTGGACCAAATGGGATGCTGGGAATTGAACCCGGGTCGGCCGTGTGCAAGGCAAATGCCCTACCTTCTGTGCTATTGCTCCAGCCCTATATACAACTTCTTGATCCATTCACTTGTAGTTGTGTTTTGGGGTTGCTTCCATATCTTGGATATTGCACTAAGTGCAGCAATAACCATAGATTGTGCATACATCTTTTCAAATTAATGTTTCTGTATTTGGGGAATAGGTCCCAAGGTGTGGTATTCTCTGGATTCTATCATAGTTGTAGAGTGTATTCTGGTTCAGCCTTTATGGAAAATAATATGGTGATATTTCTGTGCCATGACTTTAAAAAATCACCTGCCTTCCTAGGCTAAACCCATAGCATTTTAAAAATACAAATTCATGGCTATGGATCATGTAATTAATAAATTCAGAGCCAACCTGAGACTAGATGGGATGGGAGTAAGTATAGAAGTCTGTGGACGTATCACACAAATTCAAGCAGGCAGATACTCCTGTAATTTACTCCCTTTGCCTCTGGAACAAGATATAAATCAAGTTAATACATAAGAACAGCATGGTATGAATTTCACCTACTAAAATTAACATAATGTCTCACTCTTTAGTACTTTGTAGTTTGCATGTAATTTAACTACTTTTCAAGTTAAAACCCCAAACTTCTGACTGAGAAACAGGAGAAAGGGAACAAAATATATTTCAGCCCACTGATCCTAACAAAACCTCATCATTGAAACTGTTTTGAGATGTGCCATAATCAGGACAAAGCATTCTTTCCCTGATACTCTAATTGCTCTCTCACCCACATAAATGTGTACTGTTTGCTCTTAGTGGTGTCCACTTTGGTCTACCTTTTAGATACTAGTCGCAGTTCTAAGGTCAAAGACCTCTGAGGCTGTGCTTTACAAAGCAGCTGGCTATTAGAAGTTGTGTTCCTACAGACATGAGGCAAATATAAACTGTTACAAATTCCCCAAATCAGCAGTGCTCATAGCCAGTTATTTCTGATGCCTGTCCTTATGGGAAAGAGTAACTAAAACGCATGTACATACCAGTCACCACACAAAGAATTGTCGACTCCAAATGTTACTTAGGTCTAAGATACCATTGTTTTGATACATTTCTCAAAGTTTCCCTACACATATTTCATAGCATATCTCTAAAAATCCTATAAGCTTACTCTCTCCCCTGAATTCTAAATTATTGGTAAATAGACATAGAAGTCAACAAGTTTCAGAATATGCAGATTCAGAACAAAGCTGATTTGGAGATTGGGTATGTGACCTGCAGCCTGAATCAGGTTGTTGTGCCACACCCAGCAGTGTTCAGGTCTTATTTCTGGCTCTGTGCTCAGGGATCACTCCTGGCAGGGGTCAGGAGGCCATTTGTGAGGCCAGGTAATGAATCGAGGTAGACTACAAGCAAGGCAAGTGCCTTATCAGCTTTACTTTCGCTCTGCCTCCTGAATTAGGTTTTTAACTTTTTTCCCCAAGCTGGGACTTTTGTATCTTCCTGGGGTAATAGATAGGTGCAGAAAATGTGGTCATAGAAAAAGTGGTCCGCTATCTACAAGTCTCTTCATATAGGTTGAGTTTGTTCTAGTGGGGCACACTCAGAAAGTGGGAGAGGAGTGTGCTGTAGACTAGGGAGCTCTGAAAAAGAGATAAGGTTATTCATTAAGGGCTGAGCAATATTCTTTTGGTTATGAGTTGTGATTTCACTATTCAGTTCCTGAGGAGAAGGGATGATGAATGAAAAAGAGAAGTCTTCTGCTCTCATCCTATTATTTCTTGAATGACAGAAGCTTATATTTCATGTAACATGGGAATAAAAGAGAGAAAAACATCATGTAACTATTTGTTCCAGTCAAGGAGGAAGAACCAAGAAAAAGGGATATGTCCAAGCGAAGAATTATTTTAGTGGCCAGCCTCAGTCTCTATTCATGACTGAAACAAATTGAACTGGTGCAGAAGGTGGCAATAAGTACTATAGTGACCAATAGAAGCAATGCAACAACCTTCACTGCCCCATGAACATTTCTGACAAACATTGCCTCGATTGCTGTGGCCATCTTGGGCAAAAAGGACTTAAAGCTAATTTAAACCCAGTTATTGGAGGTTTTTGGTTGGTTTGTTTTTCCCCAGATGGCAGAAAGCATCAAGTTCAAATGCAAGATATAGGGTAAAAGAGAACTTAGAACAGAGCTTGCAAACAAGTAGCCTGCTAAACAGACCCAGTCTACAGATGAGTTTATATCACCCCTTAAGAATTAAAAATATTTTAAAATTACTTTTCAGTGTATAAAAATTGGTAGAGTTCATATAAAACCCTGGGTTTTATAGGTGCTCTGGAAATTTTATGACCACTTGGAAGCTCATTTTTGTATGGCAAAATCAGCTGGATAAAGTAGTCACATTTTGTGCTCTCCACCCAGACGAGACCCAGAGCGGCTGCACACGAAAGGTTCCTCTGCTCCTAAAATACCATGATCCCGGAGGCCTACTAACTACTTTCAGCACCCAGCAGCTTCTTACAGAAATGCCTCTAGACTGTGAACTGAGCTCTGACCCCTTGCTGTCCCGGGAGAGGAAAAGTTTTTCTCTCTCGGCTTTTCCTTTCCACGGCAGCGGTGGTGGTGGCAGCGGCAGTGGCCGCGTGGAGACCGCCATCTTGTAGAACCCACTAACTGGAGGTATGAGCTTGCAATGACATGACTTCTGGCAGAAATTTCTCTGGACTTAATTACTAAAGTATAGAAATCCAAAACCACGTGGCTGGAACCTCATATGCTCTTCATCCTCAGCAATGGAAAACAAATTATCAAATGATGCCTTTTCAGCAGGTTTGATTGTTGGGGGGAAATTCCAAATAATAGTAGTGAGTTTTCTGTTGAAATATTGAATGTAATCAAAGTATAGAGAGGGTAAAGTGAAGAAAATTAGCCACACAGGTGGGGGGTGGGTGGGATGGGAGGTATACTGGGGTTCTTGATAGTGGAACTTGTGCACTGGTGAAGGGATGAGGATGTGATCATTGTATGACTAAGACTTAAACCTGAAAGCTTTGTAACTTTTTTCATGGTGATTCAATAAAATTTTTTTTAAATGTAGTCACGTTTTCTTTTTAGAAAGGTCAAAATTGGGACTGGAGCTATAGTACAGTGGGTAGGGCATTTGCCTTGCCTGCGGATGACCCGGATTCAATTCCCAGAATCCCATATGATCCCTGGAGCACCTCCAGTAGCAATTCCTGAGTGTAGAGCTAGGAGTAACCACTGTGTATTGCCGGTTGTGACCCAGAAAGGAAAAAAATGGTCAAAATCCATGCCCTCTCACTGTTAAAGCAGCTGGTTGAGAAGGCCAGAACTTCAAGGTCAAGGAAGCTTGAAAGAAAAAAAGATAAAGTTTCAGAAATATTGTCCTGGGTTAGAGATCATTCTTTGTAGTATATAAAGAAGGATCTATAGTATCACTCTGTGTAAAAAATACAAAGGCGCACATGCGAAGGGGTAATGTGATGTGTGTTGTGTTGTGTTGTTGTTCGAGGGCTCTCAGGGCAGCTCTCTCTCTCTCTCTCTCTCTCTCTCTCTTTCTCTCTCCCTCGCTGCTCACGTTCTGTGCTCTCGAGCCGCTGTGTACAGACCTGATTGGGATGGCTCTTCCTTGTTCTCTGCTTCTGTATGTGCCGCTGTGCTCTCTTCTATATGTCTCTCTAACTCTTTCTCTGTCTCTGTCTCTGTAGTCTCTCCTCTGGTCTCTTCCGACCTCTCTCTGTCTCTGCTTCTGTGTCTTCCTTCTTGCTCTGTGTCTTCTTTCTCCTCTTCTGTGTCTTTTCCTTGCTTCTGTCTTACCTCTGCCCCTTCTGTCTTGCCTCTGCCTTCTGTGTCTTCCCAGCTGCTTCTGTCTTGCCTCTCTCCTACTTCTCTTACAGTCTTAGTTTATATAGCAATCATATAGGGTGGTGACACAAAGATGGGTTGAACATTAACAAATCAACAAAGAAGGGTAAAACCATTTCTCCAGGAGATTAACAAAATCTCATCTAAGGGGATTACTCCAGATTACTAGGAGATCCGCTCAAGGGTGGGATCCAAACAAGTGTGTGTCGCTTTCTTCCTTCCTCAACTAGTAATCCACTTAAATAGTTACAGTAAATTTACTTCTAATATTTCTAGCAATGTCATTCTGTATGAGCACAGTAAGAGATATATCAGACTTAAAGTTTGGTTCTTCCTGAGGACATTCACTATATATTCCAGACCACAGTCCTCAGGCCAGGTTAGTCTTTCTAATCCGAACAGGGTCCTAGTCTCGTCTTTACTTTTGGATCATGACAGCATTTGCCTATGACCATGTTCTCAACTTATAGTTGAGTTTTGTGGCATTTTGGCTTGGCCCATTTCCATACCCAATCTCCACGGAGCTCACAGCATGCCCTGAGTCCATTCTGTCCCTCATCGGGACCCTGCTTTTGGGGTGCTAGGAACTAAGGGGAACTGAGTTGAGAAAGCAGATGCCTGGGAGTAAATATTATTGGAGTCAATTGGCTCCCAAGTTACAAAGCATAATATTAACGGTCTTCCTGTGTCCATACAGAAAGGACATTTCTTTAAGGTAAACTGAGTTCCCTGTGGCAAGGATGAAAGGACAAACCCAATGTTATCCTACAACTCAATACAGTTATGTGTGGTCACGCTAAAGACTTTGGGAACAAAGTCATTTATTTCATCTCCCTACTTAAGGGAAACTTTCTTCTTTATTTTTTATTTAAAATTTTAATATACTCTTATTTGTAGTAACATTTTACATTAACATACAGATTTCATGCTTGCATCATTAAAAATAACATGTTGGTGCCAGAGAGATAGTGCAGGGGTTAAGGAAATTTAGTTGATGGGCTGTGAAATTATTTTAGTGGGATGAGATTACCATTTTAAACTGTATCACCGTATCACTGTCATCCCGTTGCTCATCAATTTGCTCGAGCGGGCACCAGTAATGTCTCCATTGTGAGACTTGTTGTTACTATTTTTGGCATATTGAATATCGAATATGCCACGTGTAGTTTGCCAGGCTTTGCTGTGCAGGCAGAATACTCTCGGTAGCTTGTTGGGCTCTCTGAGAAGGAGAGAGGTATTGAACCCAGGTAGGCGCGTGCAAGGCAAACACCCTATCCGCTGTGCTATCGCTCCAGTCCATTTTAAACTGAAAACTACATATAATTTTTAAGTGAGCTAGAGATAACCCAATTGGATGAGCAGATGCTTTGCATGTGTGAGGCCTGGGTTGATCACCTGGCACCTCTAGGAGTGACATACCCCCCAGAATGGAGCAGAGTACCATCATGTGTGTCCCCCAAAAGAATGAATTTCACAAGCAAATACTGTTTATTGAAACATTAATCTTAAATGTGTATATATGTGCACAAGTATACTGTAGAGTTGTAATGTTTTTCACTAGGTGAATTGAGCTAAAAAAAATTGAAAGCTGCTGTCACAGGCTATGAAGCCAATTGCTATGGCAGGCTGAAAGTATATGCCTAATTTGGCATGTCTAGTGGGTTTTTCTCTTTTGTTTTTGTTTTAGTTGTAAGTAAGAATGGCAGATGTAGGCCAATTATAGACTTCTAAGGAGGGCGCTGGTATCAGGGAAAAAAATGCAGGTAATTTTAGCCAGCTGGGAGACAGGTTTTTGGGTGTGTCTTCTCAGGAAAAATACAACTTCACCTGACTAATGGAGACTCTACCCCCAGGGAGCAGTAGCAATGTAGGTGAATGTGCAAGTGAGTGAAAGGAAAACCTGTCCCACAGTGCTAGCTAGGCCCAAACTTTGTTCTTCTCTGGAATTTTTTTTCTTTTCCAGGAAACATTTTGCTTAATTTGGTAAGAGGAAGGTGGAAGGAAACAGAGTATATTGTATGCACAAAAGTTACAGAGGATGCTAGCTCTCTCTAGATAACCAGTCTTCCTGTCTCCAGGTGTTCATCAATACAGAATCTCCTGAACCCTGTTATTGTAGTATTTTTAATTTAAATTTTAAAAATTGGATTAAAGAACTGTAATTTACAATGTTATTGATAGTTGAGTTTTAGACATATATTTCAACACCAATCCCACCCCCACTGTTGACTTCACCAGTGTTCCCATATTTCATCTCCACCTCTAACTCCCATTCCATCTCCCATCTATGAACTTGACAAGCACATACAAAGTTCCGGTGATTGCAACTTAGATCTTATGTTTTCAGTGTTGTTGAATCTGTGTTTTGGATATATGGTTATATCACTCACTCAGATTACCAATATAACTGATGCCCTGACCCCTGTTCACGTATTACTTCCTGTTCTCTTCTTCTTCCCCCTTGATTTTTTTCCTTCTCTGTCCTTTCTAAACACTGCTGATCTAGGCATTCCCTGCTTTACTACAGTACATTTCCTCATCCAGTATTCTATATGCCAGAGATAAGTGAGACCAACTTGTGTTTGTCTTTCTTCTTCTGGCTTACTTCACTCAACATGATATCTTTCTGTTCCAACCGGGTTGCAGCAAATTGCATGATCTCATCATTCCTTGTAGGTGCATAGTATTCCATTATGTGTATATACCAAATACTCATAATCCATTTATCTGCTGTGACATGGAATTATCTTAATTTGGGGGGCACATCTGATGATGCTCAGGGTTTAATCTGCACTCAGGAATTACTCCTAGGAGTGCTGGGGAGACCATATGGGAGGCCAGGGATAGATCCAGGGTCAGCCAAGGCTAGCATTCTACCCACTGTACCATTTCTCCAAACCCCTTATCTATAATTTTCTGAGGGCTTACAATCAGCATCACTCCCACTGCTTATGTATGACTATACTCTTGGTTTACTACCCAGTGACCTTTTTTCACTTTCATTCTTCTTAATACAATACCCATTTTTGTTCATATTTAAGGTGATATTGTGCAATATGGGAGTTAGTAAAACAGAAATAAAAAACACTCAAGATTACTACCCCAAATTCCATTATAGTCAAAAGACATTAAAATTACTCAGTCAACTTGATTTAACTCGATGTAAAAGTCAACTTGATGTAAAAGCCAATTTGATATAAAAGTCCCTTGATGTGTAATCTCAATCATTGCACTAATTTTGTCGTGGATCAGTACCAAATGGTTTGTAAACTAGCACAGGAACAGGGATCACTCTGTGAGTGGCACTGGTTTGAGCTAACTGGTGACAATAACATCTTTTCAAATGATTTATTAAGTCACGGGCAGGAGGCATGATTTCTGGATACTGACATAACAAAGGACATTGATTTTAGCACCTACAAAAGTTTCTCTTCTTAATAAGGAACATATGAGAGTTAAATTCTTCCAGTCTCTTGATTGAGTATAAGGTGACATGGTTCCTGAGTAGCCACAGCCTTCTTAGAGACATAAGGTGAAAAAACAAAGATAATAGAACAGAGTGGAGGGAAGCTGATCCCCCATTCCTTCTGCTGTTGTTGTTTTTGTCGTTCTTGATATAATCAGGGGTCATTCACACTTGGTTGAATGACCAAGTGATATATTTAAGACTAAACATTTGTGGCACTGGTAATCCCAATGGGAGAATGTTGCTTGGGATGTGCCAGGGAGCCAAATTGCATCCTCATACTTTTAAGACAGACTAAGTAACACTAAGTAACCCTCTGAAACTGGGCTCTTGATGATCTTGCTGAATTTAAGTTTTGAATCCTGCCATCTCTAAGACATAATTAAATATCGTGTTTGCTCCACTATTTACTGGCTTTTCTGTCACCTACAGCTGAAAGGGTAGGACTAACTAGCTGGAATACAGTCTTCTCTGTACCTATAATATTTCATAATGGTCTTAGAAATCCCAGAATAAATAGAAAATATGGCTAAAACAAGATGCAGCCAACTAAGAGGAAATTGCTGGGGGATGTTCATCAGGAACACAACCTTAGCTGCAGTCACTTGGAACTAGTTCAATGTATGCAGCCCAGTGACCACAAGTGTAAGCATACCTGAAACCCCAATAAGAAATGGGAAAAGGTAGAGCTCCCAGGTGAACTGGAGAGAGGGACATTCTTGCCAATATGAAACTTCACCAAAGGACACCAGGTAGCTATAGGGAAGAGATACAAAAGGTTTCACATGACAGGAGGAAGCAAAAGAAAATTAAGGATTTTTTGTTTTGGTTTTGGAGTTACACCCAGTGTTGCATACAGCTTACTCCTGGCTCTGTGTCAGAGAATTCTGGGGATAGAATCAAGATTGGCTGCATGCAAGGCAAGCACACTACCTGCTATACGATCTCTCCAGCCCCAAGAAAATTCAGAAATTTCTTCAAAGGACAGGAAAACCCATCATGTACCATACTCACTACGATATTCACTCATGATGCTTATGGTTGTCCTCTACTAAATTAATAAATGTATGTTTACTCCTACCTTGCTAAGGGATTTTATACATTTCAGTAATGAAATAATGTCCCATTTATATTGACTGTTCTATGTCTAATCAGTTTTTTAAACATCCAAAATAGTTTTATTGCAATCTTTTACCTATTATTATTATGTATTATATTATAATATATTTTCTAATATAAACAAATACTGAATTTCTCAGGATAAAACATTGTGCTTTTATAGGCCTATTAAGATTTCCCTTTTAAGTAGGAACTATAACAATATAAGCTATACTTATATTGGACAAAATGTATTTCAAACTAAAAAAGATAATGAGAAGGCTAGAGACAAAACTCAAAGAGCTGCAGCATTTTATTGGCATGTGCAAAGCCCCAAGCACAATTCCCAGCTACACATTGCTCCAATTCCTAGCATTGCCAGAAATACCCCTGGTGGCCTTCAAACAAAATTTTGGTGTGGTCCCAGTGGTCTCCAGCATAACATCTCTAGGGCTTAATACCTAATCATCAAAATCTGATAGCTAGCCTAACTTTACCAGGAGTGGCTCAGGATTCCCAAACACTGCTAGAGTGACACACGTGCCTCCTCCCACACCCCAATAAAATATAAGAAAGAGACAGACATTTTATATATATATATATATATATATATATATATAAAGGAATCACTGAGCTGCGGGTAGGGCATTTGCCTTGCACGTGGCTGACCCAGGTTTGATTCCTTCATCCCTCTCAGAGAGCCTGGAAAGCTACCGAGAGTATTCCGCCCACACGGCAGAGCCTGACAAGCTACATGTGGCGTATTCAATATGCCAAAAACAGTAACAAGTCTCACAATGGAGATGTTACTGGTGCCTGCTCGAGCAAATTGATGAACAACAGGATGACAGTGCTACAGTATAAAAATAATACCCAAAGACAATAAAAATGAGGGCCAGGAGTACTGGTCCATGGTAGGAAATGGTTACAAGTTGTGTGGGGATAGTTAGGATCTCCTTGAGGTTGAAGGAGTGCGCCTGGAGGTTGTTGAGCAGCTGGCAGAGCAGGACCCAATCTTGGAGGGTCTGTGCGAGGTCAAACATCTTCACCGAGTCCCAGGTCACCCGGTGGTTGGCTGATAGCACCCCACAGTGGATGAGGCACTGCTCGCACTGCCGCCATGGCTCTATGTCCGACAGTGCTGCAATTCCGCCCAGGCTAGGGCAGGCAGCGATGCTGTGGCCACTGCGGCAGTTTCTCTGTAAATCACAGTATCTGTATAAAAATTAAAATTTAAATAAACTTCATGGCACTATAAATACAAAAACTACGTTAGCACATAATAAATTTCAAACTATAGAAAGCTATCTTAGAATTAAATTACACTGTTATATCTGGTGGGCCAATACACAGCTGACATTTTGATGTAAGGACCATACCTGATGGTGCTCAGGGCTTGGATCTACACTAAGGGATTTTTCCTAGCAATGTTCAGGGGTCCATATGTGATGGTAGAATTGGTACTTGGTTTCACTGCATACAAGGTGTGTGCTCTACCTACTCTATCTCTCCAGCCCCACAATTGACATTGGTAACCTCAACTTCTAAGGGTTTGCTTTTACAGGACACTCTCTATTTATTCCCTTGCTTTATTTCTTATGAACATGGTCATTCAGTACTACTCTTTTTATCTTAATTTATTTTTGCCTATTCTGATACCATCCACTTCTAACCATGTCTTAAGAGGAATAAATTCATTTTTTCTTAGAGTTCTGTGGTATTCCATTGTGTATATATACACCACACATTTTTATACACTCACTATTGTTGGTTCTAAATCTTGACTATAGTAAATAGACTCAGATGAACATAGATACGCATGTGTCTTTTTTGATTAGTGTGTTTGTTCTCTATGGATAATTTCTAGTATAATTGCTGAATTATATAACAGTTCTAAATAAATTTTTTGGAGAAGTTTCCATGTTGTTTTCCATAAAGATTAGACCAATTCACATTTCCACCAATAGCAAATGAGAGTTCTTTTTTCTACACACCCATGCCAACACTTGTTTTTGATATAGGCCATACTTATTGGTGTTCAGTAATACTGCATTTTTTATGTTCATTTTTCTGACAACCAGTGATAGTGAGATTTTCTTTTTATGTGTTTTTAGCTGTCCAGATACCTCTGTTGGAGAGTGTCTATTAAGCTCTTTACCCATTAATGTTGATGGAGTTGTTTGTGTTTTGATTGCTGAGTTTGAATTTTATATATATATATATTGTATGTCCATCCTTCATTGCAAAATTGCTTCCCATTAACTAAGTGCTTCTTTATTTTAGTGACAGTTCATTTTCTCTTGGGAGTGGGGGTTCCCAAGCGATGCTAAAGAGGCCCAGAGTAAACAATATATGCATTCCTTAAAAAACTGAAAATTGAGCTCCCATATGACCCAGCAATACCATTTCTGGGAATATAGGCCAGGGTGGAAAATAACCCAGTAGAAATGACATCTGCACCTGTATGTTCATTGAAGCACTGTTCACAATAGCCAGAATCTGGAAAAAAACTGAGTGCCTAAGAATAGAAGACTGGTTGAAGAAACTATGGTATATCTATACAATGGAATACTATGCAGTTGTTAGGAAAGATGAAGTCATGAAATTTGCTTATAAGTGGATGGACATGGAGAGTATCATGTTAGGTGAAATGAGTCAAGAGGAGAGGAACAGACATAGAACAAGTGCACTCATTTGTTGAATACAAAATAACATAATATGAGACTAAAATACAAGGACAGTACAGACAAGGGCCAGGAAGATTGCTCCACAGTTGGAAGCTGCCTTATGAGCTGGGGTAGAAGGCAGCTAGGATAAAGGATCACTTGGGATGGGAGATGTGTGCTAAAAGTAGATGAAGGACCAAACAGTGGCATTTTAGTATCTGTATTGCAAACCATAATGCCCAGAAGTAGAGAAACAGTAAGGAAATTGCCATAAAGGCAGGGGATGGGATTGGGTGGGGGTGGCGGGAGGGATACTGAGGACATTGGTTGTGGAAAATGTACACTGTACACTGTATGGCTGAAACTCAATCATGAAAGCTTTGTAACTGTATCTCATGGTGATTCTATTAGAAAAGTAAAAAAATAATAATAAAGAGGCCTAGGAGCCACTCCCATTAATATTTAACAAACCTAGTCAATATGTTAAATGGTAGGGTCTAAGAAAGCTGTGCTGCTTGGATTCTGCATTGGAAAGGACTACCCTGGCCACTCCTGTGGTACTCAGGGGCCTCCGGAGCAACACCCAGAGATGCTAAGGAGGCCATGTGGTACTGATAATTGAACCTTGGTTTGGCACATACTATTCATGTGCCCTAACCACTGTACTATACCTCAGCCCTGGTGACAGTTTCTTTTACAGTGCAGAAATTTTTTAGGTTAATGTTTATTTTTAATTTAGTTTTTTAATGTTTTACTTTCATTCTCAATGGAGTTGAATCAATGAAGATAGCACTGATGCCACTATCATGGAGTGTTTTTTCTGTTTTCTTCAATTTTGTATGTATGGAGTGGGGGTTGGGCTATACCCAGCTATGATGAGGGCTTACCCTTGGCTCTGTGCTGAGGGATCACTCTTGGCAGGCTTGGAGGCATACAGCGTTCTGAGGGATCACTCCTGCAGGCTTGCAGGCATACAGCGTTCTGGGGGGTTGAACCTGGGTTAGCTGCATGCACCTTACACACTCTACTATCACTCTGGATCCATCAATGCATTTTTGTTTTGAAACACCCCTCATGGGGCTAAAGGGATACTCCTGATGGTTTATCCTGGATAATGATATATGTGGATTCAAGAAAATGTATATTCAGTTTAGGGAGGAAAGTGGGAAGCTCTAAATATCTACTTAACACTTCCAACTACTCAATAAAGGTTATTGTTCCCTATTGACATTCTGTCTATTTAGTCTGTTCAATGGTGAGCATGGAACGTTAAAATCTAATACTATTGTGGTGCTGCAGAAAATTTTCTTCAGACCTGTTATAGTTATATTTTTTCATGATCCCTTTTCGTTGCATATAAATTGATTAATGTAAATACAGTGATCCCTTCACTGTCACTGTCATCCCGTTGCTCATCGATTTGCTCGAGCGGGCACCAGTAACGTCTCCATTGTGAAACTTGTTGTTACTGTTCTGGCATATTGAATACAGCACGTGTAGCTTTCCAGGCTCTCTGAGAGGGACGAAGAAATTGAACCTGGCTCAGCCACATGCAAGGCAAACACCCTACTCGCTGTGCTATCGCTTCATACTATGTTTTCTTATATACTGCAAATGAGTGTGATCATTCTATGTCTGTCCTTTCCCTCTGACTCATTTCACTCGTTTCATACTGTCCATGTCCATCCATCTATAAGCAAATTTCACAACTTCATTTTTCCTTACTGCTGCTTTACAGGCTAGTTTTAAAATGTATGTGAAAAATAAAACATGAAAATAATATGAAACTATAAGAATATATGAGACTAATCAAGATATGTGTGTATATGTGTGTAATTGGGAGTGGGGAGAAGGAGAAGAGACAGAGGGATTTTCAAGCAGATAAAGCTTAAGTGCTGGGCTGAAGAAATGAACAGAAACTTTTCCAAGGAAGAGAAACAAATGGCCAAAAGGCACATGAAAAAATGCTCTGCATCACTAATCATCAGGGAGATGCAAATCAAAACAACCATGAGATACCACCTCACACCGAAGAGAATGGCACACATCTGAAAGAACAAAAGCAACCGCTGTTGGAGAGGATGTGGGGAGAAAGGGACCCTTCTACACTGCTGGTGGGAATGCCAACTGGTCCAGCCCCTTTGGAAAACAATATGGACGATTCTCAAAAAATTAGAAGTTGAGCTTCCATTTGATCCAGCAATACCACTTCTGGGAATATATCCTGGAGAAACAAAAAAGTATAGTCGAAATGACATCTGCACTTATATGTTCATCGCAGCACTGTTTACAATAGCAAGAATCTGGAAAAAACCCGAGTGCCCAAGAACAGATGACTGGTTAAAGAAACTTTGGTACATCTATACAATGGAATACTATGCAGCTGTTAGAAAAAATGAGGTCATGAACTTTGCGTATAAGTGGATCAGCTTGGAAAGTATCATGCTAAGTGAAATGAGTCAGAAAGAGAGAGACAGACATAGAAAGATTGCACTCATCTGTGGAATATAGAATAACAGAGTAGGAGACTAACACCCAAGAGTAGTAGAAATAAGTACCAGGAGGTTGACTCCATGGCTTGGAAGCTGGCCTCAGATTCTGGGAAGAGGGCAACTCAGATAGAGAATGGAACACCAAGTAAATTGTGGTTGGAGGCCACGTGGGGAAAGGGTGATGCGTGCTGAAAGTAGACTAGAGACTGAACAAAATGGCCACTCAACACCCCTATTGCAAACCACAACACCCAAAAGGAAAGAGAGATATCAAATTGGAATGTCCTGCCACAGAGGCGGGGTGGGGTGGGAGGGACAGGATTTGGGAGGTAGGAGGGATACTGGGTTCATTGGTGGTGGAGAATGGACACTGGTTGAGGGATGGGCTCTCATACATTGCATGAGGGAAAAACAAGCATTAAAATGTGTAAATCTGTAACTGTACCCTCACTGTGACTCACTAATTAAAAATAAATAAATTTAAATTAAAAATTTAAAAAAGCTTAAGTGCTCACAAAAGTATGGTGAGGAGTGATCTCTGGCATCCCATATGGTCCTCCCAAGAACCTCCAGGAGTGATCCCTTAGTGCAAAGCTGGGGAAAAGCCCTGGGAAGTGCCAGATGGGGTCTTTAAACCAAAACAAGAACAAACAGAGAAAATGTGAACAGGAATCACATGTAGACACACAAAGACACAAAGAAACAACAGGAAGAAGAAAGTTGTTTTTCACTATCTGCCTCCTTATCTACACCTGGACAAAAAGCAGATCCAGGCAGGGCTCCTATGCCTAGACATGTACAGAGCTTAGATCTTTCAACGACATGCCATGTCTTGCCCAGAGAATAAAGAAAGCCAGGATAACATGGAGCACCTGGGATACAAACCTAGAGAGGCCCAGTAACAGATTAGAGCAGCTAGACAAATTCCAGGTCAGGAACACAGACGAGAATGGGCATCAGGAGAAGATCAGTCCATTAAACACTGCAAGTGACCAGGAGATGATAATCCTGACA
This sequence comes from Sorex araneus, assembly GCF_027595985.1. Lineage (NCBI taxonomy): Eukaryota > Metazoa > Chordata > Mammalia > Eulipotyphla > Soricidae > Sorex > Sorex araneus. Next base: position 56,104,457 of record NC_073313.1, on the reverse strand, counting down.
AGAGAGAGAGAGACAAAGCAAGTGACATTCATTCAAAAGAACAAAAGCAACCAGTGCTGGCGTGGATGTGGGAAAGAAAGGATGCTCCTTCACTGTTGGTGGGAATGCCGACTGCTCCAGCCTTTCTGGACAACAATATGGACAGTCCTTCAAAAACTAGAAATTGAGCTTCCATATGACCCCGCAATACCAACTTCTGGGAATATATCCCTAGAATGAAAAAGAGCACAGCAGAAATGATATCTGTACCTATATATTCATTGCAGCACTGTTCACAATAGCCAAAATCTGGAAACAACCCAAGTGTCCTAAAACAGATGACTGGTTAAAGAAACTTTGGTACATCTACACAATGGAATACTATGCAGCTGTTAGGAGAGATGAAGTCATGAAATTTTCTTATAAATGGATAAACATGGAGAGTATCATGCTAAGTGAAATGAGTTAGAAAGAGAGGGACAGGCATAGAGGGACTGCACTCATTTGTGGAGTGTAGGGTAGCATCATATGAGGCTGACACCCAAGGACAGTAGATACAAGGGCCAGGGGGATTTCCCCATAGCTGGAAGACTGCTTCATGAGTGAAGGGAAGAAGGCAGATGGGATAGAGAATGGATTACTAAGAAAATGATGGCTAGAGGAAACAGTTGGGATGGGAGATGCATGCCGAAAGTAGATAATGGACTAAACATGATGACCTCTCAGTATCTGTGTTGCAAGCTATAATGCCCAAAAATAGAGAGAGAGTATGGGGAGTATTGTCTGCCTTAGAGGCAGGGAAAGGTTGGGAAAGGGGGGGTATACCCAGCATATTGGTGGTGGGGAATGTGCACTGGTGGAGGGATGGGTGTTTGATCATTGTGAGATTGTAACCCAAACATGAAAGCTTGTAACAATCTCACGGTGATTCAAAAAATTTTAAAAAAATGTAAGTGATGTTGTGCATGAATTTGCATGAGAAATTCAAACCTGTCCACTAGGATTGTATAATAAACTTTATGCTCTTAAGAAAACAAAAGTGTGGTATTGTTGCTGGTATGGATTTTAGGATTATTGAACAGATAATTTACATTCAAATTCATGTATATACTTAAGAATTGGTTTTTGACAAAAGGAAAGAATGATCTATTCAATAAGTATTTTGGGTTCTATGAAAAAATATGAACAGGAAATTAGTTATTGAAATGAATAATATTCAACTATTAAAGAAAATATTTTTAGAAAATGTAATGAGTTAGAAAAGTATTTATAAAATAATTTCAAAAATTAAAGAGCTAAACATTAAAAATATCTAAAAAACTATGCCAAACACTTTGTAATTTTGGAGTATAGAGAACTTATTTTGCAAGATTCAAAATGCAAAATACACAAGATAAATTATAAATTTCAGTACATCAAATTAAAAATATTTATAACCCAAAGACCCAAGAAACACAGTTAAAAATAAGGGTCTTCCATTAATATCAAGGAAATCGAAACTGTAATCAAAATTCTCCCCCAAAACAAAAGTGAAGGTCCAGACGGATTGACTGGCGAATTCTTCCAAACATTTAAAGAGGACCTGTTTCCAGTTCTCCTCAATCTCTTCCAGGACATTGAAAAAAACAGGAACCCTCCCAGTTTTTATGAGGCACATATCTCCCTAATACCAAAAGCAAACAAAGCCACCACTAACAAAGAAAACTATAGATCAATATCCCTGATGAATACTGATGCAAAGATCCTCAACAAAATATTAACAAATAGAATCCAACAACTCATCAAAAAGATCATACAGCGGCCCTGCCTGCCACCGAGGTGTGATCCTGGGGGCCGCACGACCTCATATCTCTTCACAACAGGTCTGACTCTAGTGGGGAACTCCTAACAATAATAGTGAGGTTTTTGTTGAAACATTGAATGTACCCAAAGTAAAGAGAAAGTAAAGTGAAATTTATCAGTTATGGGGCGGGGGAGGGGGGTGGGATGGGAGGTGTACTGTTGTTGTTTTTTTTCTGGTGGTGGGTGGGCACTGGTGAAGGGATGGTTGTTTCAGCATTGTATAACTGAGAGTTAAGCCCGAAAGCATTGTAATTTTCCACATGGTGATTCAATAAAATAAAATTGTTATAAAAAAAAAAAAGATCATACACCATGACCAAGTGGGATTCATCCCGGGGATGCAAGGATTGTTTAACATTCGGAAAACAATCAACATAATCTATCATATCAACAAGTAAAAATAAAAACCATATGATCATATCAATAGATGCAGAGAAAGCACTTGACAAGATCCAACATGCGTTCACGATGAAAACTCTCACCAAAATGGGTTTTGGAGGAACTTTCTTCAAGATAGTCAAAGCCATCTACCACAAACCTATGGCAAACTTTATCCTCAATGGGGAAAAGCTGAAGGCTTTTCCTCTAAGATTAGGGACAAGACAAGGATGCCCCCTCTCACCACTGCTGTTCAATATAGTACTGGAAGTACTTGCAATAGCTGTTAGGCAATAAAAAGATATTAAGGGCATCCAGATAGGAAAAGAAGAAATCAAACTCACTATTCGCAGATTATATGATATTATATCTAGAGAAGCCTAAATCCTCTACTAAGAAACTCGTAGAAACAATAGACTTGTACAGTAAAGTCGCAGGCTATAAAATCAATACCCGAAAATCCATGGCCTTCCTATTTCCAAATAATGAGACAGAGGAATGGGACATGAAAAATGCAATCCCAATCACAATCGTGCACCAGAAAATCAAGTACCTCAGAATCAGCTTAATTAAAAAAGTAAAGGAACTCTAAAAGAAAACTATAAGATGCTACTCCATGAAATAAAAGAGGACATGAGGAAATGAAAACATGTCCCCTGCTCATGGATAGGGAGAATCAACATTGTCAAAATGACAATACTCCCAAAAGCATTATACAGATTCAACGCGATCCCTATAAAAATACCCTTGAAATTCTTCAAAGAAATGGATCAAGCAATCCTGAAATCCATATGGAACAACAAACGCACACGGATAGCTAAAACAATTCTTGGGAAAAAGATAATGGGAGGCATCACCCTCCCCAACCTTAAACTTTACTACAAAGCGGTAACAATTAAAACAGCATGGTACTGGAACAAAGGCAGAGCCGCAGACCAATGGAACAGAGTGGAATATCCCTACAAACAACTCCAAATGTATGATCACTTAATATTTGCTAAGGGGGCAAGAAATGTGAAGTGGAGCAAGGAAAGCCTCTTCAACAAATGGTGCTGGCATAACTGGACAACCACATGAAAAGAATGGGCTTAGACCTTGACCTGACACCATGCACAAAAATCAGATCAAAATGGATTAAAGACCTCAACATCAGACCACAATCCATAAGGTACATCAAAGACAAGGTCAGCAAAAGCCTCCACGATATTGAAGCTAAAGGTATCTTCAAAGATGACACGCCACTGACCAACAAAGTGGAAACAGAGGTGAACAAATGAGACTATATTAAACTAAGAAGTTTCTGCACCACAAAAGATACAGTGACCAGAATACAAGACAATCTACAGAATGGGAAAACATACTCACCGAATACCCATCTGATAAGGGGTTGATATCAAGGGTATATAAAGCACTGGTTGAACTCTACAAGAAGAAAACATCCAACCCCTTCAGAAAATTGGGTGAAGAAATGAACAGAAACTTTTCCAAGGAAGAGAAACGAATGGCCAAAAGGCACATGAAAAAATGCTCTGCATCACTAATCATAAGGGAGATACACACCACAGAGAATGGCACACATCCAAAAGAACAAAAGCAACCGCTGTTGGAGAGGATGTTGGGAGAAAGGGACCCTTCTACACTGCTGGTGGGAATACTGACTGGTCCAGCCCCTTTGGAAAACAATATGGACGCTTCTCAAAAAATTAGAAATTGAGCTTCCATTTGATCCAGCAATACCACTTCTGGAAATATATCCCGGAGAAGCAAAAAAGTATAGTCAAAATGACATCTGCACTTATATGCTCATAGCAGCACTGCTTATAATAGCATGAATCTCGAAAAACACCCGAGTGCCCAAGAACAGATGACTGGTTAAAGAAACTTTGGTACATCTATACAATGGAATACTATGCAGCTGTTAGAAAAGATGAAGTCATGAACTTTGCATATAAGTGGATCAACATGGAAAGTATCATGCTAAGTGAAATGAGTCAGAAAGAGAGAGACAGACATAGAAAGATTGCACTCATCTTTGGAATATAAAATAACAGAGTAGGAGACTAACACCCAAGAATAGTAGTATATAATACCAGGAGGTTGGCTCCATGGCTTGGAAGCGGAAGCTGGCCTCACATGCTGGGGGAAAGGCAACCCAGATAGAGAAGGAAATAGCAAGTAAAATGTGATTGGAGATCCCGGGCAGGAAGGGAGAAGCATGCTGAAAGTAGACTAGAGACTGACCACGATGGCCACTCAATAGCCCTATCACAGACCACAACACCCAAAATGAGAGAGAGAACAAAATGGAATACCCTGCCACAGAGGCAGGGCGGGGGTTAGGGGGAACGGGATTGGAGGTTGGGAGGGACACTGGGTTCATTGGTGGTGGAGAATGGACCTGGTGGAGGGATGCGTTCTCAAACATTGTATGAGGAAACACAAACATGAAAATGTGTAAATCTGTAACTGTACCCTTACAGTGATTCACTACTTAAAAAAATAAATTTAAAAAAACTCAAAAAAATAAATAAATAAAATATTATTAAAAAAATAAGGGTTTTGTGCTGGAGCGATAGTACAGCAGGTAAGGCATTTGTCTTGCATGTGGCCAACCTGATTTCAATCTCTGGCATCCCACATGGTCCCTCAAGAGCAGCCAGCAGTAATTCCTGAGTACAGAGCCAGGAGAAACCCCTGAGCATTGCTAGGTGTGATCCAAAAATCAAAATAAATAAATACATAAATAAATAAATAAGAGTCTGCAGGTGGTTGGGGTTGCAAAGTGATTGTAAAGGAGGTAAGATGTTTGCCTTGCATGCTACAAACACCAGTCCAGTCACTGGAACTGAATATGGTTCCTGGAACACCATCAAAACTGATACCTGAGCACAGAGCCAGGAGTAGTCCTGAGTACAGTTGGGCATGGGATTGATTCCTGGTACTAGCCGGAGTAAACTCCAAACTCTGAGCATAGAATTGGGTGTACCTGCCCAACACTTTCAGGTTTGACCTGAATATAAAAATAAGTAAATTTTTTTTTTGCTTTTTGGCTCACACTCAGTGATGCTCAAGGGTTATTCCTGGCTCTGTACTCAGGAATTACTCCTGGTGGTGCTCGGGGGGCTATATGGGATGCCAGGGGTTGAACCTGGGTTGGCTGTGTGCAAGGCAAATTCCTATCCTTTGTACTATTTCTTTGGCCCATAAATAAGTATAATTCTACAAAAACATTCTCACATAAGTAACAAGGGCTAGAGTGATAGCACAGCGGGTAGGGTGTTTGCCTTGCACATGGCTGACCCTGGTTCAATTCCTTCGTCCCTCTCGGAGAGCCCGGCAAGCTACCAAGAGTATCCCGCCTGCATGGCAGAGTCTGGCAAGCTACCCGTGGTATATTCAATATGCCAAAAACAGTAACAACAAGTCTCACAATGGAAATGTTACTGGTGCCCGCATGAGCAAATCAATGAATAATGGGATGACAGTGCTGCAATGCTACGTAGCAAAGATTTATAGTCATATGATAGAATTAAAAAATAAGAATTTGAACACTGTGATTGGAAAATAACAGATATGTTATGAAACAATGCAAGAAATGGTCAACAAACATATGGAAATGTTTATTATCTTTGTCAATAATTACAGGCTTGCAAAAATGAGACTTTTGCTGATCACTTTGGCAAAATATTCAAATGTTTGATAAGAACCAGGAGTTCAAGGAAATGGTTATGTTGCCACTGAATCAGATTTACTCCTGAGCATCCCATATGGTCCACCAAGCACTGCCAGGAGTAATTCCTGAGTGCATGAGCCAGGAGTAAGCCCTGTGCATTGCCGGGTGTGACCCAAAAAACAAAAACAAGTATCAATTTATAATTTTTCAGATTAATATGGTATGAAAGTGATACTCAGAAATAAGTACTTCAGTATTTGCATTTTCATAATTTCTTGGGATCTGTGATATGTTAGTGGTATGATAAATACTTCTGATTCTGAGCAGCAGGAAGGAGTCAAAGTTCTCAGCTAGCAAAGTGATTAAGATTACAAGGTAGGGCCAGAGTGAAAGAGTACAGGGCCAAAGGCTCTTCTCCAGCACTGCATACAGTCCTCTAAGCAAGGTCAGGATTGTCCCCTGTGCACGTAACCAGGAGTAGCCCCTGATCTATCCTAGGTGTACCCCCAAAATTATAAGGCTAAATTACTGATACTCCAGAGCAGTTATTCTCAACCAGGGGCTATATGGCCCCCTGAAAGCCCCAGGATATTCAAAGTCATCCACAGGTGAAAAATGGGTAAACGAGGTTCATTGGAACAAGAGTGGGGGTGAGGAGCCACAGGAAGAAAACTAGGTCCCACCATCAGAAGAAGATTGAAGAATGCTGCTTTAGAGCAGAGATTCCCAAACTTAGTTGGCCAACTGCATCTTTTGCAGCAAAAAAATTTACATCCACCCCACCCCGAAATATACCTTATTTTAAGTCAATAAATCGAAGACACTCTCCAATTGTACCTAGGCTACTATTGCCCCCTAAATATTCCAGAACCCCACTGGAGGCAATATTACCCACCTTGAGAAAAACTGCTCTAAAGCAAGGCTTGTTAATCATGAACAACTTTGTAAATGTGTATATCACTGTGATGCAATTAAAAAAATTAATTAATGGAAAATAAATAAATAAAGCAAGGCTTCTTAAACTTTCCCCATTTTTCCCACAAACCTTTTTGCCCAATAAATTTCTATGTGACCTTGGGAATATAAAATTGGTATACCAGTCAAATAATTACAGATGATAAATCATAAAGAAATTTATTTTAAGACAGATTTTATAAACCTGACTATTCCCACAGTTTAAGAAGATAAGCTTTAGAATATGCTGGTTCTAGACAGTTTTGAGGTAGGCAAAGAAGGTTAAGCTATGGTGTTTGGTAGATTCGGTGCATTAAATGCACTTTTGACATGGTATTTTGAACTGTTGATGGATTTAACTGAAGCAATTCCACTATAAACTGAGTGAGATTTGCGCCTGTCAAGGAATGATCTTCAGGACCCAGTAGATAAATAAAGTAACAGAAAATATTTAAAATAATAGGATACTGTTTATATTTATTTATTTATAATTTGTTTATAAAATAATATAATTTAAGAATTAAATATAGCAGTTCCTGTCATCAAAGAGAGCTCTATCATTCCTCCCTCCAACCCACCCTCTTTTTTACCAGTTATCACTACAGTGTTCATCCACCTTAATTTTATTCCCTTTTGACTGTATGATTTAGCTATTTATATTCTACATATGAATGAAACTATGCAGCAATTGTCTTTCACTTCCTTACTCATTTCATTTAGACAAATCACTTCAACTTCCATCTACTCTGTCCCAACTGTTACAATGTTATCTCTATTAATGTTAGAGTAGCATTCCATTGAGTGTATATACCATAGCTTCATTATCCAGTTATCTGTCTTTTTTTTTGTTTGGGGGGGTCACATTTAGTTGTGTTCAGGAGGTGCTCAGGGGACCGTATGTGGTGTCAGGGATCAAACGCAGGTTGGCTCCATGTATGACAAGAACGTTGCCCTCTATACTATCTCTCCAGTCCTACCTAGTTTTCTATTTCTATCAATGGACATTCAGGCTGATTCTACGTTTTGACTAGTGTGAGTAATGATTCTATGAGCACAGGGGTGCAAATATACTTCTAAATCGAAGTTTTCACATCTTTCAGATAAATGCTTAGGAGTGCTCACATAACTAATAATGAAAAACAAGCAGATTAAAAAAAAACTATGAATACACACTTCTTCAAAGAAGAAATGGATTTCCACAGACTCATGAAAAAACGTTGAACAACTCTTATTAATTGTATTTTCTAAAAGTAAAAAACACAAAACAATGTTATGAATTTCTATACATAAATATGAGGGATCTGGTTGAACAGAAACTGGCATTAAAAAAACAAAAACAATCAGTGTTGGTGTGGTTGCGGGGTGGGGGGGTGGGGGGGTGGGAAGGGGACCCTTATTTGCTGCTGGTCAGAATGTAAACTGGTCCAACCTTTCTGAAAAACAATATGGATATTCCTCAAAAAACGAAAGAAAGCAAACCAAGGAATTGAGTTATTTGACCCAGCAATTCCACTTCTTGTAACATACATGAATAGACATTAAACATAAACATTAAATGTAAAAGACATTTTCACTCCTATGTTTATTGTAGCACAATTCACAATAGCCAAAATCTGGAAAAAACCCAAATGACCACAAATAAAGAGCTCGATTAAAAGAACTATGGTAGATATTCACAATGGAATATTACTTGGCTGTAAGAAAAGATAAAATCATGCAATTTTCTGCTACATGAATGGATCTAGAGCATCACGCTGAGTGAAGATATTCAAAGAGAGAGAGAGAAACTGACAGAATGATTTTCCTAGAATTGGGAATATAAAGAGACATAGTTGCTGAATAAACAAATGCATAAAGCCAATAGAAATGAGGAACATGAGAACCAATTTTCAACAGGGAGCTTGTCACTTTGTGGGGAGAGAGGAATAGGACAGGGAAGAGAACACAACAATGGTGGTGGAAAGTGGTTACTCTGAAGGAGGAAGGGGTGCTATAAGGTGGTAAAGTGTTAAGAATGAAATCCTAGGGGCTGGAGTGATAGTACAGTGGGTAGGCGTTTGCCTTGCATGCAGTTGACTCGGGTTCGATTCCCAGCATCCCACATGGTCCCCTGAGCACCGCCAAGAGTTACTACTGAGTGCAGAGCCAGGAGTTAACCCCTGTGCATTGCCAGGTGTGACCAAAAAAGAAAAAAAGAATGAAATCCTATCAATAATAGTGATGTAAACTACAGTACCTAAAATTTATAATTAAAGTGTCTGTCATAGAGGCAGGCTGTGGAGTTGGAGGGGAATTTGGGACTTTAGTGGAGGGCAGTGGGCACTGGTGAAGAATCCGGATTGGTGCTAGAACTTACATGTCTGAATCCCAAACATGAATAACTTTGAAATTCACTGTGAATAAAGATTTTTTAATGATTTGGTTGAATGTCTTGAAACAATGTATTCAATCATATGTAAGATTTAACGCTAAAACAGAATGTGGGGACCAGAGTAAAAGTACAGCCGGTAGGGTTGCCTTCCACACAGCCTACAACGGTTTGATGCCCAGATCCTATAGGGTCCCCCAAGCCTGCCAAGAGTGATTCCTGAGTGGAGAGCCAGGAGTAAGCCCTGAGCATTTATGGATGTGACAGAAAAACAAACAAACATACAGAAAAGAATGAGAACATAGCTAGTTACACATTAAATTTACTGATATATGTTGCCATTAAAATAATATTATAGACTAGGGCTTTTTCAACATTTTACACTCCCCACCCCTTTTTGCCCAAGAAAATTTTACATGACCTTGTGTACATGGACATATAAAATAGGCATACAGATTGATTGTTGATAGTAAATTAAATACATTTATTTAAAATTTTAAATTGCAGGATGTTTTTGCCACACCTGGCTGTGCTCAGGGCTTACTCCTGCTTCTGGTCAGGGATCACTCGTAGTAGACTTGGGTGACCATATGGGGTGCTGTGGATGGAACCTGGGTCAGCCACATGCAAGGGAAGTGCCTTACATGCTGCACTATGGCTGAAATTACAGTTTAATGGGACCAGCAAGATAGCAAAGGAAGTGAGGCACTTGCATTGCACAGGGCCAACCCTGGCTTTATCCCAGAACTCCATAAGATCCTCTGAACACCTCCAGAAGTAATGCCTAAAGCACAGAGTAAGCACTACAGGTGTGGTCCAAAAATTTAAAAAATAAATAAATTAATTAAAAAATTAGAATATAGTAGAAATTTAAGAAATTACACAGTAAGAAAGAAGACTGTAAACAAATGTTTGATGATATAGCACGTATTTGCTGTATTATTAAATAATAATATGCTATAAAATTTTTTCGGACTGCAGAGATAGCACAGCTGGTAGGGCGCTTGCCTTGCATGCGGGCCGACCCGGGTTTGATGCCTTCGTCCCTCTCGGAGAGCCTGGAAAGCTACCGAGAGTATCCTGCCCGCACGGCAGATCCTGGCAAGCTACCCGTGGCGTATTCGATATGCCAAAAACAGTAACAGCAAGTCTTACGATGGAGACGTTACTGGTGCCTGTTTGAGCAAACCAATGAACAATGGGACGACAGTGTTACAGTGCTATAAAATTTTTGTATACAACTATAAATACATATGTAACACATAGTAGATGTAACACACATAAAAGGATACAAAGCAAAACATTAGTAGTTGCCTCTAGTTGGTGGTATTACACTTTTTTTCTTTCGGTACTTTGTTTATGCTTTTCTATGTTTTATTATAGAATAAAAATAATAATAGGCGTTTTTATGTTAAAGTGGTGTTGACTAGAATTAGGACTATAAGTAGAGCTGGCAAGACAACAAAAATTGCTGTAGACTGAAATTAAAATTAAGGTTGTGGAGTATTGGGATTTCAGAATTAGGAGTTGAAGAACTAAGCTTTTGGGGGTTAACAGTGGAAAGGTAAAGAGTAGAATTAGGACTAAAGACCACGAATTATTAGAATTAATGAAGATGCTGTGAGATATTGCATTATTTAACGATAACAATAAAAGGCCTTATTAAGCGAAAAGATTTTTTAAAATAACAATAGCAATTCTGGTGAATGTAAGAAAATATATTCAAGTAAACTGTAATTCTGACACATTCCTAGTAGAAACTTGTTTCTTCCGAAACATTTATGAAGAAACTTCCATACTTTGGGGAGAGTGATCTTTTAACATTATGCCATTTCTCAAACATCTTATGAGAAATCTTAGAAACATGCAAACATTACCTCAAATACAGGCGTTACCTTTTGTCTCTATTTCTTATAATTTAAAAAGGCCTGAAATATAGAATTTTGATTTTAAAATAATTTATATTACAACAAAACCACATTCTCCCATTAAAATAACATTCTGAGAATATTTAGCTAATCGATGTATATTAAAGGGTCCATCATAAAACTAGGATTGCACATAAAAGTTTCTGTTTGTTTGCCAGGCAGAAAACTCATTCACTGGATTCTCAGTTTGACACATGAGCCACTGCTTTGGAGGGTTGGAATCCAAATTGGGAGGGTATAATTGCAATAAGTGTACCGCTACGTAACAAGAATATGTTGGGTAATGCTTTTGTCATTTTTATACCTTGGATGCGGAATAATGCTTACTGTAAAAAACCCAAACCTTATCTAGTCAAATGTCCCCTTCTCTAACAGTCCAATCTTACTCTGCACACCAGATGGAGCGTGGTTTATACCGTCAGCGCTATAGCCTGCGATTACATTTCCTTTTGCATTCACAGCTGCAGGATCTGGTAAAATCTCCTCTACAATTGCATAGCAGCCCCAAATAATACCAGGAGAAAAACAAAGAAGGTTTATTGAGAGCGTACTAGGTGCCTAAAGAGAGTGCTCTAAGGGGTTTCTCCTTGCAAACTTACAAAGGTCGCGCCCCCGAGGAGAGTGGCTGGCTCTCCGCGCCAAATCCCTGGTTGCCCTCTTGACCCCTCATCCTTCCCCAGGCAGCTAGAGCGAGGGTTCATTTTAACATGTAAATCAGATCGCCGAGCGTCACCCTCCAGTGGCTTGCCCCGTGCCTCCCACTCCCCGCTCCCCAGCGACCCCGCTCCTCCTGCGCGGTTGGGTTTGCCGCGCACAGAAGCAGCAGCCCCAGAGTGGTCCCTGCGGAGGGCACCCGGGAGGGAGCGCCCTCCCAAGGGGCAGGGGCGGGGCCTCGCGGGCCGGGGGCGGAGTCTCGGCTCAAGTGTGCGGAGCGCCGGAGCCCGAGCTTTTCCTCCGAGGGCGAGCCGGGGGAGCCGGGCAGAGGCTGGGCCGAGCACCCGGCACGCGTCCTCGGGCCCCGCCGGCGCCGCTGCAGCCCAGGTGAGCGCCTTCCTGCCGCCGGGGGGTCGGGCTCTGCGCTCGCGCCCGTCACCCGGTCACCCGCTCCTCCGAGGGGGCTGTTCCCACGGGCCCCCGCGCCGCGGCTCGGTGCTGGCGGCCGCGGGGAGCCTTCGCAAGAGGCTGGCGAGGGGGCCCGGCGGCCTGTCCCAGCCGTCCCTCAACCCCGCCTTCTCTCCCCTCCCCCAGGCCTCGCCGGCGCCTGCAGAGAGCTAGCCGCATTTTCGGGGGCAGCGGGCCAGGGGCCGGCAGCGCAGCGACAGAGCGGCCGACTGTGGGGATGCGAGGTACCGGCATTAGTCGTGGCCAAGGGGCCGTAGAGAGGGAGGCGAGGCCAGTGCTCGACATTTCTTGCCCGGGGTCCAAGAGGGAGGCCTCAGAGGAGGGGGGAAGGTGAGGGGCGGGCCGGCTTCGTGGGCAACTACTCGGCATTGTATATGGATAGGGATCTATATGGATACATAGATACACACACGCATACATGTCTGGGGATCCGAATGGTTCTGAACACATTTAAGCTGAATTTTTTTTAAAACATCGGATGTCATGTCGAGCGTACTGGATCAGTAATCGAACGTTTTCTCGTTTCTCAGCCGCTGTATCTTGTGTTTGTACTCCAGTTTATTTAACCATTTTCCAATTGATGTGCATTAGCTTGTTTCCGTTTTGCGGAGGTGGGGGGCTCTTACAAGCAAAGCTATAATGAATGGGTTTGTAAATATGTTTCATGCACATGGGGACTTTGTGGAATCAATCTAGAAGAGAAATAGCTGGATAAGAAAAAATGTACAATGTATATGCATTTTGAATTTGGATACATTTGTTCGAATTGCCTTCCCTAGAGGCTGTACTAATTTACTCTCCTATATTGCTTGAGAGTGCCCATTTTTCCACAGTTCGGGCTAACATGAATTGTTAACCTATGTAATTTTGGGCAGTTGAAGGAACAAATAATGGTATGTCATCGTTTTCTTTGCATTTCTGATTGCTTATGGTCTCGAACACTTAAAAAAATTACGATTACACAAGTAAAAGGGAAATATAAATAGTATTGTTATATATAAGCTGTAAGCATTTGGGATTATAAATTCTGAAAAACATCCCACTGGCAATACCAAGAAAATGAATAAACTAGAAATAAAACACAGGACTCCGCTAAAAAATACAGTAAGAGAATATTTGCATGCGTGGGGAAGGGATACCATGCTTCTGGATAAGCAGCTCAATTTTGTAGTGATGTTCATTTTTCTTGTGCTGATTTATACGGTTGATGGAATTTCAATAAATACATCAAGTTTTTGGAACTTAATATGATTCTAAAGTTCATCTGGGAAAAAAACAATAACCGAAAAAATATTTTAAAAGATGAGGTTATTTGTACTACCAGCTATTGAAATGTACTCTGAAGCAGCAGTATTTAAATTAGAATGGACAGAACAAAGCATTGGAATAGAAAAGCCCACAAATTGAGTTACATTGAATCCCAGGATTTATTGAGAAACATTGTTTGTTAGACGTGGAAAAACTGCCATATTAAAAGCTTCAAGCACGCATTACCCACCCCCCCACCCCGTGGAAATTTTCCTTTGAGGTCAGACTCCTTTGTTTGGAGAAAACCCCTTTATTGGATTTTTGGGTTCTGCAAGGTAAAACCTAAGGTGTTAAAATTAGTGACTTTGGCTCTATAAGTAGTGAGATGAGCGTTTAGTTAGATGGATTAAGGTTAGCCTGCAGTGCGACAAGAGATGGAGTCTAGGTATCATGTCTTAAAAATATATGGATTTACTGTGTAAAAAATGTTATGTCATTATTTTCATTTAATTTGCGTGTTTATTGTGATTGAGAACGTCTTTTATGTGTTCGTCTAGAATAATACGCTTCCTGGGAGCAGTTAACAATGGGGGGGCCCCGTTGCTTTCCTTCCAGAATGGACTTTGCCTAATTGCTATAGCTCTGGCTGGAAGCGTCAGAATAAACAGGTTGACTTTTTAAATTTTCCTCAAGCACTAAGCCCTAGCTAGACAGACACCTTAGATGGGGGCGGAGGCAGTTTTCAGGACATGGCCGAGATTTGGCGCTGAGCTGTGTCATCGCGAGGTTTGGCAGCAAGCTCCGCAGTGGGTTGGAAACCTCGTGGTTGGCGAGATCCCTGCAGGACAGGAGGTTCCTCCCTTCCCCCGAAAAACTCCCAGTCATTTTCATGAAGCACCGCCTTTCTCCTATTTAGGAGTGTACAGCAGATCTCGCGAGAACTCGTGTTTCCTAAAGGCGAGGCGCGGGCAGCATCCTGCGGTGAATTTTAAGGTCTCGTAGAGGCTAAAACATGATATCGCGATAGTTGTCAAGGCGTTTGCGGGACCCGGCGGCGGCAGGTTGGCTCCGCCCCTCGGTGCTTCGCGAGGTTGTGCGTCATTTGCTTTTCATTTCGCGTAGGGCAGAGCGGAGCTTGGGAGACTTGAGCTTTGGTGGGAGGAGGGGTCTGGGAAGGGCTGGGCTCAGGCTTTTGCCATCCGGTAGAGATTCTCGCGGGATCGCGTGGAGGGGGCCGCGGTTCGGGTACGCACTGCTGCAGCCGAGTAGGTGGCGGCAACGTTTTCAGTTCATCTTGTTCTTAGCCGGTGAGTTCTCGCGGGAGCGGGGTTACGTCCTCGTGGGATTCGTTCGCTGTGGCGGAGGTAGCACGGGGGTGGGGGGGTGCAGTGACTAGGGTCGGTCCGCCTGCTGTTAAGATGGCGGCGGAAGCTGATGTCTGTCCGGGCAGGACCCGGGGCTGAGCTGGTAGCTGCCCGCGTTTGTGACGCCTCTCAGGTACCCGACGTTAAGGAGATGACGATTGCGAAACGCCGAGGGACCGAATAAATGAACCGGAGGCGAAGACCATCCCGTCTAAGTGGGTTGAGGCGACACCATTTCCCAGGCCTCAGCCGCGTGTGGGCCCGCCTTTGCCCCACCAATTGGTCAACGCCTCCGTCGCTGCCGCCGCAGTGGGCGGGTTGGGAAGGGTGAGGGGCGTGAGTCTGGAGTTGGTTGGGGAGTGGGGCTTGGGGTTCTGCTGGGCTCTGGAGAAGGGGCAAGGCTAAGACTACGGGTTTCTTTTCTACCTTTTTTTTGCGGTCCCGCCTTGGTCCTCCATCCCTGCCATGGCGCAAGTGAGTTCCCTAGTTTCTCTTTACGATGAGATGAACTCAGTTTCTCCAACTCCGTAAAATAAGGTTTAGGAGCTAAGCTTTAGTACTTCTCTAGTTCTAGCATTCTGTGGACCCTCCCGCTTGTGCACAGATATTTTAAGCTCGTATGTAAAGGTGGGGGGGGGCGGAAGCTAAAAGCTTTTTATTGTCATCCCCTTCTCTGCCCTATTAAGGAAGAGCTTTGTTCAAGCCCCTAGGCAGACGGATCTCCCTCTTACATTGGTCCCTTGACGCAGGCAATGAATAGAATCTTCCTGGATCCCTGCACTTATTCTATCTTTGCATATGGAACCGTGGTTGTCTTCCATTTTTTGAGGTCTCCACGCCTTTGTGAAACTGGTTGGAGCACAAGACACTGATTTGTCCAACTATTCTTGTTGCTCGACAACTTTTAGGCCGAGCAGTGAATTGGCTGGTGGTTGGATGACTGCTGTCTTTGTAGTCTCTTCGTTCTTGGACCTTTAACCTTCCTTTCTTCACCCCCGCCCCATAAGATATTTAAAAGGCTGTAGAGAATAAGCCTCCAGTAAACCAACTTTATGCCCTTCTCCCTCCCCAGCCATTCTCTCTCCCCCACCCCCACTCCTTCACCAGATCGAGCACCATCCTATTTCCTTGCCTGCTCAGTTTTCTTCTCTTGGACTGTGGACATCTCTCTCTGCTTATGACCACCCCTTACATGCTTCTCATTTATTAATCTTTCTTTTCTCCTTCATCGATGCTTTTTCCGTGAGTTGAATCTCTAAGATAACGTTTCTGTCAGACTCTTTTACCCGCCTTGTGCTCCAAAACAGTTTTGATACAGTATCTCCTGCTGTTCACTCAGTTGCGGTCTTACTGTTCCCCTCATTCCGTCAGCCCTATAGGCAGTCAAGTCTAACATTTGTTTCCGTCTTTTAGGTTACATGTTCATTGTTGTTTACTTTTAGCTTCAATGTTTCATAGAGTGGATGTGGACATTTCCCAGTGAAGAATTATGTGGTTAGGGTTCACATCAAACTTTGTGACCTTGTGTGAATTTTTAAATACTTTTTATCTGCATAATATGCCTTGATAATAGTGCTTATACTTGCTAGAATTAGTTTGTAAAGTGTCTGGCTTATGATTAGGACATAAATTGTGGTTACTTTTTTTTTGATGTGAGGATGCACCTGCGTCATGCTAGATTTATTATGACATGGGAAAGATTTTTCTTTAACTCAATTTCCAGTATATTTTTAGGCCAGTCTTGTCATTTTCCCCCTTAAAAACCAAACTTTTATCTCCATGGTTCTGGATGTTTGAATGTGATACCCCTAACCTTCTATTAGTCTAGGAATTTAAGTACAAAATAACTATCTTGGAATGACCACCTGTCACAATGTTACTGTTATAATGTTACTATACCCAGCTGTTCTATGACTGGGAAGGGGTGCTTCATCCCTTACCTACTTCTTTCTACTCCTTCAGAGGCAGTTCTGACATGTACCCTATTAAAGTAGTAAAATTTGGTGCCATGATTTTTACCAAACTAAAAGGAACTTCTCACTAGTTTTCAAGTGTTCACAGTGATTTTCCCTATCCTTTTTTGATGCCTCAGTTCCATATGGAAATCTGCTAGTTGACCTTCCTTGAACAGGGTGATGCCTATTTAGAAAGGTGGTTGAGGAATACCTAGGTTTTTTTTTTTTTTAAGGGATTGTTGCTAGTTCTTGAATACCTGCTGTTGGTTCTTGCAATTATATTTTCTAGCATTCTTAGAAATGCTGTTCAACTTGGAGGCTTTCCTTACTGTTTACTGTTTTGATTAGACCAGTGTAAGTTCTGTTTTCTAATTTCCTTGATTTATGATGGAAATAGTAATATGACTGTGAAGTGTTTACCTAGGATGAAAAATTTACCATGGGTAAACATCTGGAAATAACTATGTTGACACTAGTTTTCCGCTTTAGGATTTGCTTTATACTTTGAAGTATTTTGGAGGTAATAGAATTTCCCCTTTTTCAATTCAGTAGACGTCAGATCATTTTCTGTTTTGAGAATATGCCTTGGTGCTTTATACATCAGTGTTTCTTTTTCCTACCTGACACTCCTCCTGGTCTTGTTTCCTTCCTGTGCACCATTCTCCCTTACTACCAATTGGCCCTTTAGTCTTTGCATTTGCTTTCCCCAGTTATGTGATTTTCACCTGTGGCCCCCTTAGAGGGCCAAAGACTGCTCTATATTGTGGGAAACACAGAAGCCAAAGATTAATTAAGCATCAGTTTCACTCTTGTCATTCAGAACTAGAATAAATCTGGGAATGATAATTTAGGTGTTACCTAAAAGATTTAATTTATTCTAGGTAGATCTCTGAGAAGAGGAGGAAGAGTGACAATACCAGTTAAAAACTTTGTCTAAGATTCAGTGGCAGAGGTCAACTTGAATTGCCAAGGTGTTTATCGTTTTGTCTCCAACTATGGCCAAAAAAACATGAAGGTGAAAAAACAATTTTTGTGTGCGTTTTTTTTTTTCACAAAACATTTTACCATTAACTTAGTGTCAGTATACTAAGGTTTTGAGATTGTGTATAAATAGAAAATCACTATCCCTTTTATTTCATTTGGGTTGAGAACTGACATGAATTTTTAGGGGTGGTGTTTAAACAGAACAGCCTTAGCTGTTCTGAATTCTTGTTTCTGTTTAAAGCAGGTCCTAAAAATGCAAATTGATATGTGAGAGCTGTTGCTTAAGAAATAAAAACTGTGATTATGTTTGAACATTGATATAATGGCTAACTCCCCCACACCCTAATAAATGTGTATCTCTTCCCCATGCCCCACCTTTTTTTGATAGGTCGTCCAATAGCCTGAGCAAAGTGAGTTACTGTCCAGAGAAACCAGCAGACCAACTTCTTAAGGAAGGTTCGGGAAGCTTTTGGAATTTCCCACCAGGATGAGTATGATTGGCTGTGATTTTAGGTTAGTTTTGTAGATCTTTGTAGATGGTATTTATATTTTATTTTCTGAAATAGAGACGGTGTGTGTGGGGCGTCTATTGCCATTCTATAATTAAGCTACTTTGGTGTCTTCCATTGTTTGTGTTTAATGTAGCACTGCTTACTTTCTGTGTTTAAGTGTAGCTCATTACTGAATTAAACTGAATGCTGTCTGTATGTAGTTTTTAAATCACCAAAAGCATTTTTTAAAAATGACAAGATCCTACATCTAACCAATCCTTTTCTTAAAGTAATGAAAAAACTTTCAGCATGTAAAAATTGGATACTTCCATTTATCTGTCACCAACTTAACAGTTACTGATTGGCAGCTACCGATTTATTTCTGCCTACTAATCTTCTTCCCTCCCTGTATTATTTTAAAATAAACCCTTGCTATCACATTTTAATGTATAAAATAATTTATCTCCAAAAGATAAGAGTTTCTTAAACAATCAAAACCATCATGGTGAAGGAGATAGCTCAGAGGGTTGGAGCATGTTTTGTGTATGGGACCCCAGGTTTAATCCAGCCTAGCGCTGTTTTGGTCTCCCATCCCTCATTACCTCTGGGTGTGGCCAACAAAACCCTAAAACTATGATCTCAACTGAAGAAATAGTTATTTTTAAATGTCAAATATGAAACTAATGTTCAAATTTTTATATCTTGTTTGAATCACGATCCAAAGAAAATTCATTTAATCGCAAAGGAGGTTTGATAAGGCTTTTAAATCTTTTAATTTGCAGGTAACCTCCATTGGTTTTTTTTTTTCTTTTTGATTGTTGAAGAAATTATTCTAGAGTTCCCCCATTTGATGGGTAGATCTAATCGATTCTGACTAAATTAAACTAAATTAAAGACCTTTGGAACCCCCATTATAATAGAACAATGTCAGTAAACTGCTGTATTCCAATTTGAGTTGACATTGTTGGCCTAGGCACGTAACCCAAATAACTAGTTGGGTTTTTTTTTCTTTCTGTGACAGTTTGGTTTAATTAATATTTGACTTCCATGTTTTGGCCAACCTTACTTAGGTTTCACATGAAAAGCAGGCCTCTTGTTGGAAGAAGCTAATGTTTCCTAGATAAAGACCTGATTGTGCCTTTGGGGTATTTCATCTTGGTTTTAATTTCCTTAGATGCTTATTTTTATACTATCTTATAATGTTACTTTTAATCTTTTTATTTTTTTCTTGGCTGATTATTATAACATCTTTGATCCATGTCTAAGCTGTTGAACTTAGTAAAACAGTTTTTTGAAATGGAAATACTAAGCAGTTTTTGAGAACTTCCACTGATTTTCAGCTATTTTACAGAACCAGAGTTTTCCTATTGTTTTTCAATTTATTTCGTCTGGAAATTATTCCCCCCAGGTTAAAGATTTTTAAACTGTTCATTTCTTTCCTTTGTGCAGCACTGGCCATCCTGGGATCTACATATGTCCCTTCCGTGATCAAAGTCTAAGAAGGAAGCTTGACTTAAGGGGGTTACAGCAAGGCCAGTTTTGCCTGCCTTTAAATGAGTCATTTCAAGTTGAAGGTGCAAAGTGGGTGGAGGTTATGAATTAAATTTTTGAGGTATTAGATGAAATAATGACTGAATTATTGGTGCTATGGAACACGAGTTCAGGCTTTCCAGTTCTTTGTACATTAATGAAGGAATCAGATAACCAATTGAATGTTGAATATGTATTAAAGTGATTCTTCAGAATTGCAGTTTAGTCCACTAGTTTCACAAAAAGGAACATTAAACATAACTGGACCTAATAATTATCCCCGTACCCCAGTTTTCTATAATTAAGAAATTTGAACAAAGTCACTTAAAGGTAAACTAATCTTATCCTGACTTTGTGAAACTAGGATAACTGGATTTGGGGAACAAGGTAGGCATTTCTATGCTTTTATTATCTCCAGTTTTTAACAAGTTTACAATGGAAATGCTGTTTTTTTCCCTTACGTTGTAGATTTTAAATCAGGTTTTCAAACTTAATTGTTAAAATGTCAAATCTAGTTTCTTTGAAAATATATGCCCCTTACAGTTCATGTTACAGCCTCTCTGCTGTTAAAGTATGATGTGTCACTAACTATATTAGACTGCTCTACAGTGATCACACTATAAGTACTTGGACTCTGGTAATTTGCTGTATTGTTCTGAATTTTTTCTCAGTGACTGTTTATCAGATATTTATATGCTAATGTCAAGGATAATTCAGCTCAGAAGATTCTTTGCAAGCCCTCTCATTTGATGTGTCATAGGACTTGGGTTGTTAAAACCTGATGTACTTGTTGACCAGCTTGGTCTTCTGGTTATATGCTTTCAGGTAGTGAAGGAGTGACTATTGAGAAAGAAACAACTGTAGGTTTTGTTTGGTTTAAAGAACACCTGAGCGTTTTCAAATTTCAGTTTCCTTCGAAAGTTTCTATTACATAACTTTTAAAAAATTAGAATGACCCAAGGATTGATCTCAGCATAGGACTTTTGTTTTCCAATTGGAATTAGCTTCTCAGGAATTTGTCATTATGGAAGTTGACTTTGTCTAGTTTTCTGTTTGGACTAGATGAATGTGAAAATTCTTCAACCCCATGATTCTTTTTGTATAATCTTAGGTGTTGAAAGTGGTTTTTCCTTTTCAATATTTAAATGGCAACTAAAAGGGACCACTAGTAGCAGGGAAGTACAAATTTTCTATAATGTTTGTTTAGTCTAATGATTTAAGCTTCAAAGATTGATGTGAACTTTTATAAGTTTTTGTAACCCTTTTAACAGTTTTTTTAAAAATAAAATTTTATTGGTTTACCTTTGGCTTACAATTCTACAAAATTTTGAGACTATAGCCTCACTCATACCACCAGCTTGTTATCCCACTATCAGGATGACCCCATCTACTCATTCTACAATTTTTCTCTTTTTCTCTGTTAATGGCTATAGTTTTACAAAGTGTGAGCTTTAAAATTAAGTATTATTATAATTATATGTCAAATATGATTACTCTGGAAATATTTGGATATATTGAATTTGGTTCCTTCTTATGCTTGGGAACAGTTTTGGAAGAATGTTTTAGTGATTCCATTATTGTTTGTAATTGATTTCTACATTGATTTCTTATTTGTCTGTATAGGGAGGCATCAACTCGTTTATTTTGTTTTGTTTTGTGATTTGGGCCATACCCAGCAGTGCTCAGGGCTTACTCCTGGCTCTGCACTCAGTAATCACTCCTGGCAGACTTGGGGGACCATATGGGATTCTGGGGACTGAATCCAGGTAGACTGCATGCAAGGCAAGTGCCCTGCCCTCTCTACCTCTCTGGTCTAGTGAGGCATAGAGTCTTGATTTTTGCTTCTTCTGTCCTTCTACTAATTCTTTTTATTGCTTTCTGTTATTGAATTCTTATAGATGGAAAGCGCTGTCACTGTGGTTAAGAACATGGGCTCTGGAGCCAGCTCCTGGCTTCGTTTTCTGGCTCCATTTTTGTCGCTGTGTCATCTCATGAGATAATTATTTAATCTTTGTGTGCAGTTCTTAATATTGGAAATGGTATTGATAGTTTTACCTACTTGATGGGGTTTGGGGGAAGTTTATTCAGGTAATGTATATAAAGGGTTTAGAAAAATTATTCTAAAACTTTAGCAAGCATCAATATCATTTAGAGGGTTTGCTGAATCACAGATTGATATTTTCCACTGCAAGAGTTTCTTAATCTGTAGATTTGGAAGGGATATTTGCATTTCCAACAAATTACAGGAGATGCTGGTATTGATAGACAAGAACATGATGGAATCTGTCCATTCTTGGCATAGTGTGTTCATGTTTTTTTCTAAACTATTTTGGTCCTTACAAAAAATTTCCTGGGTAAACTGAGGTGTGTTAAAATGCATTTAAATGTGTAATTCACAATCCAGACAATTACCCACTTATAGTGTATAATGGTTTTTAGTATGTGTATAGCTGTTACCACATTTATTAAGAACATTTTTGTCAGCCCTAAAGGACATCTAATAGCCAGTAGTATTAGTAATAACTCTTCTATCTTTTCCAATCAATCTAATTATTTGCAGCCCTGATGTACTTTTGTCTCTACAGATGCCTCTTCTGGACATTTCATACAGCTTGCATGAGATTAAAATATTTTCCTTTTATTATGAAAAGGGATAGGGAAAACCATTCAAAGCACATTCATAGTTTAAGCAAGTACTTCTGTAGTCACCAAAGTCAGGAAAAAGATCTTAGAAGTCCTTCCATTACTCATCCTAACCATTGCATTCTCTGTCTTCAGAAAATATCTACTATTCTGACTTTTTATATAGCCAGTTATTTATATTTCCTTGTGTTTTATCATCCAAGTTTGCCTTCCTGAACACTGTCATTTGCTTTTTTGTTTATTTTTTGGACTACACATGGCTGTGCTCAGGGCTTACTCCTGGCTCTGTGCTCGGGGATCTCTCCTAGCTGGCGGTGCTAAGGGGACCATATGCAATTCCGGGAATTGAACCGGTAGGCTGCGTGCAAGGCAAGCACCGAACCCCCCTATGCTATCTCTTCAGTACTTGCTTTGTTTCTATAAAACTTGATTTGTCTTATTATAGCCTCTTCTTCCCCCTTTTTTAAATATTATATCTATTGAGAACCTCAGGCCTTTTGATATGTTAGATTTCCAAAAGACTAAACATGGCTGATAGCAAACTCAATCCTGGTCAGTATATTCCTGTTTCCTGCAGCTTTGGATCCAGAGGCTATAAATTCAAGGTCACTCCCTTTGGCAAGAATAATGCTGGTGGTGTGCTTATTCACAGCATTCATTATGTTACATTATTATTTTGCTTGGGGAGGAGGAATGGGGAACTGTTAACCATTACTGCCCAATGTATAGATCTATACATTGAAGGTTGCAAAATGGTGATGGTCTAAACCTGTCATTTTCTTGTATTAACTAGAATACTTTCTTATTAGGTGATGCAGTTTATATAAGATGGATGGAATTAACTAGATTAACTTTTCTCATGTTAATGGTCCTTTCAAGATCAATTTGTTTCCTGACATTCTCAAAAGATTTTTTAATGTATCTATGAAACTGAAGTTTTTCTCTAAACACTTGGTGGATTTCAATTCCTTGAAGTTTCAATTCTTAATGAAGTTTAATTCTACTTTTGGCCAGAGGGAAACTCTTCACAGTTGGTTCCTGATTTTTCTTGACAAGACCCTAATAATCTGATAAGCCTCTGTACTGTCTGAGGTGTTTCAGGCTCATGTTTGTTGTACATTTCTGCCCCAGACTTGGAATTGGCCAAAGACATTAAAATATGAATTAAAAGAAATTCCCTCTTTGACATAGATACATTTGCGCTTTGTACCCAGTCCCAATTCCATTTTACCTGAAATGTCCCCAGTCCCTGCCTTTCAAAGTTGCCACTTTTATTTTTCCTTATCTTTTTGAGTTTAGATAGAAAGGGTAGCAAAGTCTTGCTAAATAGAGCATGGAACTGGCAGTTCTGGTTCTGGGCCCTAGACACTTGTTCTGTGACTTTGGACAAATTTACAGTTGTACTCATCTGGTGAAAATGCTTCATGTATATCTGGGTTAAATGAGAAAAATGTAAGGTATGAGTACACTGTAAGTGGTCAGTAGATAGTAATTTATTTAACATGCTATTTCACTTAACCTCTCCAACAGCTCAAAGTTGAGTAGCGTCGGTGGTGAAATGATGTCCATTTAGCAAAGCCTGTCTTAACCCTTCAGGTCTGTGTTGGGGATTGTCAGTGGTGGGGAGGGATGTATTTTGTTCCTTTATCATTTTGGGTTGCCTCTGGCAAGTGATAAATGAGTGTTCCATGAGAGTAGTTTCTTACTTCAGGAGTTAATATTCATACCCTTGAAGGGTCTTACCCACTTCTTTTATGTTTTTTTATTACATAGGTTGCCTTGATCTCTGTCCACCTTGAGAGTCCCCCCCATTGTATTTTTAGTGAAGACTGTACTGTAACCCATAATGAGAATTAGTCATTAGTAACACCACTTTGACATAGTTAAGTAGTACCTCATATAGAAGTTCAGAAAAGAGGTAAATATACTATTTTAACATTTTACTTATTATATAAAGTATAATGAATGGTATATAAGTGACATGGTATATAAGTAAGGGATATGGTGACTCAGCTAATAAAGCACTTGTCTCCTGTGAAGCTCACAGTTTAATACTTGGCACTCTAAAAGAATATTTAAAAAACAATTCTTCAGAAAATTATGGGTAAGTGGAAATAGGAATAGGTTTTTCCTACAAAAGAAATCACTGCATCACTATCATCCTATTGCTCATCATTTTGCTCGAGCGGGCACCAGTAACGTCTCCATTGCACGGCTTGTTGTTACTGTTTTTATCATATCGAATACACCACAGGGAGCTTGCCAGGCTCTGCCATGCAGGCGAAATATTCCTGGTAGCTTGCCGGGCTCTCTGAGAGGAATGGAGGAATTGAACCCTGGTCGGCTGCGTACAAGGCAAATGCCCTACCCACTGTGCTATGGCTCCAGCCCACAAAAGAAATAGTTCAATAATTTTAAAAGTAACTAGAAAATGAAAAATGTAAATTAAGAGCTGGAGCGATAGTACAGCGGGTAGGGCATTTGCCTTGCACTCGGCCAACCGGGTTCAATTCCCAGCATCCCATATGGTCCCCTGAGCACCGCCAGGGGTAATTCCTGAGTGCAGGGCCAGGAGTGACCCTTGTGCAACACTGGGTGTGCCCCCCCAAAAAATGTAAATTAAAATAAAAAACTTTATAGTAAATTATGGCAGAAGTAAGTGAGACTCACATAACTGCCATTATTTTGGAAATAATTATGGCAAGTTTCAAAGACTATAAATTTCCATATATATGTTCATATATAGATGCATTTTATAATTATGGCAAATTGTTAGGCGGAATCGTCGATGAGAACTTAAACCTATTCTGTAGTATTTGCATTTGTTTCTAATTTTTTTTTTTTGCTTTTTTGGGTCACACCCAGCGATGCACAGGGGTCACTCCTGGCTCTGCACTCAGGAATTACCCCTGGCGGTACTCAGGGGACCATATGGGATGCTGGGAATCGAACCCGGGTCGGCCGCGTGCAAGGCAAGCGCCCTACCTGCTGTGCTATCACTCCAGCCCCTCTAATTTTTATATAAATAGATAGGATTGCCTGTCTGGCATGCACAGGACATAGGACCCCAGAACTACATGGCTTGTCTTGCACTGCTGGGTGTAGTATTTGGGAGCACAGACAAGGTTACTGGAGTCCCGTAAAATATACTTTTACAAAATTACAGAAAATACAACAAAAATCCATTCCTAGCCACACCTTCCTAAGTAAATCATTCAGAGGCTATTCCTTAGCTTGTGTTCCAAAGTAACTGTTGGAAGTGCTCAGAGAACCTTATGTGGTGCTGGGCATTAAACCTGGGGTCACCCAGCCATGCTCAGGGCTTAACTCCTGCTTCTATGCTAAGCAATTGAAAGTCAGCTATGTGAAGTGCAAGTGCCTTCACATAGCTGACTTTCTGCCTCTTTCACTCCCCCCCATGGGTACTTTGGTGGAACATTTTGCCTCAAGCCTTTTTGGTGAGGAAATAATATAGGTGAAGTTTTGGGGGATACTTTAATACTTGTACCTAGCATTACCTACCCCTCCATTTACCATAAATTGCTTTAATTTTTATTCTGTCATCATAGAATAAATTAATTATGTAAGTAGAAATTTAAAAATTACGGGATGTTCACACAATGATCTATTACTGCTTTTGTAATATTAAATGCTACTTGTTTAGTGTTCACTTGGATACTACTTCAGAGTTTATAAGTTCATCAAGCTACCTGTGGCGTATTCAATATGCCAAAACCAGTAACAAGTCTCATAGTGGAGACGTTACTGGTGCCCGCTTGAGCAAATCGATGACCAGCGGGACAACAGTGCTCTGGTGCTACTTTAGAATGGGACTTCAGTGTTTAATATTTATGGTACAGCTGTGCCACGTGCTCTACTAGAGTGCCAGTATCCCTCTCCCACTGCTTCTAAGGTCCCCCTGCCTTGGCTGGCTCAATTTTGTCATCAGTATCTAGGGCTTTGGTTTCACTAGCCAATGTCTAGTCCCTTGCTTACGAGCGATAATAGCACTTTGTCCTGGAATCTTTCAGTATAAGTTTTTGGGGGGTACTCCCAGGGTGGTGCTCAGGAGGTCCAGAGGCTCCAGCAGTTATTCTCTGCTAACAGGCTATCAACGCAAACCTGGCAGTGCTTTGGTGGGGGGAGAAGGGAAGCTTCAGTGTTTCACCCCATGTTGCTCTAGAATATTCTTAGGAAATTTCCTCAGGAAATGCAGTATGAAAGCATCTTAGGGTAAGCTTTGATAGACTTAGAGAAGAGCAGAAACCTGGATAGACAAAATACCATTGCTATTAATGGTTCTCTCCTTATAACTGTATTTTCTGCCATATTTTCAAGGGTTAGTTTGACTCTTCTGATGTAGAGTACCTTGCAGTTTGTTTAGCCAACCCCTGCTCTTTGCATTTCTTTAAATATCTTTGTTTGGGGCCAGAGAGATATTACAAGGTAAGATAATACTTCCTTTATATGGGGCTATAGTGCCCAAGACTGGTTCAAATCCCCGGGGTACAACAGGTCAGTCCTGAGCAGAGAGGTAGGAATAGTGTAGCCACTGAGCACTGGTGTGTGTGTGGCCCCGCCCCTGTATAGCTTGATGAGACCAGCCTTATAAGGAAGCAAATTATGGAGAGATGAGTATGTCATTAATGACAACTTTTTAATGCTTAGAAACTTCCTTTTAAAGTGTTAATTAAAGAGCTGTGATTCTGCTAAAGAGATCAGTGTTGAAACATTGTATACCTGAAAACCAATCATGAATGACTTTGTAATTTCAAGGTGGCTAAATAAAAGAACTGTGATGTACAGTTATTCATAGCCAGTCTTAGGCAGACAACATTCCAACACCAGTGTTAACTTCCCTCCACCATACACTTAGAATTTTTTATATTTTTGCTTTTTTTAATTAGAGGTAGATTGCCTTCATGGATGAATTAAAATCACTGACAAAAATATTACCTATGGCTCTAAAAATAGTTTTGGGGTCTGAGAGATAGTACAACAGGTAAGGTGTTCACCTTGCATGTGACCAACTTAGCACTTCACCACCCAATGTATTCCCTGGAGCACTGCCAGGAATAAGCCCTGAGTATGCTGATATAGCAAAAAAAGAAGCAAGCAAACAGTCTTCTCCATGTCTAACTGAAGAGCTGGATAGAATTTAGTATTAATCTCAAACTCTATAGGTCTAGATTTAGGGGGAAATAACATGTATAAGGTAACATGCCCCTGGTTAGTGGTGGGACTAAATACAGGTTACCTATTACAGCATAAGTTCCACTATGTTATTTTTCTTGGCCTAAAATGGAATTTGCCTCCTATTTCCAAATGAACTACCTGAAGTCTTGAAATTCAGAATAAGTGGTTCCCTTTTGTATAAAGAAAGTTGCCCCCAATAGTGGACATAAAAGGAGTAGAAAGATAAATGAGAAATTTAAAGGTTTTGCTCAGTGTCTTTACCCATTTGGTTGTTTTCAACAGGAGGATTGTTTGGAGTCTTTACTTGGCTTTTGTTTTCATGCATATGTATGGATGGATGCCAGATGCCAGTGGGTGGGACTGAAGTTTCTGCTAGTAAAACTTTCAGATTAAAATGACATTTTTATTTTTTTTACTTACTTATTTTTAATTACATTTTTAAATTCAACCTTTTCCCCTTTCAGCTTTTTAATTTATATTTTTATTTAATGCTTCATGTCTGAGGAGAGGGTATTTAGTTTTGGGGAAAGGGTCGCATCAATCAGTATAGGGGCTATTCCTACATTTTTGTTCAGGTCACCCTTTATAGTGTTTGGAGGACCTTGTGGTGCCAGGGATTTGAGCCAGGTTGGTAGAATCCTGGGCAAGTGCTTTAACTCTTGTACTAGTTCTCCAGCCTCCTTCCATCTATTTTAAATTATAAAAGTAGCATGTTTGCTATAAAAGAATTTAAACAAAGCAAGCATTTTGGTTCCCTGATGGCAGTCTGTGTTTGTTGGCAGTCACCTTTTGTTCATACCACACCTCAGAAATCCGTTGACAGGTCTCTCATGCTTTTCAGCATGTACACGAACTATGCTTATCTATTTATGCTTAATTGTGTATGTTTAATTGTTCATGTTATGGCTCACTTCCTTTCTTTTTAAGTGGTATTATCACATCCTAAAGTATCCATCTACTTTGATTTAATCATTTTTAGAAGATGTGTTTCTTCTGGACCAAAGGGTGTTATCGCGTGGTATATCCATTTAAACATTTCATAGATTACTGCCAAAATACCTCTAGAAAGGCTGTGTAGAATTGTCATTCCACTAGCATTATCTGGACTGGAGTGATAGCACAGCGGGTAGGGTGTTTGCCTTGCACGAGGCCATCCCGGGTTCTATTCCTCCATCCCTCTCAGAGAGCCCAGCAAGCTACTGAGAGTATCCCGCCCAGACGGGAGAGCCTGGCAAGCTCCCCGTGGCATATTCGATATGCCAAAAACAGTAACAAGTCTCACGATGGAGACGTTACTGGTGCCTGTTCTAGCAAATCAATGAACAGTGGGATGACAGTGCTATAGTCCTTTTTGTCACCTATATTTGCCAAAACTAGGTATCGTTGATCTTTTTCAGTGAGAAATAGCACCCCCTTTGATTTATTCTGGGTGGTAATTTTTTGTGCCGTACTTGGCAGTGTGCAGAGCTTACTCCTGGCTATGCACACAGGGCTCACTTCTCATGGCATCAGGGGACCATATGGGATGCTGAGAATTGAACTCCAGTTGCAAGGCAAATGCCCTGCTTATACTGTCTCCTGCTCCTTGAATAGCATTTAAAAATTATTAGTGACAATGAACAAAATGGTTTATATCCTACAAGTTGCAAGTCATTTTTTTCAGTTGAATTGTCTGAACTTTTGGACTGTTTTATGTATTATAATTATCATCCTATGGTTTAGAGTTTTATATATTCAGATCTCTTATTTTTTCCCTTATGTTTTCTAGATTTTGTCTTGTTGGAAGACCTTTGCTAGGTTACTAGGCTATTTTCCTGTGTTATCTAATACTTTCATAGGTTAGCTTTTGGTTCAATGATAGGAGGTAGCTGCATGCTTTTTTCATCAAAACAGTTTTGTAATAGCTCTTATTTTCCATTCTGAAAAGAATATTTGATCCTTAAAAGGGCTGGAGATAGTACAGTAAGTAGGATGTTTGCTTTGCATGCAGCCAACTGGGTTTGATCCCTGGTGTCCCATTTGGTCCCCTGGGCCCTGCAGGGCTGATCTCTGAGCTGATCCCTAAGTGCAGCTAGGAATAAACCTTAAGCACCACCCAAAGCAAAGTAGCTGAAAAGTGAATTACTTAGGAAAGTGTAGATTTTGTTCCTAAAGTTGAAATTATTGGCATGTAGAAAACTAACTTTATTACTTTCTGATTTAGTTTTTGAGTATAAATTAGATTGTTCGTGTTTAGTACCTAACATTTGCCTTGAAGGTAAAGTATTAAGGACAGTGCTTCAAGGGATAATTGGTTATTCTGGTCTCATTTTACATAAGAGGCACAGATTGTCCTAAGGTGACAAGGTCAATTGATCTCAAAGAAATTTTCAGGAGATATTTTTCATATTATAGATTAACAACTGATTGGTTTATTTAAATTAAGACATTAGAAGTAATTATGTGCCATACTGTGTGTTAAATTTACTCAGCCAGTGTCAATTGTATGTTGCAGGAGATCTTTTTTCGTAAAGGCTTTATTTTAAAAGCTTTCTTACAGTGAACTAATTTGATCCTCATAACTGTGTAATTGGACTTATTTTTATACTGAAAGGAAGTTTGTTGCCACATGGATTATTGCTACAAATAACTTCTTATTTTCAAACTAGAATCTTCTGCTCTGTTTTTCCCAATTTCATTTGAACTGGTTTACAATTTAGTATTTAAAGCACTTGATTTAAAATAGCCTGTGTAACCTGAATATTATTAAGTAGACTAGCACTGTAGCAACTGTCGTTCCATTGTTCATCGATTTGCTTGAGCGGGCACCAGTAACATCTCCATTGTGAGACTTGTTACTGTTTTTGCATATCAAATATGCCACGGGTAGCTTGCTAGGCTCTGCCATGCAGGCAATATACTCTCGGTAGCTTGCCAGGCTCTCCGAGAGGGATGGAGGAATTGAACCCGGGTCGGACACGTGCAAGGCAAATGCCTACCCGCTGTGCTATCACTTCAGCCCATTAAATAGACTAACTTTGAAGAATTGTAATTAATTTGAAAACAAGACCTGAAGCTTCAAGACTCAACTAGTTGAGTTTAACTTTTTGGTTAATGTCAGTAATCGAGATGAAATCTCTTCAGATTTTTATGTATACTATTTGTTGATATATCATTAATTATATTACCTAATAATATTTATTAACATATACTTTATTTTCTCCTCATGCAGATAGCTTATAGAAAAGCAGAAAGAAAACTCGTTTTATATTTGGTTAGGGTTTGTGTATCTAACATCCAGCATAACATTGTTGCTAATTGTTAATGTGGTACTATAAGAAGTAAAAATATGGTAAGAATGATATGGCTTAATACTTTGCCTGTTACAATCCTAAGTGATAGACATGATACTCATTTTACATTAGGCTTTAAACTTAGGTACAGCTCAAAATATATTTTATACAAATAACAGTAAATGGAATATAAGCCAAATTTTCTTTGACTCCCAACTTTCCATTGTGCAGTTATACTTTACCTTTAAATTTCTATCTTTAAATTTAAAAATGAATAATAATCATATCATAAACACGTAGAGTAGCAAATACATCTCTGAGGGATCGCGTCCTTCTCATATAGAGATGTATCTTTTGTGAGATTTGAAAGTTTGATGGCACATGGCTCACACTTGAACGTGGTTTAATTAAGACAAATTGGCCCAAATATCAACAACAAAAAATTTTTATACTATAGACATGTTGCACGTATATGTCTTTGTAAACCTAGAAGAATAAAAACTGGAGCTGAAGAACACAAAAGGGTTGGAATTTTGTTTCTTTGCTTTCTTGCAGCTTATTGTAGTTGGTAGTAGCCATTAGTGGGAGTGCAGGGAATATATGACACATTTCTTAAATGAAAGTTGTTTTTTTTTTTTTGCTTTTTGGGTCACACCTGGCGATGCACAGGGGTTACTCCTGGCTCTGCACTCAGGAATTACTCCTGGCGGTGCTCAGGGGACCATATGGGATGCTGGGATTCGAACCCGGGTCGGCTGCGTGCAAGGCAAACGCCCTCCCCGCTGTGCTATCGCTCCAGCCCCCAATGAAAGTATTTTAAAGCTAAGTATTGTCTTGAATGTGTTTCTGTGGGGTGAGAATTTCTAAGTGTTCTTCAGATCATAGACTGAGTTCTATCAATGATACATTGAAGCATATATAAACACTATGCAGCTTTTCTATAGAATTTCAGGATTTGGTGAGGTGTGGGTATACTCCTGGCTCTTCTCAGAGATCACTCTAGTGGTGCTCGGGGGACCATATAGGAGGTTGGCAATCAAACCCAGGTCAGTCACGTGCAAGGCAAGTGCCCTAACCTGATGTAGTGTCTCTGGCCTCACAATTTTTTTTCATTAATGAATCACCCTAAGGTACAGTTACAGACTTACAAACTTTCGTGCTTGCGTTTCAATCATATGATGGTTGAATACCCATATCTCTACCAGTGCCCATTCTCCACCACCAGTTATCCCAGTATCCCTCCCACCATTCCCCCCCCCCGCCTCTGTGGCAGACCATTCCCTTTTGTTCTGTCTCTCTCCTTTAAGTGTTGTGGTTTGCAATAGAGGTATTGAGTGGCCATTGTGTTCAGTCTATACTGTACTTTCAGCATGCATCTCCCATCCCGAGCGGGTCCTCTAAACACCCTTTACTTGGTGTTCCTTTCTCTATCTGAGCTGCCTTTTCCCTCCAGCATGTGAGGCCGGCTTCAAAGCCATGTAGCAGACCTCCTGGTACTTATCTCTATTATTCTTGGGTGTTAGTCTCCCATTCTGTTACTTCATATTCCAGAGGTGAGTGCAGTCTTTCTGTCTGTCCCTCTCTTTCTGACTCATTTCACTTAGCATGATACTTTACAGTTGATCCACTTATATGCAAATTTCATGACTTCATCTTTTCTAACAGCTGCATAGTATTCCATTGTGTAGATGTACCAAGGTTTCTTTAACCAGTCATCTGTTCTTGGGCACTTGGGTTTTTTCCGAATTCTGGCTATTGTAAACAGTGCTGCAATGAACATACACGTGCAGATGTCATTTCAGCTATACTTTTTTGCATCTCCGGGATATATTCCCGGAAGTGGTATTGCTGGGTCAAATGGGAGCTCAATTTCTCATTTTTTGAGAGCGTCCATACTGTTTTACAAAAGGGCTGAACCTGTTGGCATTCCCACCAGCAGTGAAGGAGGGTTCCTTTCTTACCACATCCTTGCCAACACTGGTTGCTTTTGTTCTTTTGAATGTGGGCCAGTCTCTGTGGTGTGAGATGATATCATTGTTGTTTTGATCTACATCTCCCTGATGAAGAGCATTTTTTCATGTGCCTTTTTGTCCCCACAATTTTTCTGGTAATCCTTCAATGTATGGCTAGAAGAAATCTTAAGATTTTCTCCATTTGTCATGGAGGATATAGAAATTGCTATTTTCATCCTCTCTAGTATATTGTTTACTAGATTGAAGCACTATACCAAAGGTGAAAGCTAATTGTTTGACTTTTTAAAAAAATGTTGCCTGCTTTATGCAATCTTACTCTCTAAAAAACTAAATTAAAAAAATGTCAATAGGACTTGGGCCAGGTGATAGCTCAAGTGATAGGAATACATGTTTAATATGTGCAAGCCATGTTCTGTCCCTGGCGCTGGTTGTCCTTTCCTCCCAACACTGATGGCCTCCAAGCACCACTGGGGGTTGTAGCCACTATTTAGAAAAATATGGTTTGTGTTATACGTATTTATACACCGTTTTAATCTTACAACTGTACCTTTTGCTTTGACATTAGAAAACTATAACTGCATTTTGACTACTGATGATTATTTTAAGAATTATTTCAATTTTAATATTCTAATTTTCCTTTGCTCTGAAAAAATTTCACACTTTTTGTTTGTTTTGGCCACCTGACAATTCTGGGGCACTGTATGTGGTGCTGAGATTCAAATGAGGGTTGTAGATTCAACCACAAAGTAGGCAAAGCACGTTAATCTTTGTAGTGTCTCTCTGGCCTTCTCTAAATTTTTTACATGTGTCTACCTTGTAGTACTTCTCATAATGCTCAAGATATAATTTGTTTGTAACTTTTCATTGAATCAGAAAATGTAAGCGGAATGATTGATATATATTGATTTTCTTTAAATTTTTACCGAAAGGGCCAGAGAGATAGTACTACTGGTAAGGCACTTGCCTTACATGTGGCCAATCAAGTTCAATTCCCATCACCACATATAACCCCCTATCTCTGCCTGGAGTGATCCCCGAGTACCACTGGGTGTGGAAAAAAAAACCATTTTTTTACTGAGAGTTTAATCCAACTTTTTTTAGCTTTGATGAACATTGACTAGTCTCATTAATTGACTTAGTGACATGAATTTAAAGATAAATATAATACTTCTCTACTCATGCATAACTCTAATGCGAAGACATATCAACAAAGAAATGTGCTGATTGTGAGCATCTGTGGGACACGGTGGGGACAGGAGGAAGTAATCAATTTTACTCTGGGAGAAGAGATATTGGAAAGAGTTTATATAGGGGGTGTTATTGGCTGGATTTTTAAAAATTATTTTTAATTGAATCACCACGAGTATTACAAAGCTGTTCATGATTGTGTTTCAGTCATGTTTCAGCATGTATCTCTCCACCAGTGCACATTTCCCACCACCAATGTCCAGTTTCCCTCCCATCATCCACCAACTCCCCCCAGCCTCAGCCTGCCTCTATGACAGGCCTGCCTCTCTCTCCCCATCCTCTCCTTTCTCCCTTCTTCCCTCACTCTTCCTCTTTCCCTCTATCCCTCTCCTTTTAAGCATTATGGTTTGCAATACGGATACTGGAAGGTTATCCTGTATATCCCTTTACCTACTTTCAACACTCAGTTCTTGTCCAGAGTGATCATTTCCAACTATTACTGTCATACTGTACCCTTCTCTATCTTAACTACCTTTGACCCCTCCCAGTCTTGTGGTAACTTGACTAGTTTTCCTGGCCCCTGTTTTCCCTGGCTTTGGATATTGGTCTCATACTATTTTTTATGGGTGGTTTTATTTAATTTTTGGTTTTGGGGCCACATCAAGCAGTGGTCAGAGCTTATTCCTGGTTCTGCACTCAGGAGTCATTCCTGGATGCCTCAGGGGACCATATGGGTTGCTGGTGATCAAACCCAGATCAGCTGTGTGCAAGGCAAGCACTCTACCCACTTTACTATTGGTTTGTGGACCAGGCGGTATTTTTTTACCTATGCTCTTAAGAAAGAGACTCATTTTTTAAAAATTTTTATTAGTGAATCACCGTGAGATACAGTTACAAACTTATGAACTTTCATGTTTACATTTGATTTACATCCCTCCACCAGTGCTCATTCTCCTCCACCAATGTTCCAAGTGTCCCTCCTACCACCCCACCCCCCACCCTCACCCCCCCCCACCCTGCCTCTGCGGCAGGGCATTCCCTTTTGTTCACTATCCTGTAGGGTGTTGTAGTTTGCAATAAAGGTATTGAGTGGCCATCATGCTCAGTCTTATAGTCTACTTTTGGTACACAGTTTTCAACCCGAGTGGGTCCTCCCAACATTCTCTACTAGGTGTCCCCTTCTCTATCTATCTCAACTGCCTTTTCCTCCAGCATATGAGGCCAGTTGCCAAGCTGTGGGGCAGACCTCTTGGTTCTTATCTCTACTACTCTTGGGTGTTAGTGTCCCATTTTGCTACTTTATATTCCACATATGAGTGCAATCTTTCTATGTCTGTCTCTTTCTTTCTGACTCATTTCACTCAACATGATACTTTCCATGTTGAGCCACTGATATGAAAAGACTCAATTTTTTAAGTAGTAATTCCTCTTTGCATCTCACATCTGAATTCCCACATGAAAAATATTTGTATTGGGGACTTTTAGTGGTTATTTTATTATAGGAAGGTAATATAGTTGCAATAATATTAAAGGTTTATGATTCTGCTGTACAAAATTACTGCACCTCCACTGCCACCAAAGTGCAGAAGACCCCCCCATTACTTCAATATAACAGAAGCTCTTTAAAAGCTAGGGTTGGTTAAAGCTTTGGGGGAGTAAGTAGGAATATTATGTAACATCATGTTTCTGGTAATACAGGTAAACAGGGACCATCCAGTTTCTAGAGTTACTAGATACTAGGTTTGTTAAGGACTATGCACTTAGGATTTATGTATAATTTTTGGTTGAGGGGGATTGACTGTAAGCAATACAGATGGTGGAACGGAAGAATACTGATTTAAAATACTTTTAATTCATGAGATCTTCAAACATACAAATAGAAAACAATATAATAAGCCTCCATTACTCAGCTTCAGTAATAATCCTGATTGTTATTATATTCTCCTCTCTTTCCAGTTAGATTCACGAGTGAGTCACAAATGGCCAAAGCATAGGCTTGTTCTTCAAGCCCAGGTACTCTCTTGAACATGTATCTTGCTTGCTTAACTTTATGCATCTTTGCTTTTTCCACTCTGGAGAAGCTCATATTTTTTTTCATAAATATATACTTCCACTTTTTTCCCCTCAGTTCTAAGTTTCATTCAATTAAAAACTAGCTTGCTTCACTAAAAATGACTGAAGCATAATTAATAATATCTAACAGATTGCTTCTCAAATCTGGGTGTGCAGCCAAGAAGTTATACTTCATCTTGAAGTCTTTAAAATAATCATCAGGACTGGAGAGAATATAGTGGGTTGGGCACTTGTCTTATCTGTGGCCCCCTTAGCCCCAGCATGAGTGATCCTTGAGCACTGCTGGGTATGACCCAAAAGTCAAAACACAGCCAAAAAATGATCTTCAAAATGAGTACCACCCATCACCATGCATGGATTTTTGATGAGAATTTTGAAAACCTTTTATAGCCAGGAAGACGTTTCCAAGGGCTGAGTACATGCTTTGCATGTGGGCGTAATGGGTTTGATCAAAGCACAGCATGGTCCCTGAATACCATTGGGAATGACCCCTGGACACTACCAGGTGTGGCAGCTTTAAAGTATGTATGTAGCACAGGGGCCTGGAAAGATAGTGCAGTGGGCAGGGCATTTGCCTTACATGAACCCCAGAGTGTAGAGCCAAGAGTGACCCCTGAGCATTGCATGGTGTGGTCGGAAAACAAAAAATGTACAGTACTAGGTATAGTTGCCATGTTGTGTGTTATCATGACATTTGACCTTTTTCATCCGTTTTGTCTACATCTCCAGTCCTACCTCCATGTTTTCTGTATTTACAAGATAGGCTTAGGTTTTGTTTTGTAAATTAGATCATATATTTTTCTTTATCTTACCTGTGATGTTGCCCTCCATATGGCAAGATTTATTTTTTTGTGGATGAATAATATTTAATCATGTGATCACTTTAGTTTTTAGGGGGTTTTGTTTGTTTTATAGTTCTGTGAATAAAATCCAGGTCTCATACATGTAGGGTATAAACTTTTATCACTGAGCCATATTCCCAGACCTTGAGTCCTTTTTTTCAAGGTAAGAGTTGTGAAGCTAAGAATTGGTCAAGCTAAGAGTTGTCAATTATCTTTTTTTTACAAATTTTATTTATGGAGAAAAAAATTAGAAAGCAGGACCTACCATGTGCTAATTGGAGAGTGAGGAGTCATTTCATTTTAACAGATGCTAAGTTTAATAAATAACAATTTTAACAGATTTTAGGGCTAGAAGCAGTTTTCTTTGTCTTGTGTGTGTTTAACAGATTTAGGTTTAAAAAATCAGGGGGTGTCAGGTTGATTTTTTTTTCTGCCATGTGTGAGGCTACAGGTTTGACCCCATTTTGAAAAAGAAAGAAGTCCATTCCTCAACTGTAGAATGGTTTTGGAGATTAGTGGGAATGTTGAGTAGAAGAGTCGAAACAATACTTAGAAAGTTCTAGAGACCAGAAAGAACTTTGTGTTCAGAAACTAAATGGGAAGGATAATGTACAGAAAAGATATGGAGAAAATTACAGAACACAAAATATGTTAAGGTCCTGGGGGTTGTGTGTGTATGTAATTGATTTTAGGAAGACCATTGTAAGCTTTTAAACAAGGAAGTATGTTGGACTGGAGCCATAACATAGTGGGTAGGGCATTTGCCTTGCACGTGGCTGACCCGGGTTCAATTCCTCCAAAACTCTCGGAGAGCCTGGCAAGCTCCCCGTGGCGTATTCGATATGCCAAAAACAGTAACAGTCTCACAATGGAGACGTTGCTGGTACTTGCTCAAGCAAATCGATGAACAACGGGACTACAGTGCTACCATGAGCTGATTTTGAGATTTTTTGGGGCGGGGGGGTGCTCTGGAGAATCTGTTGGATGAAACTGTAGAAATGGCGAGAACATTTGTCAGTATTAAGGAAACAGTTGCACAGAAGCTAATTTGTTCATGTTCCTACAATGGGAGATGATGGTACAACAGGAATACTAACCTTGGTTTCCAGATTTTGAGACTGTATTCTGGTTTGGTACTCCTCAAACTTGAATGTATGGATCTCCTGAAAAGGTCTTACAAATACAACTTTTAAAATAGAAATTGATTCTTTGGGTGTGGCTAGGACCTGAGATTCTGCATTTTTATTTTCTATCAGTTGTGATGGCATTGCTGCCTATTTATCCTTTGAGTAGTAAGACTGATCTGCCACGATCTGTCAGGTTTGAAAATTGCAACTTTCCTTTGCTCTTAAGCTGATTCAGTATTGAAACCAGCAGTGTTATGAAAATCATCTCACAATGTACATTAATATTGAAAGTTATTCTAAATCCGATCAAGTGGAGGTGATTGCTATAGAATGGAGTAAGCTTTTTATTGGGAGGGTAGTTGTGCCACACTGAGGTGTAGTGCTCGGTGACTATACCTGGCTCTGTTCAGGAGTGACCCCTGGCAGTATTTTAGGACACCATATGTGATGCCAGGGTCTCAAACTGGGGTCAGCAGAATGCAAAGCAAGGGTTTTAACTCCTGTATTGTCTCTCTGGCCCCAAAAATGGGTCACCTTTTACAGGGTGACTTCCCTCAATACATTTTAATTATATGCCCTGTCTTTCTGCAAATTCTACAAAATCTAGATCCAGACCACAAGGTAATGGAGTTTGGGGGAATGAGAAAGTGAAAAATGAAATGGAGAATTAAAGCTTTTAAGTAATGGTGATAGCTGTGAATGGTAGCTCGTAACAATTTCCTTAATGCTGCTTTGCTTTCTAACTTTAGGAAGAAATGCCTGTTATCCCGAGAGAGTACTTGGTGTTCTGCTGTGTCATTTCAGGGAACTTGTTCAGAAATAACTTCTTTGCATTGGACTTTCTAAAACGTTTATTTTGTGTTATTGGAGAGGGTATCCCAAGCATTGCTCAGGAGGCCCAGAGCAGGGTCCCCTCCTGCCAACCAAGCTTATGGTTCAGTATGAGAGTCAGAATGCAGTTCTGTTAGGTCCTTGCAGTGTCAGGCATTCCCTAGGCCACCCTGGAGGTGCTCAGTGGTCTGGCAGTGCTTGGAACCTACAGTGCTGTGTCTGGTAATACTTGAACAATTTTGTGCTGATGAATGAACTGAGATCTACTATAACCACTAACCACCAGCCCCATGGGGTTTTTTTAATCTGCTGAGATTTTTTACCTTTTTTTTTTCATCTAACTGTAAAAGGTAAAATTCATTGCATAGTTATTTGGGTGAGTGGCAGCATTCCTGGTAGATAAGGGACCTTATGCCAAGGATTGTACTTGAAGTTCCTTCAATGCAAAGCAAACCCATTTATTTGAACCACCCCATACCATTATTTGGGATCGTGGTTGAAATAAATGTCTGTACCCTAATAAATTTCCTTTACACAGTGGAGCTGTTAGTACCATTACTTGGCAATATGAGTGTCCATATGGAAGGTAAATCCATTTGTAACATTACCCACAATTACTGGAACTTTTTTTCCTTCACAGAGCAAGATTTTC
Organism: Sorex araneus; assembly: GCF_027595985.1. Classification (NCBI taxonomy): domain Eukaryota; kingdom Metazoa; phylum Chordata; class Mammalia; order Eulipotyphla; family Soricidae; genus Sorex; species Sorex araneus. Next base: position 56,064,844 of record NC_073313.1, on the reverse strand, counting down.
CAAAATAATTTGGGAAATACCAGCCTGAGAACTGGTTACCCCTGAATTGACTTGGTCTAATACTACCCTTTTCACAAAAGAAATTACTCAGCACCCCCCAAATATACCAGAAGTTAGTTGCTCTTGCCACATCCATTGCTTCAGAGCCTTTAGTGAAAATGGTGTCTCACACTTAGGAAAAGCTACCATGTAATATAGCAGTCTAAAAATACTCCCTCCCCTGTGTACCACCAGAAATGAGTGCAGAGCCAGGAGTAATCCCTGAACATCATCGGGGGTGGCCCCAAAACAACAACAACAAAATCCCCTGTTCTCAAGAAGAGCAATGAATGAAATAACTTTCAAGTTTTATTTATTGACGGCTGAGTAGATAAGGATCACTAGGATATATATATCCTATATATATATATACACTATATATATAGACTAGGATCAGTATACTTGTTGCAAAGATGTGTGTTTGTCCATTTTGCCTGTGTTTTAAATTGGGTGACTATCATCTGAATGTGTTAATGAAAAGTTTGGAACTCTAAACTGGAAACTGAAAAATTTAGACCTACTTGATCTCCTAGAATCTTAACACTTAGCTAATGGGACCTAAGCTTGATCACAGTTGCAATTTTTGCACTTAGAGCCATTGATTAAAAATAGTGTGAAGCTGTCTAGAAGTCATTTTGTTACCAGAGTATCCAGAGTCTGGTATTGGCAGACGAATCATCTTCAATTAAACTGTGTCTATTCAGAGTCCTCTGCTGTAGTTCTATTCTACTTAGGCTACCTACAGTCATTCCTCATGTTTTTCTGAGTGTGAATTGCTAAACCTTTCTGTTGATTCTTTGAGCAATTAGTTAGTCGCCTAGTAAGCCACTTTTCTGCTTTATCTAGTTGAAAGTTTTTTCAAGCAAGATTCCTGGAGTTATTTATATATTCTATATACTATACATGGCTTGTAAAATGTTTTTGGATTTCCCCTTTTTAAATAATTGGTTTTAAAAAGAAACATAAATGATATGACATTTGTTTTGAATGTTAGCATAATAATTAAATATTAGCATATATTGTGAAATGATTACCATAACGAGTACTTAATAGTTAAACATCGATCACCACAGTTAATAAATTTTTTCTTGGGATTAAAACTTTTAAGATCTATTCTGAGAGCCACTTTCAGATATGCAATAAATTATTAACTAGTTATGCTAATAATTACACATCATGGTTTCATTTATAAGCAGAAATTTGTATTTTTTGGTTTCACTACCTGTTTCTCTCCTCCCTGCCCTCTGCCTCTGGAAAACCCAGTCTGTTCTTTGTACTTAAGAATTTGGGTATTTTGATTCTGTTTTAGAGTCCATATATAACTGAAATGATACAGTATTTCTTTCTCTGACTACATGTATGTGTCACATTTTCTTTATCCACTCATACATGGAGAGATACTCAGTTTCCTCATCTTGGTTATTACAAATATTACTGCAGTCAATAGAGGAATGCAATTACCAATTATATGTAAAGTATGAGACAGGTTCATCTTCTTGCCTTTAATTGTCCATTTGTTCAGGCCTCATTGATAAAACACTCCTTTGGGGGTAAAGAAAGAACATGTACCTGCTTTGCACACAGCTAACCTAGCACTATATTCTGTAAGCCTCCTTGAGAGTAAATCCTGAGCACAGGTTGGGTATAACCCAAAAGCAAAAAAACAAAACATCAAAATGACCCATTTGATTTACTCCTTCACTTGTGTTAGGTAGGCCTATTTGCCTGGGGCTAACTTCTTGATTCTTTGTTTTGGTCTGTTCCTATATTTGATTATCACATAATCACATAATCTTCAGTATTGTAGGTATCCATATGAAATATATGTAAAAAAATTAGAGGGATTCCTTTTTAAGAAATTTGTTTTAACTGAGTTTCTTTGCCTTTGATATATATTCTTGCCTTTGAATATATATACTAAATTCTGGAATCTCAGCTTATTTGCAGAGAAAGTCTTGCTGGAATTTGGATTGAACTGCATTGTCTTTGTTTCAGTTCAGGGAGAATTGATAATCTGTATTTTGAGGGTTTTTTTAAAAAAAAAATATTTATCTGTGGGAGTGGGATTTGGGCCATACCAACCACTCCACAGGGGCTATTCTTGCCCCTTTGCTAAGAGTGACCCCTGGCAGTTCTAGGGGACCATATGTTGTGTCAGGGATCAAGGAAGGCAAAACACCTTAACCCCTGCCCTGTCTCTTTGGTCCCACTATATTTTGAGTTTTAATCTTAGTACTGATACAGCTCATTTTTTAAATCAACAGTTTGTAGATTTTTGTTCCCATTTTGGGGCCACATGCAGTGATGCTCAGGAACTATTTCTGGCTCTGCTTAAGAGTGATCCCTGGTTGTGCTAGGAGGATCGTATATGGTAACAGGGATTTAAACCAGGGCTATGGCTGCAATAGCTTCATTTAAGGCAAGTACCTTGCTGTAAAAAACTAAAGCTCGCTGAAGGGCGCGTGCACTTGCGGGCTCTCAGGGCAGCTGTGTCTCACCGCCCACGGTGCTCTGGAACTGCTGTGTATGGGCTGGATCGGGACAGCTGTTGGCCAAGGACAGGCAAAGGAAGAACGAGGACCAAGCTGGTTTCTGATTAGTTACAGTTTATTCAATCTTCCATCTTTCTCATCTCCTGCACTCCCAGCTCCATCCTCTCTCTCGATCTCGATGCCTTTCTCTGCATCTACTCCAGCCTCTCCCTGGCTTCTCTGTCTCTCCTCCTACTTCTCTCTCCCACCTTGCCCTGTAGGCTACACCCAGCCAGGGTAGCAAAATCAACATAAGAAAGCTCTTCCTGAGGGCAGGGCATTCCAAAGCCCTTCCTGACTCTTAAGGTTTTTTTTCCTTTCCTTAGTCCAAACACTTATTAACATCTTAATACTAGTTGTTTTCGTATGGACATAGCTAGAGATACATTGAGGCTTGCAAGGCAGCTCTCCTGGCAACATCTTGCCACAGACTCAGACTACAGCACTCAGGCCAGATTAATCATCCCTAACCCTAGCAGGGTCCGAATCTGGTTATCACTGTTTGGATCATGACAGCATTTGTCCATGACCAAGCTCTTAACTTATAGTTAAGCATTAGATACTTTGGCCAGGCCCATCTCGATGCCAGGGTAGCACACAACTCACTGCTTGCCCTGGGTCCATCTCGTCCCTCATCGGGACCCTGCTTTTGGGGGTGCTAGGAAGTAAGGGCAGCTGAGGCTTAGGTTGAGAGAACAGATGCCCAGGAGGAAAATATCATGTAGAGTCAAATGACTCCCAGGTTATAAAAGCATAGCATTTGCTAAGTCTTCCTGTGTCCATACAAAAAGGACATTGCTCTGAATAAACTATGTAAAGGACTCAAGGAGAAGAGAAAAACAGTATTTGCAAGTCAACAGAACACTAAGAAAGAAGTTACAAATAAACACAGGAGTGGGAGCACTGTAACGGGAGTAATCCAATAAACCTAAACTACCTGAAGCTATGTTATCCTACACCTTACTGCCTGTATTCTTTCTCTAACTTCACAATTTATGATTTTTATCATATAAGTATTGTACATGTTTTGTGAGATATAAACCAAGTATTTCCAAAATTTTTTGGCAATTAGAAGTGGTGATATACTTTGTTCCCCTTCAGTTTTTCCCCTTGGTGGTTGCTCAGACTTTATTCCTAGTTCTGTGCTCAGGGATCACACCTGGTGGTGCTCATGTGACCATATCCATTGCTGGATATTGAAATGGGGTCAGCTCCTATGCAAAAGAAGCAGATTAATCCCTGTACTTGCTCCCTGGCCTGTAGTGTTATGCCATTTCAAAGAACATTTGAAATCCATATATCCTTTGTTAGTAAATAGAAATGGTATTAATTTTCTTGTGTCATGAAATTTTGCCGAGAACACTTATTCTGGGAGATCTTTTGTAGATCCTTGGGCTTTCTGCTTATATAAGTCTTTGTTATATGAAATAAATGGGGACATTTTATTTCTGATTTGTATATCTGGCACTTTTCTTACTGCAATGGCTAGAACTTTCAACATTTGAATGAAAGTGAGAAGGATGTCTTTGTCTCATTCCTGCTTGGAGGGGGAAGCATCCAGTAATTGGAATTGTGTGGTATTGGCCCATAGGCACTGACTAATTTTACAGCCACATGCTCTTAAATAATGGGTGAGTTTTGTGAGAAAAAGAAGCTATAAAAAGTGCAGGTTTTGTTTACAGATTTGTGTACAATCTGTTTACCGATTCCACTACATGGATTTTAAGTTTGCATTTGGCTTTTGTTTATTTTCTATTGCTGAGGTCATTTTAGAAAACATAATTTGGAATCACACTAAATAAGACTTATTAGAGAGTTGGAGAGATAGTATGGGATAATTAGTTGCCTTGCGCACGCTTGACCTGGGTTTATTCACCCATCACTACATATGCTCCTCTGAACATTGCTGCACTGCTGGATATGGCCCAGAAATCAAAAACAGAAACAAACCATTAGAACATTTTTTTCTTTCAAGAATTGTTTCTAAGTTGTTAGAGTGACATGACTATTGGCTATTAGAAATATTTTATAAATGCTAACTACATATATGCATGTACTGTAGCACTGTCATCCCTTTGTTCATCAATTTGCTCGAGCGGGCACAGTAACGTCTCCATTGTGAGACTTGTTACTGTTTTTGGCATATCGAATATGACATGAGGAGCTTGCCAGGCTCTGCCATGCGGGCGGGATACTCTCGATAGCTTGCTGGTCTCTTCCAGAGGGATGGAGGAATTGAACCTGGGTCAGCCACGTGTAAGGCAAATGCCCTACCTGCTGTGCCCTACCCGTTCCATGTTCCAGTCCATATATATGCTATTATATATATATATATATATAAAACTATTCAGTATGCTGAGATTTCATTCATTTATTGGAGGGAGTGGGCCGGGCCATATCTGGTGGTGCTCAGGGATGACTTGTGGCCAGGTCATGGGGGCCATATGGGGTGTTGGGAATCAAATCTGGTCTGGCTACATAAATGTCAAGTGCACAGTCTGCTATACTAAAACTCCAGCTCCCAACATGATTTTTCAAAGCATTTATGTAGTTCTGAGGGATTTTTTAAAAAGTAATGAAACGTATACAAAATTTATTGAAGTCATTTTCTACTGTTTTATTAATTATAATTTTAATTAATGTTGAAGTATATTATGGTGATTATGTAATAATTGAGCAGTTTTTGCGGTGCAATTAACTAAAGGTATGAATCACATTAAAGGCTGTTTTTCCTTTTTTTTATTAAAAGGAAAGATAAAGAGCACATCTGTTAGGTATGTTAGCCAGAGGGGGGGAAAACAGAAAAAATATAATAAACAGTAAGAATACCACCTGCTTATGATTCCTACCTCTTTTTCTAGCAGTGTTTCCATAGAAAATTAATGAATTGGGCATAACAAATCTATTTTATGTATGTTAGCGAGTTGTGCTGCCCTGGACAGCTTGAATTGTGTTGTTAGTCAAATATAGAAATTGAAATTTCTATTTAGACAAAGTTCTTGTTGCACTAAGTTCTGGTTAATGGTGTAGAATGGCAGTGTGTAAAAACCTTAAATCTGTTTGAAATATTTGTGTATAGTTAGTTATATATATTAAAATGATATATGACTAGGGAAAAAAACTAGAAATGATATAAAACTAGAAAATAACTAGAAAAAAAAGAACTTTCTATAGGCCAGAGCTATTATAGTACAGCGGGTGAGACCTTACACATGGCTGACCCAGGTTTGATCCCTGGCATCCCATATGGTCCCCCAAGCACTACCAGGAGTAATTCCTGAGCATCACCAGGTATGGCCCCAAAACCAATAAATAAAATTATCTCTAAAGGTCTAGGAGATACCTCAAAGAGTTATAGTGCATGTCTTGTGTGCTTGAGGCCTTGGATTCAATTTTTAGCACTACACTGTGCCTGTTCCCCACCAGCTCTATTTGGGCTAGACCTGTTGGCCCCCAAGAAACCTGGGTGCAAGTGGTACCGTATCAACCAGGCACACATTTCCTGGACAAGTATTTCTGGGAGTGGCCGCCGGGCCCCCAGTTAGGCCCCATTCCCTTAGGGACAGTTCTTTAAAACAGTTTTCATGAGGTTTTCCTGGATACCCATTGCTTGAGTAGATGCTGGCCATGTATTTCTATAGCACTATATTGAATCAAATCTAACCAAAAAGCTGCTTAAAATTTATATTGGTGCTTAGTGAATTTTATAATATGGAATTCTTTAATGGTTGCTATATAGTAAAGCCATGTTAGCAGGATCCTTTTTTTATTGTTTGGCTTTTTGGGTCACACCCAGCAATGCTCAGTAATCACTCCTGGTTCTGCACTCAGGAATTACCCCTAGCCGTGCTCAGGGGACCATATGGGATGCTGGGAATCGAACCCGGGTCGGCCGCGTGGAAGGCAAATGCCCTACCGCTGTGCTATTACTCCAGCCCCAGGATCCTTAATGATAAGATGAACCTGCAGTTCACCTCTTTATGTGTATGTCCTAATGCTAATGGGAAAAAAAACTTCATCTCTTCCTATGCATTGTCCAGGCATCTTGAACTGTCCAGTTGCCATCAGTGGTCAGGCCTAGGTTTTTTACTGTTGTTCTAATAGACCTTTTCTAAGTTTTGAGCCTTCAAATTATAAGGCCTTAGTAAAATTATTTGTATACTATCTCAGAACGTTTATTAGTGGGAGTGTTTTTATATTACATTTTTTAAATAGAATTTTGTATTGCTTGGTGTTGAAAAACATCCCATATTTGGTTAAAGTCAAATATATCAGGCCCGAAAGATAGGGCTTGCTGTCTGAACCTGAGTGACTCTGGCTTGATCCCTGGCACTACATATGGCCCTCAAAATCTAAATGCACAGTAAAAAGGAACAGAAATGTACAGGTAAATCATAGTTCTTTGGGTTAGCAGTGTGTTTTATCTTGATACATACCCATTCTAAACTGTTTCTTTAGATACAGAATTATACATTTCATTCTGTTGTGTGAACTTTTTACCATTGCCTATTTTTCTTTGCTTGGACATACACACACATACACATATATATGCATAATATCACTGTATTACTGTCTTCCTGTTGCTCAACGATTTGCTCGAGCGGACACAAGTAACGTCTCCATTATGAGACTTGTTACTGTTTTTGGCATATCAAATATGCCACGGGTAGCTTGCTGGGCTCTCCGAGAGGGGCAGAGGAATCAAACCCGGGTCAGCCGCTTGCAAGGCAAACGCCATACCCGCTGTGCTATCGTTCTAGCGATGTGCATAATATATGTCTACAATATTTTTAAGTTAATAATTTAGACCCTTGATCTGTTCTAATTTTTCATTATTATACATGGTTAGGTGATATGGATTCTTGTAGTTAAATACTTGTATATAACCATAAGAATTTCTCTGGGTAAATTCTTAGAAGTGGAATTGGTGCATTTATGAGAACAGTTGAAGTACATGGTGAATTTTTCCTTCCTGAGTCATGTTGAAACATAGTGGTTTCTTTCTAATTATAAGCTTAAGATACTCATTTTTGAAGGGACTTTGTAGTTTTGTCTTCAAGGGGTGATCAGCTTATGCAACATGGATGTTGCACTTTTATGTGGAGTCTTTATTCTTATCTACTTACTTGGCATGACACCTTAACTCTAGAGTTAAAATTTTTCAGTCTGTTTTGTGTATGTTCAAACAAGACTGTAACTTCTCACTTTGGGGATTTTCATTTCAGAGTATAAAGCAGAAAATCGAAAACATGAAAGTAGACAGGACTAAACTGAAAAAGACACCTACTGAGGCTGTAAGTATGCAAAAGTTTGCTCTGCTTATTTTTTCATTTCAGAAAATAATTATTGCTTTCATTTTATCCATACAAATCATTCAAATACATCATCATTTACATATAAAACTTGCAGTGAAATAGCAACTTGTCTTGAAACAATTTTTTTCTTTTGAATTTCCTTTGATTAAAAAGGTAAATAAGCTAGTTACCAATGGAAAGTGAGTTTGTAGCTGTGTATGCTGGTAAGTTCTCGCTTAATGTCAGTAGGTTCTTGAAAGCTGCAGCTTTTAAACAGAACAATGTATAACATAATCATTTTTTTGCAAAAGCAGATATAAACAAAATTTCCTGCCAAATGTTTGTCACAAAAATGTTACCAAACATCTAAAAGGCATAGGACACTAAGTATTAAGCAATGTTCAGCCACATATTCTGACTCAGGATTATGAATAGCCAGAGTCTATTCAATAAGGATCAGAGTGCAAGGGGGAAATCAGTCCTGGACATAACGATATTCCATTACGGGTATGCACTCTCATAAACCCATTCTCAATCCAAATAGGATAATTTATACATGTTAACCTAATGTGCACATCTTTGGTATATGGGTGAAAATGAGAGTTTGATGAAAACCCATGCAGACATGGTAGGATTTACATGCTCCACATAGGTAGTTGCCCTGGCTCATACTAAATTTATTTTCCCCTGGTCCAAAATAAGTTTTTTTCCTCATCAACATTATAATGTTATTTGGGGACTTGTAGCTGAAGAAGGCTTTCTGACTGGTATTCGTATATATTAGAAGGCAGTGTATTAATAATGGAAATAGGTGTGTATTCAAATGCTCTTCTACTTATGGGATCTCTCCATTTTTTTTTCTAGAATATGAAAATGATACTACCTTTCTACATTTCTTATGAGGCCTTTTGATTTTCTGTTTTGGGGGCAGGTGGTTAGAACTTACCGGGCAGTGCACAGGGTTTACTCTTGGTTCTGCACTCAGGAGTTACTCTTGGTGGTATTTGGGGGACCATATGGATGCTGGAAATCGAATATGGGTCAACCAGGTGCAAAGCAAACTCCCTAACCACTGTACTATCACTCCAGGCCCCTGGTTTTCTATTTCTATACAGTGCAACCTAGCCTATGTATTTGGGGGCATTTCAGTTAGCAGTAGAAATCTGAGCTTTAGTCCATTAATCACCTGGTAATTTATAAACTGCATTCTGAGGTTAAGAAAGTACTGTTTTGATGATCCTACAAAGCTCATTCCATAATTCAAGGAACTTAAACATATGTTCGAATTTTACTTGATTATTTGTTTTGATTCAGAGTTTATTAATTTAACTTGTTTCCACAGCTATAAAACAATATTAATAATTACTCCCAATTTAATGTGAGGCAGTAGTGTTTGGTATATAATCAGTTCATTTTCTCAATGCAGGCCACTTGGTTTTTTAACTGTTAGAAAGCAGTTAACTACCTGGGAAGGCAAGTATCACCTGGGGGTATCACCATTAACATTTTCTATATTTCTTCCAGTAATTAATTCTTCAAATAATTATGGTAATATTGTGTGAGTAGTATTTCTGCCCTTTTCACTCATTATTATACTAATTAATGATTATGAGAAGTGCTTTTGTCCTATATTCTACAGTATTTCAGAATATCTTTAAAATTTTTTTTTGTTAATAAGGGCATGGGTAATATTTCACTGTTCTAATTTGCATTGCTTTATTTCATATATTTTCAAATTTATTGGTTGATATGTTATCAGTTTGTGCTATTTTGTGTTTGATATTGGATGTCTGTTTCTTTTTTTAATTTATTATTTATTTATTTTATTTTTGGTTTTTGGGCCACGCCCGGCAGTGCTGGGGGCTCCTCTTGGCTTGTTGCTGGGGGTTGCTCCCGGTGGTGCTCGAGGGACCATGCGGTGCCAGGAATCGAACCCAGGGCCTCACACATGCAAGGCAAGTGCTCTACCACTGAGCCACATCCCTGGCCCCTGGAATGTCTGTTTCTTATTGAATGCTATACATATTGAAATTATTTAATTTTTATATTTGTTAAAGACACTTTAATTTTCTCTTAAATTTGTTTTTGATGTGTTTTGGCATCTAGAATTTTTAACAGTTGTGTACTCAGATTTCTTTGAAAACTGAAAAACGTAAAGAAAAGAAACTACAAAATTAGGGTCAGGGATCTGGCTCAGTGGTAGAGAACCTGCCTTGCATGTGTGAGGCCCTGGGTTCAATCCCTGGCACTGCAGAAAAAAAAAAAAACTACAAAATTAAAATCGTGGCATTAGTATGAGAATAAAGCACTTACAGAGGGATCCTAGTATACATATGTACAGGAACTTGACATGATAATTAGAGGGATTATAAACTATTAAGGAATGAGTATTCATCAAATCTTGCCAAGATAATTGTTTAACTTGTGGTGGGATGGTCTGTTATATCAAAGTAAAGTTAGATGAACTAAAATACATTAGATGAACTAAAATACAAATATTTTAAAATTAGGTTAATAATGGAGAAAGGCAACAGATAGGTGATTTGTTTACCTGGATGTAGTGAGGATGGCCCTTTCAAGTATTATTTGTTTGGGGGCCATACTCGATGTGGTTAGGGCTCACTCCTGGCTCGGCAAGTACTCTCTCAAGTACTACTCCTGGCAGTACTTGGGGTACTGTACATATGGGATGCTGGAGATAGAACCTGGATTGACCACGTGCAAGGCAAATGCCCTACCTGCTGTATTATTGTTCTGGCCCCAGCCCTTCCAAGTATTAAAGAAAAAGATAAAAATGAAAACTTTCCAGTCTTGCTTCCAAAATTTAAAGTGATATGACAAGCTGGCAAAAATATTTGTAACCCAATGTGGTTAGCTTTGTTAATAATAGGATAGGTGAATATCCCAGTGGCAAAATAAATGTAGGCCATTTCCAAAAAGATTTAGTAAATTATCTGGTACATTTAAACTTTGTTGATAATTGGAAAAATTATAAAAATTAAAAATTTTTAGATTAAATTTTAAATGTCAAAATTAAATATTTAGCAGTAGATTGTTAGGAATTTGTTCTTACGGTAATATCTGACTCACAGCATTTGCTGGATACTTAGATTACTTGGGATGAATTCCTAGAATTTGAAGTTTTAGATTATTGACTGTGTACTTTTCTTTCTTCAATTTTAGGGCCCTAACTGGCAGTGGTTAGGGACTAGTTGTAGCTCTGTGAAAAATAGTTGCTCCCGGTGGTGCTGGGGGACTGTGCAGTGCTGGGAATTGAAACCAGGCCTCCTGCATGCGAAGCATGTCTCAGCTTGCTGAGCTATCTCTCTAACTGAATTGTGTACATTTTTGTTGTTGTGTTTAATTTGGGTGCTACCATACCTGCCTATGATCAGGATTTATTCCTGGTTCTTTGCTTCTGAAACCACTCCTGGTGGTGCTTTGGCGACCATATCGGTGCTGGGGATCAAACCAGGGTCAGCTGTGTGTAAGAAAAGCACCTTAACCTCTGCACCATCTTTCCAGCCCATGTGTACATTTTTAAGTCTTGAGCAGTGTACACAATTTTCCATACTGTGGGCATTGCTAAGTATTATTTTTGATTGGTATTTTTAAGAAAAATGTTTATTGGGGACTGGAGATATAGCTCAAAAGGCCCTAAATTCCATCTCATCACTGTATCCTAGCACCACCAACTGTGGCTATTATTTTAAAAAGAAGACATTTGCTGATTACTTTGCATATCAACAGATGTGCAAAGAATTTTCTCCTTAACTTGATAACGTTGTTGCAGAAAATATAAGCCATGGCATTTAGTATATTTCATTGAATTGGCAATTACGGTTTTTTGGGGGGAGGGGTGACATTTCCATGAGTAAGGAAAATGACCCTTAGTTGCTTTTATGTAGCAGGAAGGAAATGTTACAAATATGACTTTGTGCCTATTGCATTCTTCTCTATAAGGATCTTGTACTTCTGATAAAATAATATACAGGTATATTAAATTGGTTCCATTAACAGATCTTAAAAATAGAAAACAAAGCACCTTAGATCCCTTAGACTTTTGTATACCAAGGAGACAGATTTAAAAAAACTCTTGATAGCAACTGATCCTGTTCATATCTTCGGCATCATGTGGGTCCCTGAGCACTACTGGAAGTGACACTGAGCACAAAGCCAGGAGTAGTCCCCAAGCACCTCCAGGTGTGGCCCCAAACCTCTTCTACTCCTCACAAATAGCAAAAATAGTGCCTTGTCAATTTGAGAGCCTGACACCTCAGGAGAGTTTCTACGGGTGTAGAAAGTTGTAGGTCTCAGCATTTCAGAATTTCCTTTCTAAAAAGATATAAGCACCACATACCTTTTAGGGATTGGGGGGGATGTATGTGGTACCTCTATCAATTTTGGAGCCATCATATATCACATAAGGGCATGCTGATTTTTTTTCTTATACTTTCTGGGCCACATCACCAGTGTTCAGGACTTACTCCTAGCTCTGCACCCATGGATCACTCCTGGCAGTGCTCAGGGAACCATATGTTGTGCTGGGGATAGAACCCAGGTCAATTGTATTCAAGGCAAGCATCCTATCCCTTATAGTATTACCACTCTGGTCAAAGGGTATTCTGTTTTTATTCATATGCTGAATAGCATCCAAAGTGACAGTGAGGTCTGGTTATAGAAAAGTCTGCAAAAGGCACAGGTTCTGATGGAGAAGCTCACCTATCATATCAGTACTGCGATCTAAGGTAGATTTTTCTGGCAGTCATACTTGCCCTGTGATGACTCGCACAAGCTCCAGTGAAGTTGTAGAATAAGTCCCTAGAATTTTGGCCTTGTTTTCTGCCAACAACTTGTTTTAACTTTCAGAAAGAAAAATAGCTTCTGGCTTGTTTCTTTTGAACCTTGACAAGACTGAATTAATGATAGTGAGATGCCAACTGATAATACAACCCAAATGTTTCATCATAAACTTGAAATATTTAGCCCACAGAATCATAAAACTGGATACAGTTCCAGGTTTGGGTACAATCCATTCAAAATTGAAATGGTCTGTCTAATACTAGTTTAGTAGGTCCGAAGGTCACAAGTAAATTGATGGACAGGTGATTCAGACTCCTATGTTATTTGTTTCTATTGCTTCACCATGTGTCTATCAACTTATATGACTTCAGTGAGAGGAAGGACACGTGCAGATTTGGTTTATGGAGAGATTTTATACTAAGGATCCAACATGTATTTAATTACCACAAACATTTGACCACAAACATTTGAGATAGCTCTTGTTACTTAATTTGGAAGGAGAGAACTTTTGGAACTTGATTTAAAGAAAACCATTTTTCATTAAACCCTAATATTCTATATTCTGTTGGGTACTGAAAATAACCACCATCCCCATTTAAATCTCAAAATAGCATTGTTGGATATGTACATGGTGGTATTTCACCTCACTAAAGAAGGTACAGAGTTTGAAAGAGGTAGTTTACCAACTAACTCCAAATCCTGTGGTCTTTGTAATTCTATGCTATCTCTCACTAGTAAATTCTTTTAATATGAGGTAAGTACTTTATATGTATGGAAGACATTTGAGCTTCACGTTTCTGAGGTAGCTGTTAGGTCTGTTTTCCTGGTAAGAAAACTGTGGCTGAGAGTTGGACTTGCTCATGACCAAATAGTTTAGTAATTGTCAACCTGAAAACTGAAAACTAAATTTTTGTTGCCAAATTGAACCCTTTGCTGTATAGCCTTAGACTTTACAGAGCAAGTGTAATCACTTCCAGCTACCATCTGTTAGTCGATGACTTGTTCCAGTCCCTATCCCTCACCCCCACCCACCCTCTGCTTTCAGAAACATAGAACTCTCAGTCCACAACTTGTTACCTGACAAACAGGGCCCTTTCATCAGTAAGAGAGAGCAGGAGTATATGGAAATGGGAATCTTAAGTAAGTATGGAACCCTGGTTATGCAAAATTTAGAACCTCTAACTCTCCTATATATATAGTTGGAGAGTTTAATGTTACAGAAAAATTCAGCCATTGCTAATCTTCACTTTTAATTGAATTTTCTAGGGCATTTCAGTATTCCTCTAATTCAGTATACTTTATCAGGAATTCTGGTTAGCTTTAATTTGGCATAGAGTCTGATTGTTTTCAGTTTTTTTTGCTTGTTTAATTTATTTGTGTTTTCTGTATCCTTTTAAGTAGTTTATGGATATCTACAGGTTTATCCAGGTTATAAGAAATTGCGCAAGTGGATTGTTTTTGTTATTAGGTTTCCGTTGTAGTCCCAAGTGATCATCTGGTAAATTTCTACTTTCCTTAAGTAGTAATTTATATCAAAATTTAAGTACTAAATGTTGGCATAAAGATTATTCTCCCATTGTTCTCTTTGTAAGCTCATATTCCAAAACCACCTTTTGTGAATATTTGTTTGTTTTTCTCAGCCTGCAGACTGCAGAGCCTTAATAGACAAACTCAAAGTTTGTAATGATGAACAACTCCTCTTGGAACTTCAACAGATCAAAACATGGAACATTGGGAAGGTATGTAACACATACTTTGAAAAGACAGGGCTCTGGAAATCTTTCTTTTACTCTGGGAGTGGAAGAAAAACCACAATAAGGTTGCTTCATTTAACAGTTACTTAATAACTAGTTTATATCTACTATAGTTAGTTAATAGACATGTAACCTGTGGATGTTTACCAAGGAAAGAAATGTGAAAGGAAAATGTTTTCCTTTCCTTTCTTATCCAAGGAAAGGATAAGGACCTTTGCTTGGGTGATGATAAAGAATCCAAATCACAGTCTGAATGCCTTTAGTTTGAAATATAAATTTTAGTCTCAAGAATTATTTTAGTTACCTTCTTTATAAAGATAACACTAAAAATGAATACTTGATTAAATTATTTCTGGGAGGGAGAGTTTAAATTTTTAGATCTCAATGCAGCCAAACTTTTATAGCATCTATTGCTGTTAGCACATATTCTGATGGATGTAACAGTAAATTCAGCCATTTGACTAAGTATGATCTCTGCTTTGGATTTCTATACTGATGGGATATTGAAGAGAAGCAAAGATAAGAAGCAAGAGTTCATGCTTAGCAATCCCATGTATCAAAGCTCAGCCGCAAAACACCTACACGGCATTTCTTTTTTTTAAATTTTTATACAGCATTTATTTTTACCTTATTTAAAAATTGTCTCTTTTACTATCTAGTGTGAGTTATATCATTGGGTGGACCTTTTGGATCGCTTTGATGGAATACTGTCAGATGCTGGACAGACCGTGGAAAATATGTCATGGATGCTCGTGTGTGATAGACCAGAAAGAGAACAACTGAAAATGCTTCTCTTGGCTGTGTTGAATTTCACAGCCTTGCTCATTGAGTACAGCTTTTCCCGGCATCTGTACAGCTCCATAGAGGTAGGAGAGGTGAACAGCCCATATAACTGTTCTTAACGAGAATTCTCATGTCCAAAAAAATAAATAAATTGCTATGTCGCTCTGATAATTGCTTTTGTTTTCATTATGGACTTTGGGGCTCTTCCACTTCAAAAACAATGGTATGATGTTTAACAGACACAAATATTCCTTGTACATTAATATGAAGGTATATTTGGTATATTTTATTTTTGATTTGGGGCCATACCTGGTGCACTAGTCTTTTTGAACAATCTCTGTGGCCCAATGGAAAAGTTTTGTTTTGTTTTTGTTTTTCATTTTTATTGAATCACTGTGAGATGGAACATTACTAAGCTGTTTGTGCATGGATTTCAGTCCGTATTCCAACACTCTTCCCTCCACCTCTGTAATTTCTCAGCACCAATTTCCCCACAATGGGAAAGTTCCTTTTACCTTCACCTTGCCTCTCAAGCAAGGTTCAAGAAATTAAGAAGGTGTGAAACATGTACTGGGATTTGTAGAAATGAACTTTGTCTCAGATTATTAAATCAGCCCCAAATCACTTCTGAACAATTAAAAATAGTTGATTATGACATAGCTACTTAATGCTTTTTCTAAATTTTAGTGTGTTGTTTTTTCCCCTCTCTCCAAAATGCAAAATAATAAAGTCCTAGTTTTTCTTAAAGAGTAAAGTGAGTTTAAGAATTAGTAAGTTTTGAATTGGTCAAAAATTTCTATGAAAAGCAATTTCTTTTCGCTCATTTCTAGACTTCAGATCGGGTAAGCTCTCATAACCTATCACTGATGGTTAATGTGCATGCTTTGTTAAATTTCCCTTTGGATAAGAAAGAATCAAGATCTGAACAAGTGAAAAGAAAAGAACACTGTGAAATAATTTAACTAAGAACCTACCACTTAGAGTTTTATTTGGTGGTGAACAAGCAGTTTGTTAAAAGTGAGATAGTAGCTTCAAAAGGAGAGGCCAGAGAGATATTATAGGGCTTAAGGCACTTATTTGCCTTATGCTTGGCAAATCCCTGTTTGATCTCTGGCACCTCATATAGTATCCTTCCTAAGCACTGAAAGGAGTGATCCCCGAGCACAGACTGCAGTAAGCCCTGAGTACCGCTGGGTGTGGACACCTTAGTCCCCTAAAAAGTGGGAATGTGTGGCTTTTGAGATAATCAACAATTGGAATTACAGGAATGATCAATCCTTGAGCACAGACCGAAGTAAGCCCTGAATACCACTGGGTGTGGACACCCAGCGCCACAAAAAAGCGGAAGTGTGTGGCCTTTGGGATATTCAACAATTGAAAATTTTTTTTATTGTATGAAAACCCAAAAAAAAGTTACTCTTGAGTTCCTGTTGCACTGTACCAGTAACAGTCATAAGTGCCTCCAGTTATTGTTAACAGCTTTAGCTTTTAATTAATTTGTTAATTTTTTAAAAAAATTATATAGGCTCTTTCTGGATGTGTCAGTGTTCTCTTAACTATGCCTTTTAAAAGAGTTAATTTAAGGGCTGGAGCAATAGCATGGCGGGTAGGGTGTTTGCCTTGCATGCGACTGACCTGGGTTCGATTCCCAGCATCCCATATGGTCCCCTGAGAACCGCCAGGGGTAATTCCTGAGTGCAGAGCCAGGAGTAACCCCTGTGCATCACCAGGTGTGATCCCCCCAAAAAATTAAAATAATTAGAAGAGTTAATTTAGTTGGACAAAGACTGAGTGTTAAAAGTAGGTTAAAGGATATTCTTGATAACCTTTCAGTATCTGTATTGCAAACCACAGTGCCCAAGAGGGAGGGGGAAGGGGGGGGAAAGGGCAGGGAGAGGGAGAAGAGGAAGAGCAAGAGGGGAGAGAGAGAGCGCTCAGGAGAGCTAGTGCTAGAGCAAGAAGCCTGCCTCTCGGGAGGAGGTGGTGGGAGGGTGATGGGAGGGAAACCGGGGACACTGGTGCTGGAAAACGTACAATGGTGGAGAGATGGATGTTGGAACACTGTATGACTGAAACCTAATCAAGAACAGCTTTGTACAGGTTTATCTCAGTGCTTCAATAAAAAAAATTTAAATACAATAAGATTTAAAAATCAAAATTATTAGTTGGATCACAGATTACAAAATTATTCGTGATTGAATTTCAGGAGTACAATATTCAAGCACCAAACCCTTTACCAGTTTGCACTTCATTCTCCCCACCCTTCCACCCCACCTTCCACTATGGCAGGCACTTTTTTTTTCTCATTTTTTCCTTTTTAGGCACTGTGGTTTGCAATACTGTTGCTGATAGGGTATTATGCATGTCGCTTTACCTCCTTTCAGAACTCAGATCTTGCCCAGAGTGACCACTTCCCTTTTTCATTTTCATAGTGGTCCATTCCCTGACCTCTTCCCCCTTTCCACACAGTGGTAAGCTTCCTCCTAAATACCAGTTCTTGGGCCCTTTATTTCCATTGTCTTTGAGCATTATTTATCCCACTATTATGTTTGATGTGATTTATATACAAGGACCTGTTTCTTAATCAGTTCCAATTTGTATTTGTCTAAAGAATACAGAAGAACATAAAATTACTTTTCATAATATTTTAGTCTAACTTGAAAATTATGGTTCTTGAATTCTTCTGTGTAACATACACATTTTTCTCATTTTTCCATCTGTTTATGCTATAGCAGGCCCCTGTGTAATTTGATACTGCTGTTAGTAATATTCTCTTTTATTGGACTTTCTGGCTTGCTGCCAGGTTGTAAGCTTCTTGAAGACAAGATTGTATGTTATGTGTTCAATTTTATATATATTGTTTATGTTGTTAAATTTGATCACTTGAAGTTGACAAACATATTATTACACTGATTTTAAGTTCTTGCAGCCAAGTTTGCCTGATATCATGAACTTTACTGTTGTTTTTTTTTTGTCCCCGTAGCATTTGACAACTTTGTTGGCTTCCTCTGATATGCAAGTGGTGCTGGCAGTCCTTAATCTTCTATATGTGTTTAGCAAAAGATCAAACTACATCACACGTCTTGGATCTGACAAGAGAACCCCCCTGCTCACCCGGTTGCAACATTTGGCAGAGGTGAGTTACGAGTGAAGAATTTAAAGATTGTTTTCAATATCTCAACTGTTGTAAATAATGCTGCTGTGAGTGTTGGGAGACATGAATCTTTTTTTAATTAGTGTTGTCATTTTCAAACGAATATCTGGCAATTACAAGCTGGATCTTACTGTATTTCTATACTTAATTATACAGTACTCCATATTGTTTACCATAGCAGTTGCACCAGCTTACTTCTCATAATGGCTATTCTAAAAGATGTGAGATGAGGGACCATAGCAGCAGTAAAACACAACTCACATATGTGAGGCCCTGGGTTCAATTCCTAGCACCTGAAAAAATACAATAGTGATAAGATAAAATCTTCTATAGTTTTCATGTACATTTTTCTGATTAAAAGTGATCTTGTACATCCTTTTATATACTTGTAAGCCATTTATTTGTCTTTGGAAAAATGTCATTTTTGACCTATGCTCATTTTAAAAATAGTTTCTATGTTATTATAGGAGGTCTATATACATTGAATATTAACACCTTAGCACTCTCTGTAGCACTGTAGTCCCGTTGTTCATTGATTTGCTCGAGCGGGCACCAATAACATCTCCATGATGAGACTGACTTATTGTTACTGTTTTTGGCATATCGAATACGCCACGGGTAGTTTGCCAGGCTCTCTGAGAGAGATGGAGGAGTCGAACCCGGCTTGTCTGTGTGCAAGGCAAGTGCCCTACCCGCTGTGCTATTGCTCCAGTCCATTATCTGATACAATTTGCAAATATCTTCTTACCACTCAGCATTTTTGCTTTGAAAGTTTTGCTTATCAATAACTTTTTTGTTCAGTATAGTCCCATTTGCTTATTTTTTTTCTATGTATTTTTAGAAATTCCCACTGACAGCTGCAAGTCACAGGGAGATTCAAGTCATATGGGGTTATCTTCTATGTTTTCTTATATGTATTTTATGGTTTTGTTTCTTACATTAAAATCTTTAGTTCATTTCAAATTCAGTTTTCTGTTGGGTTTAACAGTGGTCTGTATTCATTCTTTTGCCTGTCTTTGATTTTTCAGTGCTATTTATTCGAATAGACTTTCCTTTCTTTTTTTTTTTTCTTTTTGGGTCACACCCGGCGATGCACAGGAGTCACTCCTGGCTCATGCACTCAGGAATCACCCCTGGCGGTGCTCAGGGGACCATATGGGATGCTGGGATTCGAACCTGGGTCGGCCGCGTGCAAGGCAAACGCCCTTCCCGCTGTACTATCGCTCCAGCCCCTAGACTTTCCTTTCTCCTTATGTGTTCTTGGCTCCTTTGTGTAAATTAGCTGTGCGTGTGTATGTGGACCTATTTCTGGTCTCTCAAATGTGTTCCATTACTTTGTGTGTCTTTATTTCAGTACCATGTTGTGATTACTGTAGGCTATATAGCATGGTTTGTAATCAAAGAACATGAAACTTTTATTCTCTTGAATATTGCTTTGGATATTGAGGTTCCTTTGTGGTTCCATACAAAATGCAGTTTTCTCCTTTGAGAATGCCATTGTTATTTAGAGATTGCACTGAATTTGTATTTTACTTTACATCAGAAGGCCATTTTAAGGAAGTTGATTCTTGTAACCAATGAGCACAGAATATCCGTCAATTTCTTAGTGTCTCCTATTTTCTATTTCTTTCCATGAGGACATAGTTTTCAGTATACAGTTACATTTATTGCTAGGTATTCTTTTTAATACTATTTTAAATGGGATTGTTTCCTCATTTAGTAATTGTATACATAACAATGGAGGAAAATAAATTAATAAAGCAATGTCAGTTATATAATTATATCAAAAAAGAGCAAAATGGGGGCCAGAGTGATGGTTTGCCTTGCACATGTCTGACCCAGGTTTGATCCCAGGCATACCATATCTTTCCCGAAGCCTACCAGGAGTGATTCTTGAGTACAGAGCCAGGAGTAAACACTGAAGCACTGCTAGGTGTGACACCAAAACAAAACAAAACTGGTTCATTGCATTTAGAAATATTTATATTTTTACATTGTTTACTGGATTTTTTCTCATTAGTTCTTATTTTATTTCATTAAAAAATAGTGACAGGTGTACTTCTTCCTTTCTAATTTTCCAGTCTAGTTGTCGTTCCTTCCTCCTTCCCTCCTTCCTTCTCTTCCCTCCCTTCCTATTTTGTTTTTGGCTATACGAGGCTCTGCACTCAGGAATTCCTTCTGATGATGCTGTGGGACCATACGCTTTGTATAATGCCTTTTCCCCTGTAGTATCTCTTTGGCCTCTTTTATTTCTTTTTCTTGCCTAATTGTTTTACCTAGCACTAGCAGCGCTTTGTTTAATCATTGTGGTGAGAGTGGTCATCCTTGTATTGTTCTGATCTTTGAGGAAAACCATTTAGTTTCTCACTGTGAAGTATCATGAATACTACGGATTTGTCCTCTATGACCTTTAGACTATTATTAAAAGTATGTCACTGATAGATCCCTTTTGAGGGGAGTTATATCCAGCTGTGCTTAGGATTTACTCCTGACTCTGCTCGGGGATCACTACTGGCAGACTAAGGAAGACCGTTTGGGGTGCCAGGGATTGAACCTGGGTCAGATGTGTGCAAGGCCTTACCCACCGTACTGTCTCTGCAGCGCCTAGACCCATTTTACTGAGTTTTTTAAAAATTAAAGTTGGGTGTTGGAGCTGGTGTGCTTTTTGTGTATCTATTGAAATGCTGCAATTTTATAGATGCCAGAGGTATGAGATCAAATGGTTAAACAACTTGGAATAACCACAGTAGTGTATTATGAGATCTTTTGTATTTGCTTGGCTGGAACTTATCCATCCAAATGCTGTATTTATATTGGATGACTTTGAAATTTCAAACTTAAGGTGCAGGTTGTGGTCCAGAGACACATGCGTAATGTGTATAGTTTTTTGTGTATGTATTAGGTTTTTCAGGTTTATTGCACTATTTTCCCCCTCTTTCCTTCTGTCACAGGAACCAATTTTATAAATGATGCTCTTATGTTTCTTTGTATTTTCCGACTTTTAAATTAAAAAGATGTACTTTCTGTTCTGAATTCAGCTATCAATATAGACTGTCGGGCCTAAAAATTAGTTGATTTCTAGTCTTGAACAATTTGGAATACTTGTGGTTATGATACTTTACTGCATTTACTAACATAGTATTGATGTTTTGTTTACCAAAAAATTTTTACTGGCTTTGAGATTCAAAGATAATACGGGTGTAATCATGGTAAAGATTTCAGACTTCCTATCTTAAAATAAAAATCTCTTAAAAGAATGCATTGTGGGGCCTTAGAGATCAGTTAGGAGTTAAGACACTTACTTTGCATGTTCCGCTTCCCTGGTAACATGTATGGTCCCTTGAGCACTGTGAGGGCTCTCTTCTGACCACAGGGCCCTGAACACTATGGGATATAGCCCAAGATCATAAAAAAAATCTGTTGAAATGGACCACTGTATCATACATTTTCCTTATGATATATTTCTTTTTCCCCCTTTTTATTGATTCATTGTGAGGTACAGTAACAGCTTTCATGTTTGAGTTTCGATCATACAATCATCAAACAACCATCCCTTCACCAGTGCACGTTTTCCACCACCAAAGTCCCCCTTATCCACCCCATTCCACACCTATCCCTGCCCGTGTGGCAGACAATTTGCATAATACCTTCTTTCTCTACTTTGGTTACCTTCAATATTTGAACACTGTCCCACCACTGATCATACCTGCCGGAAATGAAATACTAGATCATTTGTTTTGTATTGCTTGTTATGGATACAATATAATGTTGTGTAGCCTTATAATTCGGTACTCTAGGAATCTCTAAAATTTCAATAATTAGGGTCTGGAGAGGTAGCTGCAGCAAGTTGCTTTTGTCTGAGATTCATTTGTGTGTCTCTGGATCATGACCATATGGGAGCTTAAAGTACATGGTGGCCATGTATGGGCGTCACCTCAGAGTCCCATGGGATGAGAGGGGGTTGGGCTCGAAGAACAGAACCAACTCCTCTCCTCTCCTGTAAGGCCTGACATTTCCCGCCCCCACTACCCATACCTGGTGCTTTTCAATGAGTTCTAGAAGATGGCAGCCGCCAGGATTCCTAGAGGGCAGGTGGAGGGATGGCACCTGCTCCCAACTGGAGTAGCCCAACGAAAATGGCCTATTGCAATGTCCAGAGCCATCTCTGCAGCAAGTTGCTCGGGTCTGAGATTGTTTGTGTGTCTGATAAGTAATTCTTAAGAGTTCTTTTTTTTCAATGAATATGGTTACAATGTTTTTGGTGTTACTGTTATAATACCAAAGTGTCAGAGATTCTCCATCATTGTCATAGCAATTCTGTTTATTTCTCTCTCCAGTGGCTTGATAACCTTTATTCTGTAGACAAAATATAAGTGTTTGATACCATTAGCTGCTTCCTATTCTTGTGCTTTGTTTCTTTGTATACGACATGTGCTAATTTTTAATTCTTCTACAGATTAAATGTGAAACTTCCTGATTTAATGTGCTCATTTTGAAAGTTCTAGAAGATAACTTTAATTGAGGATTAGTAGTATATAAACTACATTCTAATCTTTTATATTTACTTTTAAGACTATGTTTTCATTTTATATAAATATATTTTGTAACACAATTTTTCTTTTTGGCTTG
Source organism: Sorex araneus (assembly GCF_027595985.1). Taxonomy (NCBI): domain Eukaryota; kingdom Metazoa; phylum Chordata; class Mammalia; order Eulipotyphla; family Soricidae; genus Sorex; species Sorex araneus. The sequence goes on along the minus strand of NC_073313.1, from coordinate 56,041,857 downwards.
TCCTCCCATAGCCTAAAATCTGTCTTTTATCTTTATATTGAAACATTAAAAGGAATTTTTGTCATGAATGGCAATAGTAGGACAATTCTGTTACTTTTTATTCAATACTATTTAAATTTTCTGATTTAATACTGTTTTTAGGGGCTGGAGTGATAGCACAGCGGGTAGGGCGTTTGCCTTGCATGCAGCCGACCCAGGTTCGATTCCCAGCATCCCATATGGTTCCCTGAGCACCACCAGGGATAATTCCAGAGTGCAGAGCCAGGAGTAAACCCTGTGCATCACCAGGTGTGACCCAAAAAGCAAAAAAAAAAAAATACTGTTTTTAAAATTTTTACTTACATAGCTGTAAGTCAGTTTTTATTTTTACTGTCATATTCCATTCATTGAATAATCCATTTTCTTAACTATTTACCTATTAACATAATTTTTACTTTTATGAACAATGATTGCTGCATCAGTCTTTTATATATGTCCATTTTCTTTGGAAATATTTGTACTGTGCATATTTACGTAAGAGATATTATTGGTTTTGGGATTACACCTATGGTGCACTCAGGGATCCATCCTGGTGTACTTCAGGATATGTATGGTGTGTCTGTCAGGTATCAAACCTGGGTTAGCCACATGCATGGCAAATGCCCTACCCGCTGTACTATAGCGCTAACTCATAAAGATATTTTTAAAGTGGGCTTTATTTAGCACTTTATTTTGCAGGTAGATTCATTGTGAACATTTTTTTCTTCAGTCACAGTGTAAAAAAGGTATATGAAGGAACAACCACTTTGGTTGGAAACTTAGAATTCATTTTCCAAGACTATTCTTTTTCCATTGACTAGAGGGGGGAAATGGGGCATGTCCTTGACATAGATTGATTTCTAGAAATAATAGCAACTGGCCTTCAAGTTAGTTTAATTTCTTTTTTTTTTAATTGAATCACCGTGAGTTACAATATTTTCATGTTTGAGTTTCAGTCATACAATGATGACTCCACCAATGTACATTTTCCACCATCAGTGTCCCCAGTAAACCGCCCCCCCCACTGTCACACCCCTGCCCCAGACTCTATGGCAGACAATTTCCCCCATACTGTCTCTCTACTTACATGTATTATGGTTTGCAATGCAAATAGTGAGAGGGCATTATGTTTGGTCCTTTATTTACTTTCAGCACACATTTCCCATCCCGAGCAATCCCTCCAACCATCATTGACTTACTGAACCCTTCTTTATCCCAGCTTCCTTCTCTCCCAGCTCATAAGTCAGGGTTCCATCTATGGAGCAGTCTTTCTGGCCCTTTTCTCTATTATCCTTGGGTGTTAGTCTCATGATACTTTATATTTCACAAATGAGTGCTGTCTATGTCTGTCCCTCTCTTTCTGACTCACTTCACTTAGCATGATACTCTCCATGTCCATCCACTTATAAGCAGATTTCATGACTTCATCTTTACTAACAGCTGCGTAGTATTCCACCCTATAGATGTACCACAGTTTCTTTAACCAGTCTTCTGCTCTTGGGCACTCAGGTTATTTTCTGGTTATGGTTATTGTGAACAGTGCTGCAATAAACATACAGGAGCAGATGTCATTTTCTCCTATGCTCAGGATATATTCCCAGAAGTGCTATTGCTGGGTCAAATGGGGCTCAATTTCTAGGTTTTTTTAGAAATGTCCATATTATTTTCCCAAAAGGCTGTACCAGTTGGAATTCCCACCAACAGTGAAGGGGATTCTCTGTCTCCCCATATCCATGCCAGCAGCAGTTGCTTTTGTTCTTTCGGATGTGTGCCAGTCACTGTGGTGTGAGATGATACTTCCTTGTTATTTTGATCTGCATCTCCCTGATGATTAGTGATTAGCATTTTGTCATGTGCCTTTTGGCCATTCGAATCTCCTTTTTGAGAAAGTTTCTGTTCATTTCATTGCTCTATTTTTTGGAGGAATTAGATTTTTTTTCTAGTTCAGCCATTGCCTTTATATCTTTGATGTTAACCCCTTATCTGAAAGGTATTGTGCAAATACTCTTTGCCATTCGATAGGCTGTCTTCGTATCCTGGTCACTGTTTCTTTTGAGGTGCAGAAGCTTCTTAGTTTAAGACAGTCCAATTTGTTTATCTTTGTTCCCACTTGCTTGGTCAGTGGTGTTTAATCTTTGAATTTATCTTTAGCTTAATGTCGTGGAGGGTTTTGCCGACCTTTTCTTCAATGTACTTACTTTATGGATTCTGGTCTGATGTTGAAGTCTTTAATCCATTTCCATCTGATATTTGTGCATGTTGTTGGGTAGAGGTATGAACCTTTGCACGCAGTTTCTTTTGCCAGCACCACTTGTTAAAGAGACTTTCCTTGTTCCACTTCATGTTTCTTGCTCCCTTATCAAAGATTAAATCATCACATATTTAAGGGTGTGTGTAAGGATATTCAGCTCTATTCCATTGGTCTGCAGATCTGTCTTTATTTCAATACCATGCTGTTTTAATCATTATTTCTTTGTAGTACAGTTTGAAGTTGGGGAAGGTGATGCCTCCCATCTTTTTTTCCACAAGAATTGCTTCCGCTATTTGTGAGTGCTTATTTTCCCATATGAATTTTAGGAGTGTTTGATCAATTCCTTTGAAAAAATGTCATGGGATCACATTGATATGTGATCAATCCCTTATAGGGATTGCATTGAGTATATAACGCTTTAGGGTTTATTGCCGTGCTCACTGATCTCTCTAGAGATCTGTTGATTCTTGCTCCAACTCTCTCTCATTTCGTATTGCTGGGTTGTATACTTAATCTTCTCTTCAAATATGCCACTTAGTTTTCCACTGCTGAGGTCTTTGTTTTTTGTGGGTTTTTTTTTTCAGGGATATTGGCAATAGTTTTTTTTTTTCCATATATGTACTGTGCTTATCTGAGTTTTGTGTCTGTGTAGTCTTAATTTGTATGTTTCTAGGAATTTACACAGTTTTGAGTTATTGAGATTGTTGTCAATTTGGTCATAGCAGTCTCTTAGGATCCTTTGTGTTTCTCTGGTATCATATGTGTGTAATGTTTTACTTTGTGATTTTTTTTCAGTCAAAGCTTGTCTTTATCTTTTCTAAAAACTTATCTTTTTTGTTTCATAGATCTTTGTGGCTTTTCTTAGTTGGGATTATGTTTTGGGTCACACCCGGTGGTGCTTAGGTCTTACACCTGGCTCTGTGCTCATGGATCACTCCTGGAGGACTTGGGGGCCATATCAGGTGCCAGGGATTGAACATGGGTCTGCCATTTGCAAGGCATATCTCCTGTACTATTGCTTTAGCCACTTTGTGGCTTTTCTCTTTATTTAATATTTAATTTTTTATTTAATATTTTTCTCAGATCTTGGTCCTTTCTTTCCTAGTTTATCTTTGTAGTACTTTTTGATATAAAATTAAAATTAAAAAAAAATTTATTGAATCACCATGTGAAAAGTTACAAAGATTTCAGGCTTAAATGCTCAAACACACATCCCTTCACCAGTGCCCATGTTCTACCACCAAGAACCCCAGCATACCTCCCTCCCCACCCCCACCCCCCGCCTGTGTAGCTGATAATTTTCACTTTACTTTCTCTTTACTTTGATTACATTCAATATTTCAACATACAACTCACTATTATTATTTGGAATTTTCCCCCCAAAATCGAACCTGCTGAAAAGGCAGCGTTTGATAATTTGTTTTTCCTTCCTGAGGATGAAGAGATATGAGGTCGCAGCCTCGTGGTTTTGGATTTCTGTGTTTTAGTAAATAAGTCCAGGGAAATTTCTGCCAAAAATTGCAACACTGCAAGCTCGTACTTCTGTTTTGTGGGCCTTATAAGATGGCGACCACCACGCCACCGCCGCTGCCACCCCCACCTAAAGGAAAAGCCGAGAGAGAGAAACTTTTCCCCTCCTGGGGCGGCATAGGGCCGTGGGTTAGTTCATAGTCTGGAGGCATTTCTGCAAGAAGCTGCTAGTGCTGAAGGTAGTTAGATGGCCTCTGGGATCATGGGTGTTCAGCAACGGAGGGGTCGCACATGTGCGGCCGCTCGGATCACATCTGGGCGGAGAGCAGCGCCAGTACCGCCCCCCAAATTAAAACTTTTAACATCACTTTTTAATCGTCTAAAACTTTTTTTTCTCTTGGGGCCATGTCAAGGTTTTCTCTCGTAAATTTTGTCACGGTGCATTTTCATTTGTCATTCTTGGTTTCTTTTTACCCATTTATCTAGGGTTATCCAATAACTTTTCTCCCTATTTGTTCATTTCTATTTTTATGCCATTGTGGATGGAAAATATACTTGGTTGCCTTTCACTCTTTCCCAATACTTTTGTTCTATCATTTTTTTCTGTCAAAATTTCCCAATACTTATTCTTGTTCCATCATTTTTGCCCAGATGTTGTTTCATGCACCTTTTGACTCACATCTGCTACTGTTGAATGGTTTGTGTCTATTTATTTATTTTTTATTCATTTAATTTTTTTCTGCTTTTTGGGTCCCACCCAGAAATGCACAGGGGTTACTCCTGGCTCTGCACTCAGGAATCACTCCTTGCAGTGCTGGGGGACCATATGGGATGCTGGGAATCGAACCTGGGTTGGCCGCGTGCAAGGCAAACGCCCTACCCACTGTGGTATCGCTCCAGTCCTGGTTTGTGTCTATTTAAATGGTCACTGGTCTAGTGTATCATTCATGTTCATTGTTCTCAATTTTTTCATCAGGTTCATCATTTCATTGTTTAAAATGGTATATTGAGATCCCCTGCTGTTGGTGTTGTTGTATTTCTTCTTTCAGATCTATTTTTACTTGCTTTAATATATTTAGTTCCTTCAATACTTGGTGCATTTGTTGGTTATGTCCTCTTTGAATTGACCCTTTTAACATCGTATAGTGATCATCTTTGTCTCTCTTATTACATATTTTGTCTGATGTAAGTTTTTTCTTGCTGTCTTTTGGATTCCACTTGCATTGAATATCTTTTCTCCAATCCTCTACTTAGGCACATGTATGTTCTTAAAATTTAAATGAGTCTCTCTTCCTCTCATTTTTCAGTTACATCCAATAACTTACTCTTGGCTTATACTCTTGGCTTACTACATCAGTGCTTACTCTTGGCTCTGTGTTGAAGGATTACTCATGACAGGGCTCGGGGAACCATATGTGGAGTCAGGGATTGATACTGAGTTGGCCATGTGGCAGGGCAAATGCCTTGCTCAGTGTACAATCTCTCTGGTCTCACTCATAATTTTTCTTTGTTTTTGGTGCCATATTTAGTGGTGCACAGGGCCACTCTGAGCTTAGTGTTTTGAAGACCATACATTGCTGAGATTGAGCCTTGACTTCTCACATGTAAAGTGTGATCTCCAGCCAATTGAGCTATCTCTCCATTACTTGTCTGTGCGGATTTGTCCCCCTAACAACGAACTCCCAAGGATGTGTCAGTTTAGGTATTGAGTGCAAAGGATTTGCAAAAATACACCCAAGAAAGTATAATATAGTAGGAAAGTATAGAATAGATTACAGCTATCTGTCAGGCAAGAATTGAATTAAAACTGTTTAGGGTCTTTTAGATGTAGAGACAAATGGGCAAAAATAGAATAGTGTGGCTGGAGTGATAGCACAGCGGATAGGGCATTTGCCTTGCACGCGACCGACCCGGGTTTGAATCCCAGCATCCCATATGGTCCCCTGAGCACCGCCAGGGGTGATTCCTGAGTGCATGAGCCAGGAGTGACCCCTGTGCATTGCCGGGTGTGACCCAAAAAGCAAAAAAAAAATTGAATAGAAACCTGTCAGGACTTTTAAGGCAGCTTGCTCATGAGCTGTGTGAGTTATTTGCCTATTGTATGTTAATGTCTCTGTCAGTTTTTTTTAAGAAATATTTTATTGAACCACCGTGAAAACAAGAAAAAAAAATACAAAGCTTTCAGGTTTAAGTCACAGTCAAATACTGATTAAACCACCATCCCTTCACCAGTGCACCCGTTCCACCACCAAGAACCCCAATACACCCCCCTCCCACCCCACCCCCCATCTAAGTAGCTAATGATATTCCCATTATTCTCTATATATATTGAGTACATTCCATATTTCCATACAGAACTCACTATTATTGATTGGAAATTTTCCCCAACAATCAGGCCTGCTGAATAGGCATCATCTAATAATTTCTCTTCATTGCTAAGAGTGAAGACTTTGAGTCCGCACAGCGGCGATAGCGGCCGCGCGGTTTTGGGTTTCTAATATTTTAGCTCAGTTCACAGTCAAAATGGATGGCTGCAAGAATCTGCTCTGGTGCCAAAATGGGTTAGGAGACCTCAGGATCACAGTCAATAGGCGCGGAGGGTTTGCTTCTCGTGGCGCGGCTCGCGGTTCATCTCTGGGCAGAAGGTGCGCCGGGAACGCCCCCCCTCCCAGGACCACCTACAGGCTACGTCACTAAAGAAAGTCCTACCTCCTGGTGGAGGGGTCTTAGAGGGTGGCTCTCACTGCGTGGCTGCTGCCGCTGCCACCATTTTCGCTCAGAAAAATGGGGTGGAGAGGGAAAAAAATCCCTCCCCGGGCTGCACGAGGTTGTAGCTCAGTTCACAGTCAAAATGCATGGCTCAAGCATCCGCTCTGGTGCCAAAATGGGTTAGGAGACCTCAGGATCACAATCAATAGGCGCGGAGGGTTTGCTTCTCGTGGCGCGGCTCGCGGTTCATCCTCTGTCAGTTTTTTAAAATGTCAGCCAGGTGAGGGAGTTATGTGGTATTGAATAAAAGGACAGCTTGTGAGACTACTCATGGCTGGCCAGGTAAAGTTTAGACAGTTTCTGTGTCTGTCTCATTCTTTGTGACCAACCCCTGTTGGACAGTGTTCAAGGATGAAAATCTGATTCACTTTAGATACTACTCATTCTATATGTTCACATATTCCTTTTTATGTTTGTTAATTATTCTGTGCCATTGCTGAGAGTGTTTTTATGTGTATTAGCCAAGAAATGCTGAACAAATTTTCTTGGATACTTTGTATGGATATGAGTACCATAGCCTTTACATCTCTACATAAGCACCTTTCTGTGATAGAAGGCTTTATTTTGGGGACAGGGGTGGGCCATACCTGTGGTGCTTGGATAACTCCTGGCTCTGTACTCAGGAATTAGTTCTTACTGCTCAGAGGACTATATGGCATGCTGGGGATCAAACCAGGAGCTCCCATGTGCAAAACAAGTGTCCTACCCACTGTACTATTGCTCCAGCCCCACGAATGCTAAGTTGTTGGGGGTGGGTGTGAAGGATATTTTATTTGGTCATCTCGCTAGCATTAATCCTCATGTAACTTTAACTTATAGTTTCCTCTGTTTTTTGGTTTTTTTTATAGTAACTTGTTTCTTTGCAAGCCTCAGATTTTCTTTTACTATATGTCAACTCGGGACATCAGATTTTTATACCTTTCTAGGGCTTATTTCAGTTCATATTTCTATTTTTTGTGAGGGGGTCACTAATGTGTTTGTGAGCTTACTATTCAGCTAAATATTTGCCTTCAACTCATAGAACCAAACGTTCTAGAAAGAGTCTATCTTTCCAGCCATAGCCTTTCAAATTTCTTACCTTTTTATTTTATTTATCCATATTTTTTGTCTTGTCAAATTCCTACCTCTATGTAAATTCCAAATTAGGTAACAGTGACTGATATCACAAATGAAAATGATTTTCAATTTTAGGTCATATCAAAAAGTGAGACTGTAGAGTCTTAAAACATTACAGCAGACAGTGTTTTTCTTGCACATGGATGACCCCAGGTTCGATCCCCAGTGCTACATATGGTCCCCTGAGCACCGCTGGGTGTGGCCCAAAAATGAGAAAGAGAGAGAAGAGAGAAAAGAGAGAATATGTGATCAGCCCAATGGAAGGCTGAGCATGGTAATTGCAGTACTGTTTTTAAATCTAATGGATAAGACTGTCTTGTCGCATGTATGGCTGCAGGAATTTAAATGCAGTGCTAATTGTTGTAGTATTATCGGTACAGAGCAATAAAGTTGATCTCTGGAAAAATCACTATTTTGCCTAAAACTATTTTTACTGTTTTTGTTTTACTTTCAGCACTGTGTTCCAAGCAGTCTCGTATTCTAATACTTATATCTTAAGTACTGTTCTGACACTGTCGTTTTCCTTTTTTTAAGAGCTGGGGTGGAAAGGAGAATGGATTTGGGCTTGCCGAATGTTGCAGAGACTTGCATATGATGGTAAGTAATTCCTTTTGGTATGGGCATCTTGGCAGAGCTGATTGTCTCCTCCTCTGAGCTTTACTTTTCATTGACTCTATAGCAAATATGTTTGATACTTCGTTTTAGGATTTTGAGGAATCTTGGTTGAGGCTTTATACACATTGGTTAGATAGAGTGCTTCTGCTTGTATTCTTCCACTAAAACTCTAGGATGTCTGGCATTCTTTAGGAATGACTCCTTCGAAAACATTTTCACTATTGGGGTTTTTGAGAAGCTAGAATGTTTTGTGTGCCTTCTATGTTTATCCTTAAAGCCCAGTCTTAACACCTTTCTGTCCATGCTTAGCCCTTAAAATCCCGTCTTCGGCACCTTTCATCCTTAGATTATGAGCTCGTGTCATCTTCTCATTCTTGTTGTACTGCTATGGATCCACAAGACAAATCAAATTTTTTAGAACAGTTTTGTAACAAAACAACTGTATTTCAAGCAGATATAATTTGGGGTGAAGGAAGTATGACTGGAGGGCTTGAGAACTATTCCTAGCTCTGTTCTCTGGTGGTATTCAGCAGACCCTGTGGTCGCAGGAATTAAAATTGGACCACCTGCATGTAAAACATGTGCTCTGCCTTTTTAGCTCTCTTTCTGGTCTGCTATCACAGTTTCTTAATCCATTTATCTATAGTTGGACATTTGGGTTGTGCCCAGGTATTTGCTAATGTAAGTAGAGGTGCAGTGAGCATAATTGTGCATATATCTTTGGTAGAATAGTTGTTTGTGATCTTGGGATGGATACAAGGGAGTAGCATTGCAGGGTTATATTGTTTCATGTTTAATTTTTCAGGAATCTTCATACTATTTTCTATAGGCTGAACCACTTGTCATTCTCACCAACAGTGAATGAAGTTTTCTTTATCACATCCCCACCAAAACTTAGTTATTTTTGTTTGTTTGTTTTTTTTTGTATTTTTGTTTTTAAAAAAAACTTAGTTTTTTGATATATTTGGTTTCGTGATTAACACTTGCATTCTTTAGAGTAGTGTTTTTTCATGGAAAAATAATTGTGTTCTTCAAGTTTATTTGATTAATTCAAATAAACTCCTTGTGTATACTAAGCTTGTTTTTTGTTCTTTAGGAGCATTATGGTAGACACTTGCATGATATGATCCATTTTGGTCCCAATCCATGTTACGAATCATATATCCTTTAATTGATATTTAGATACATGAGACTGAAAAACAAAATTTGCACCTTAAAATGATGTAAGGGAAAAAAATGATGTAAGCATATACATTTCTTAAAAAAAAAACATATAACCAGGTTTAGTACATTAAAAATTCAGAGAATAGAGATCGTGCACACACAGTAGTTCTCTTTTCCCAGAGGCAGCCACTACTACCTGCTTCTTTCAAGGAAAAATTTTAGGTATATAGTTATAGTCTATTTTGCTTTTCTTGTTGCTAATTTGTCGTTAAAGGTGCTTTATTGTCAAAATCTAATTTATAATCATTCTGTATGTAGAAACTAGCAGTAGAAGTGGTTCATAAAGGTGTAGAAAGGCTAATAGAAAATAGACTCATGCAGCGTGGTTTGAATAAAATATTTTGAAAATTGGTGATAAATTCTAAACTTTATATAAAAATGTTCTTCTGCAATCTTTAGTTTGCATCGCCATGCTCTCTGGACTCTGTCTATCCTTTCTGGATCATATTCTTTAGTAGTACATAACAATAAGGAACTAATTGGCACTCTGGGCTCTGTCCTTCCAATTTGTATTGTTCTAAGAATCTGAGTTCTGCTAAGACAGTGAAGGCAATATAACTGCACAGTGAAGGCAATGTAGCTGCTGCACGAGTTGAACCAGGGGACTGTGACTTGAGTAAAATGTGTCAGTTGAAACTATGTACTTGATTGTTTTCATGTGCTCTTTATGCAGAAATACCCACCCAGTGCAACTACACTACACTTTGAGTTCTATGCAGACCCGGGGGCAGAGGTCAAAATTGAGAAAAGGGTGAGTCTCATTAAGACTTGTGAAAAATGTCTATAGTCTACTGTATATGGAGTTAAATTTTTTTAGGACTCAGTTAAATAAGGAAATGGTTTTGAGTTACATTGGTGCCCTCAATGCTAAATATACCTAGCAGTCAAAGTATTTATTGTATAGCTATTTAATTTAAGGTCCTAAAAGAGATATCCTCCATAATGACATGTATATTTTTCTCACACTCAAGTTGATGATTCCTACTTGCAATTTATATAATAGTTTGCCTAGTGATGGCTCCATTTTCTTAAATTAAGCAAGAAGTATATATTTATTACACATAGTTATAAACTATTATAATATATTCTATTATATAGTCACACCAGTATTCTTCCAGAAGTTAATAAAATGCTTGTATGTTTAGGAGTAGCTCAGTGAATATTTTATTTTACTATCTGTAATAGTAACTATAAGGGGGCTGGAGAGATAGCACAGCGGGTAGGGCGTTTGCCTTGCACGCGGCCGACCCGGGTTCAAATCCCAGTATCCCATATGGTCTCCTGAGCACGGCCAGGGGTAATTCCTGAGTGCAAAGCCAGGAGTAACCCCTGTGCATCACCAGGTGTGACCCCCCAAAAAAAATAGTAACTATAGGATTTTTGTAGAGTAATGGTGCTTTGAAAACAGGCCTCATGTCTATTTATAGAAATCATTATCATTGATTTAGTTCTTGCTATGAATATAGAGGTTCTGGGAATTCAATGAAGATTTAAAAGGATAATATAAACTAAAATGTGAGTATTGCATTGTATGTTGATACTACAAGTTTTAAGGAAGCTTCTTAGCATATTATGAAATAGGTATTTTAAGAGACTAAAGTTTCCTTGAAATAAGTATTCATGTTAGGCTTCAATTTAAGGTGATCTCTTGATTTTCAGACAGCTTTTACAGTTCTGTAGCAGGCATGATAATTTAGTAACACAACACTCATTTTTTTTTATTTCAGACAACGAGTAACACACTACATTATATTCACATAGAACAACTTGACAAGGTATGAGGAATCTTTTACTGTTTGCTTATTACTTTATATTTGGTTCATTGTGTATTCCTAATTTTATTTTTCTAATGTAGATTTCAGAAAGCCCTTCTGAAATTATGGAATCTCTTACCAAAATGTACAGCATTCCCAAGGATAAGCAGGTATGGTGTGTTAAAAAAATCTTAAGGCTGTGGTTTTTATTCAGGTATACTAGTGTTATGTGCTAGATTGGAAAAGAGCTAGTAAAAAACATTGCCGATTGCTACACATAATAAATAAACTCCACCTTTAAGAGTTTTAGGAAAACAAAAACTGCTTAATTCATCATGAATATTTAATAAGTGATTATAGGCGTTCTCATTCCATAATCATCTACAATATGTAATTCCTTTCTTTTACTTTAGAGAACCCTCTCTATGTGTCCCCACTTAACCTACTTCACTGTGCTCTTTCTCCCTTGCTTCCTTCCCTCTCTCTTCCTCTCCTTCTCCCCCAAACCCTTTACCCTTTTCAAAATAGAAAGTAGTTCTACTAGTATACAGAACTTATTTGTGTTATTTTTTTTCCTGATCATTGTAAAAGTGATCTAATGTTTGATTGATCACAGTCTCAAAACTTTTGCCAAACCCCGCCACCCTTGTTGCCCATCAGTATAGTGATAGTTCTTGGCTTCTAAGTGGCCCCAACATTTAGCCTCAACTTATATTCACCTTCTATTGATTTTCTAATTTAGCTATTTTTTTTTAAACAGATGCTGTTATTTACACACATAAGGCTGGCTCACGGCTTTTCTAATCACAGGAAGCGATTGCAAGCTGTTCAGGCCAGACTGCATGCAATATCTATATTAGGTAAGAGAATAGCAGTATAATGAACAGACCCTCATTAGAAATTTTGAACTTGATTTCCTTTGAAATCAACCCTTTGTTCCTGTGAGACTTATTGGAGTTACCCAGCTGGCAAGCTGCCAGCATTCCTAGAGCTGTTTTCATCCTTGAGCTCTTGAACGTTGAAACAGAAATAGGATATGACATTCGTCTAAGAGTTTTTGTCACTATTTTAATCTTGTTTATATAAGTTTTATATAGTTATCTTCCATTGGAGAGATAACCACTGCCATTTTGTCTTCATCTTTCTGTCCTTTTAGGAGTATAATTTGAAAGGGAGGGGTTGGGCCACACCTAGCAGTACTCAGGACTTAATCATGGCTCTGTGCTTCAGGATCACTTCTGACAGTGCTCAGAGTATTGTATGTGGTGCTTGGGAATTCACCCTGGACATATAAGGCAATAGCCTTATCTGCTGGCACCGAGTATAGTTTTTAAATCAAAATATTAAGTATCTAGTGCTGTTTATTTTACTTTTACTGTAGAGTCATGAGAGTTTTTTTTAAAGCATGTTAGTTTCAGAATAGTCTTTGGTTCTCAACCCTTCTGCACAATTTCCTTAATATTGAAACAGAACTTAATTTCAGACTAATTTGAGGATTAGCTTATTTTATTCAGCATATAGCATGTACCAGGTACAGAAGATATAAAATGATAACTACTATTAAATATTATTAGTCTTTAAGTTAATATTTGTCTCCTTTTAAATTAATGAATTTGTTAAAGTGGCATTTCTGTTCTTAATTTGTATTCATACTATACCTAGCATTACTTATGTTTTTTTAATTGAATCATCATGAGATAACAATTACAAAATTGTACATGATTGGGTTTCAGTCATGCAGTGTTCCAGCACCCATCCCTTCACTAGTATACATATCCCACCACCACCCATATCCCCGGTTTCCCTCCCATCACCACCATCCCCAGCCTGCCTCTATGGCAGACATTTCCTTTTCTCTCTCTCTTTCTCCCCATCCCCTCTTCCCTCTTAGGCATTGCAATACTATTACTGAAGGGTTATCATGTATATTACTTTATCTCTTTTCAGCACCCAGCTCTTCTCCTGTCTTAGTGGTCCTTCTCTGTCCTAACTGGGCCCGCCCTAACCACATTTGTGGCAAGCTTCCAAACATGGTCCCATCTTCCTGGCCCTCATTTCTGCTGTCTTTGGGTATTAGTCTCATGCTATGTTTTTTTATATCTTGCAAATGAGTACAATCATTCTATGTCTGTCCCTCTTCCTCTGGCTCATTTCACTCAGCATGATACTCTAGCTGACATTACTGGTGGCATGTCATGTTGAAAATGAACAAGTTTACTCAAACCCTAGTAGTTTGCACTTCAAGAAATCATGCATTATAGCTTCCATGGGGATTGTTGAAAGTGTATTACACATAGTCTCGGGTTTTGCTCCAGTGTCAAAAGTTTCTTATATAATATGCAGTACTATAAAACTTCTTTACAGCTTTTATGTGTACTTCCTAAAATATTGAAACTTTAAGAGACTAAAATGAATGCTTCTTTTCAAGGCAAAATAGTTATCACATAGAGATGTTATAAAGAAATAGTATTTTCTCTTTATATTTCTATTTTTTCAGACTTTGCTTCAGACTACTACTGTCATTAATAGGGGAACCCAACAGTCTCATAGCTATTTTGAGCTTATCTTACCTTATTTAGTCAGTCTTAGGATTTTGCTTTCCAATGCTTTTCTGAATGGAATTGTTTCCCAGAACCAGTAGGTGTCAAAAGGTTTGTCACTGGGCAGTGGCTTGACCACTGCCTTCTTGCCTACAGTGTTTGTTTCTCCTTTTGCAGTGTATTCCAATGCTTTGCAGGAGTCGGCAAACAGTATCTTATATAATGGGTTGATAGAAGAATTGGTAGATGTCCTTCAGATAACAGATAAGCAGCTTATGGTAAGTATTATTGTCCAGGCTCATAACATATTTACCATTTTGGTTTTTTCTTGGATTTACAAAGAATCCCAAATTAAATTGTGGACTTTCTGCTTCTTTGGATATTTTTCTGTAGAATTAACAAAAGCTGAATTTCCCGTGTATTTTCAACAGATCTCTTTCTACCACAAACAGTTATCAGAATTTAAAATTGAATTGCTTAAATTCAATACTGATCTAGTATTAGCAACTAGGTCCATTCACCGGTTTCCTATTTGACCCATTCCTCATTAACTGTTTTTCCTCAGGATATTAAAGCTGCTTCTTTACGAACATTAACATCAATTGTCCATCTGGAAAGAACCCCCAAACTCAGCAGTATTATTGACTGTACTGGAACTGCTTCCTATCATGGATTTTTACCTGTACTTGTGCGGAACTGTATCCAGGCCATGATTGGTTAGTCTTGATGTTTACGTCTCTTTAAGGAACAAAAGGAACCTAGTCCTTTGCTTGTCTTCCTGTAACATCATGGAAACTTAAAACGAAAATCTAGCTATCTCTTTATCTCATTCCTAATTTCCTTTATAGATCCTTCCATGGACCCATATCCTCACCAGTTTGCCACTGCTCTCTTCTCTTTTCTATACCATCTGGCCAGCTATGATGCTGGTGGTGAAGCCTTGGTCTCCTGTGGAATGATGGAAGCTTTGTTAAAGGTGCTTTGCTTTTTAAAATATATTTGTGTGAAATAAGTTAAGTTGTATAGAGGTGGAAATTTTGAATGGTTAACAGTGAAAGCAGGTGTTATATAAGAAAGGCTATTAAGAAGTGACTGTAATTCTGTATGATGTGCTTGATTGTCAGGAAGCCCTAGTTACTAGTTAAGTAATCTCATATCCTAATCATGACCTTAGGTATAACTAAAGAAAATAAATGTAAATTTTTTTCTTTTATGGTAATAGACTTTACTTCATTTTGGGCACTGGGTACCAACTTTTTTCTCCCTAAATATTTAATCTTTTAAAAAAATTCTGTTGCATATTTTCTTACCACTTTTCTCTGAATCTTAACAAAAAATTTGTGTCCAAATGAATGCTTATTAGTAATTTATGTTGCCATTGCCTTAGGATTGCAGAAGTGATAGCACTGTCATTTGGCAAACCCTCAAAATCAAGTAAAAGTGTTTCTCACTTCTGTGTCTAAAATTCTGGACTGCATGGTTTCATAGAGTACATTACTTATACTTCATGTCTTTTCATTTGATTGGTTTTGCCTGTTTTTCTCTCCCTGGTAGGTCATAAAGTTTCTTGGTGATGAACAGGATCAAATAACATTTGTCACCAGAGCTGTTAGAGTGGTTGACCTCATCACGAACCTGGATATGGCAGCTTTTCAATCTCATAGTGGACTTTCTATCTTCATTTATAGACTTGAGGTACCATTACATAAGGTGCTTTTTGCATAGACTTACTCCAAAAGTGAGAGCTGAGTTTAGGAATTATCTTTATCATGAAGAGCCATCCTATTTCTCTTCAGTTTCTATAAACCAGCTCTCTATCTGCGTGCAATATTGCACTTAATTTTTATGCCTGCTGTGTGTATGTAATTTTCTGTTTTTATCCTTCATCATAGCATGAAGTAGATTTGTGCCGAAAAGAATGTCCATTTGTGATCAAGCCAAAGATCCAGAGACCCAGTACTGCACAAGAAGGAGAAGAAATGGAAACTGATATGGATGGTAATTAATAGTTACTCAGTGGTGGTTTTTATGTTTGGTGTTTCTGTTTTGTTTTGTTTTTTCTTTTTCGGTTGGGTTACTCCTGGCTCTGCACTCAGGAATTACTGGCAATGCTCCAGGGACTATATGCTATGTTGGGAATCGAACCCGGGTTGGCCGCGTGCAAGGCAAATGCCCTACCTGCTGTGCTATCGCTCCAGCCCCAGTATTTTTATATTTGACATTTTCCTGTCATCTAATCCCCACTTCTCATTTGTCCTTAAATTCTAAAATGCATTATTGATGTAAGTATATGTTTTCAGCTATACAGCTTTTTGTCTACATAACTTATTGTTTCACAAGAATAATTAGGAAGGCATAATTTGCTGGGAATAGGTGAAAGGTGAAGCTCAAGTGGTTGAGCAGAGCTGCATTAGAAATCAACAGTCACTCTGATATTAATATATATTGAAACTTAAAGTATTTGGTTTATAATTTTATTCCCACTGAAATGTGAGTATATGTGCCAAGGAGATAACTCGAGCAACTAGAGTGTGTGCTGGCGTGTGGTGATCCTGAGTTGAATCTCTGGTACTGCACATCCTCTGAGCACTGCTTGGGAATATCCTCAATTTAATTCATGGACTGGATAGTGTTTTGACCCCTATTATATCTTCAGTGTCCAATACATACCTGGATGTGGTTTGGGAAAGACAAGGAGAATGTATACTCTAAAATGGGATCTTCTGAAACCATCAGCTGTCTTGAAAAATGAGAGAATCAATAGAAAAAAATTAAGTGAAGATCAGTTTTCATCAGAAAGATGATTAAAAAATATTTTGAAATGTAAGCAGTATCTTGTTACTAGTGGAGCTTTGTTATATTTCAAAAAATGTAAGAAGTAATTTTCTTTGTATTCTATACAAAGTATAAAATGAAAGTTGATACAGTAAAAAATGACTTATTCCCATTCGTCATAGATCCTTTGTTATAGACTCAGTTATTTTTTGAATTTACATTCAGATATGTTTTTAAAGTAGCAAATTGAGTTTATGAACATAACATTCAATGTAATATTCAACGTGATCTTCTTCCTTGTATTTTGATTATTACTTATTTTCATGGTTTTTTTATTTGATAGCTTCCCAAAAGCTTTACTTAAATTACTACCTAACAGTAGGATATGAAATTCCATGTTTTAGTTACCACTTTTTTTCTACCAGATTGGTGGGTATAAATTGACTTACACTATGAATTTGTTTAATTTATGTGTATTGAACAGCGATGTGAGATTTTTTAAGCTTTTAAAATATTCTCATTTTGGCTTTCAGTATCCTATTCTTTATTTTGATCATATTCCATTCATCCTAAAGAAATTTTTTTATCCAGCATTCTTTCTTTTGAATTTTGGCTTTTATTCTAACTAATTTCATGTCACTTTTACTTTGGTGCTGAGTGATAGTGCAGCGGGTAGGCTGTTTGCCTTGCACGTGGCTGACCCGGTTCGATTCCTCTGTCCATCTCGAAGAGCCCGGCAAGCTACCAAGAGTATCCCGCCTGCATGGCAGAGTCTGGCAAGCTACCCGTGGCGTATTTGATATGCCAAAAACAGTAACAAGAAGTCTCACAATGGAGATGTTACTGGTGCCCACTTGAAGAAATCAATGAGCAACAGGGTGACAGAGACAGTGATACAGTGAACTTTTACTTTAGTTGCAGATATTACTATGGAAAGTAGTCCGGGTTCATCCATATCCATGGAGCATCGGCTGGATGTTGAATTAAGAGCATCATGTTCTAGTAGCAATGCTTTCATCTCATCTGGTCCTGGCCCACGTCCTGGTGTGTATCCATGTAGATAAACAGTCTTCTGTACTGATTTAATGACTATACTAGTTAAGAGGGTACTTTGGAGGAGGAAGCAGGCAAGTTTTTATGTCTTTGCATGTTACTTTGCCATTCTAGTGTCGATTGTCTCATTAACATTTATTTTGTATTATCATAAAGATTTCTAACTATTTGCGTTGCTGCATCAAAGCAGGCATGTTGGAGGGAAATAATATATAAAACAGATACTAATGATAAAAGTGTTTATCTTTTCACATTAAAATTTTTTGTTATTGTGAGATTTTTTTTTGGTGGTGAGCACAACCAGCATACTCCTGGCTCTGTGCTCAGATAACATTCCAGGCAAGGCTTGGGTGATTGAACTGGATCAGCTGCAAGTCAGCTGTGTGCAAGGCAAGCACCTTACCCATTGTACTATCTCTAAGTTTTTGATTTTAGTATTAATTTTATGCAGTCCTAGGTAGTTTATTTCTCCAATTTGGAAGTTTGGGTGAATGTTCTTCTCAAGATCTAGAGATCATCTTAAATGCCTGCTAGTACATAATGAATACATATGAAAGTCTGCTGGGTCATTATTATTTTTCCTGTGTGCTAATTGTTGTCTAGTGGTAAAAACAATACAACTCTTTATCCCATGCCAGGAGTCCAGTGTATCCCACAAAGAGCAGCTCTTCTTAAATCCATGTTGAATTTCCTCAAGAAGGCCATTCAAGACCCTGCTTTCTCAGATGGCATACGACATGGTATTCTACTTTCTTGAGACATTTGCTTCTCAATGTTGGTCACTTCTAGTTTTTCTGTTACTGCCCTATTCTTACAAATCAGGCTTCAGAAAAGGCTTTGGCATTTTGAATAGCTTTAAGTAATTATTGTTACTTTCTCTGGACCTTGGTTATTCGTTATTTTCATAATGGTTTACTTATGTTTGTTTTCTTTTTCCAGCTTTGTGACTGCTCCTTATGCCCTACTATCCTTCTCTGTGTTTATTCTTTATTTTGACCCACTGTTAAAAGGATATTGCATAACAATGAAGTAAAAGAGTATGAAAAATAAGTAGGGACATTTAAATATAACTTAACTACAGTGTTATCTGATAATATTGCTTCACGTCCACCAGATTTTTTCCTGACTGATTATATTTTCCTATGATTTACTTACCTTAGTGATGGATGGTTCACTGCCTACCTCCCTGAAACACATCATCAGCAATGCAGAATACTATGGTCCCTCACTCTTCCTCCTGGGTAAGTTCGTATTTGGTGATAACAATCTGTAATAATCTGGCAGGATTTTCTGTGTATTTTGTATCCTTGCTGGCTTTTTAAATTCATATTTGTGCACTGTGTGATTTATTAAGTTTTCTACTCGGTGATCAGAGAAAAAGCTCAGAATTGTTTCAAATAAATATTAATCTCTACAATGCCAAGGATACCTTCTAAGAGCGTAAAATGAATCGTTTATAATAGTTACTATTTATTATATGCAAACAATAGCTTTCCATGCTATATTGTGCAAGTATGATAAGAAATGTTTTTATTCAGTGGTGAAGCTTTTATCTGGAGAATCCATTTACAGTGGTTTCAATTCTCAGAATTAAGCATCAAGCCTGTGAGCTATAATATAGAACATAGTTTCTCATTATAATAAATACAGAAATTTTCTAGGTTTTTGTAGGAATTGTCTTTGTAATATGCTATCAGTACTGTCAGCTTGTTGAGTCCTTATTTTGCTTGCATTTATTGAGAGTTTAGAGTTACTGAGTCCGTGCATATCAAAAACTCTAGGGTGTCTGCCAGTGGTTGGGTATGTATTCACAAAGGGGCAGTGGTGCTCTATCTTTCCCACAGCCCAGGGAGGTCATTGGGGATAGGTAGGCTAAGGAAGAAACAGGGTCCAGGCTGATATCACTTGTAGTTTATTCTGATCTCCATTCCCCTCCTGCTGCTTTCTCTGGAGCCCTCTCAGATCTTACAGTCTTCGTTTATATAGCAATCACATAGGGTGGTGATAGAAAGGTGGGTCGATCATTAGCAGATCGACAAAGAGAGGTAAAACTGCTCCTCCAGGAGATTAATTCAAAGACAAAATCTCATTTAAAGAGATTACTCCAGATTACTAGGATCACAACTCAAGGGTTGGATCCCGAGGGTGTGTCGCTTTCTTCTTTCCTTACCTAGTACTCTACTTAAATAGTTGTAGTAAATCTATTTCTGATATTTCTAGTAATGACATTCTGTAGGAGCACAGTAAGAAATAAAAACTTAATGTTTGGTTCTTCCTGAGGACATCTCATTATGTATTCCAGACCACAATCCTCGGGCCAGGTTAAGTCTTCCTAACCCCAGCAGGGTCCTAGTCTCGTCATTACTTTTGGATCATGAAAGCATTTGTCCATGATCATGTTCTCAACTTATAGTTGAGTATTGTGGCACTTTGGCCTGGCCCATTTCGATGCCAGGGTAGCTCACAGCTTGCCCTGGGTCCGTCCATTCAATCCCTTGGGGGTTCTAGGAATTAAGGGCAACCAAGTCGAGAAAGTAGATGCCCAGGAGTAAATATTATTCGGAGTTAATTAACTCCCAAGTTACAAAGCATAATATTAACTGTCTTCCTGTGTCCATACAGAAAGAACATTGCTTTAAGGTAAACTACGTTCCCTGCGGCGAGGCTGAAAGGACAAAACCAATTTTATCCTACAGTTTGGGATGTTTTTTAGACCAGATTGTTGGGTGGGGAGAACAACTGGTAGTGCTCAGGGATAACTTCTGTTTCTGTTCACAGGTTTCACTCCCATTAGTGCTAAGGGGACCCATATGGGCTGTTGAGGACTAAACCTGATTCTGCCTTGTGCCCAGCAAGCACCCTACCCTCTGTCTTTCCACCTCCAAGATTTATGTATATTAATGTAGTGTTCTGTGATCTAAGTACTTAGTTCAGGATGCTTTTGGTGATTTCTTAACCTTTATGGGTTTTTTCCTCCTCTTTGCTCCTAGTACATTGATTTCTACCATAGTGCTAAATAGAAGTGGTGAGAATGAAAATGTTTTGTCCCTGCATTCAGATAAGCATCTAATGTTTCACCACTAAGTTTGATGTTAGCATAAGTTTGTGTTCCCTCAAGCACTATGTGATAAGGCCCATACGCTAGAGAAAGAAAAAATGAGAAAGGAAATTTTAAAAAGGCAACAACATTTTTTAAAAAATGTCCTTGTTCGGGGCTGGAGCTATAATAGCACAGTGGGTAGGGCGTTTGCCTTGCACGTGGCTGACCCAGGTTCGATTCCCAGCATCCCATATGGTCCCCTGAGCACCGCCAGGAGTAATTCCTGAGTGCATGAGCCAGGAGTACCCCCTGTGCATCACCAGGTGTGATCCAAAAAGCAAAAAAAAATGTCCTTGTTCTTAACAAGGCTCGTGTCTGGGCTCCATCTCCAGCACCACATAATTTCCCCTACCTAAAACAGAGGCTATTAGAAGATGCTTGGGGAGGGTGAGATGATGAACCGGTGAGTCCTATCTGGGTGATTCAGGAAGTGAATAGGAGATGTAAAACACTAAAGCAGATGTCATCAGCGATACATCTCTTCTATGAAAGTTATTGCTTCATATTTGGATAATTGAATTATCATAGAATATATTTGGTAATTGAATTATCATAGAAGGTTCCAGGTTTTCTATAAATTAGCTTGTATTTGACCAAATTTGTGTATTAAAAATAATTAGACCAGCCATTACCCTTCCATAAATTATACTGTAGAGCACTTTACTTCAAGCAGGAAGAGACAGGAAAACTAATGGGTCTGAGAATCTCTTTAGAATATTTTAGCATGATAATTGGTCTTCCTGCCTTATTGAACTGTTTCAGGTACCTTTCATATATTGGTGACTCATACAATAAGAGTTCCACTTAAGGCATAAACTTTACCTTGAAATGATGTGAGGTAGTTTAATACCAGTCTGTTTTTCAGCTATTATAGAACTTTGTCGTTCTCCCTTGTTTATAACTTTGAAGGCATGTAGTGATTGGCTTAGTAATTTACCTAGAGTTATGCCCAGTTATTTCTAAAGTTATGAAATAACCTAGAGTTATGTCCAGTCGAATTTCTATTGGTAACAAAAAGTACTAAAGAAATAATCATTCCAGGTTAAGGACAAAGACTCCTACGACTACCTTTCATTGACTTCAGTGGCCATGTAAATCTGGCCAGAGGACTAGAGTGGAGGTTCCCACAAAATACTATCAAGTACAAAATATTATCAAGTACAGTCAGTTTGCTGGTGGGGATGGGGTGTTCCACAGACTTAGAGTCATAGTCTTGGTCTATAATTAGTGACAGTGAATCCCAAACCATGGCACAGGCCTTTCAGTCACAGACCCTGAGCCCTAGCTCTCACTTAGCACCATAAAGGAAGGTATTCACCTTCACTAATGGATGGAAACAAGAGCCTGACACCATGAACAAAGGAATTCATCTTAATTAATCGATGAAAACAAGAACCTAGGAAAACAAGAATATTTTTCACTTTCTGATGAAGAATTTAATGCACCAGTCGAAGGATGCTTTGTGAAATGAGTAACTCAATAAAGCAGAATAAGGGCCAAGAAAGTATGAGACAGTGTGAAATCTAAAGAGAAATCTTTGAGCTAAATAATGCAGAAATTTGGGCCAGGACATACTGTTGAAGGCTCCAGAGCACTGCCAATTTACTTGCAGACCTTGGCAACACAGGGGTGAACCAAGTATCCCTGATGCCACAGGGCCTGAGTAGTGCTACATTCTCAGGCCCTTGCACTTAACTGCTTGCTTGATTAGCTGAGAATCACTTTCAGTACTCAGATCTCCTGAGCACTGATTAAGAAACCCTTCTCCCCCCCAAAAAAAATTAAAAATACATATTTTGAAATAAAATGCTACAGATGCTAACAAGCAGAATGTCAGAAGCCAGGGATTGAATTAGTGAGCTCATGAATAGTGTTTGAGGCCATCAAAATAGAGCAGAGTTTAAAAAAAATAGAATGGGAAAAAATTTTACTGGAGGAAACATAAGAAGTTCATGGTGCAGCATCAGTAGAAAACATTGCATTGTAGAAATGTTGGAGAAAGCACAACAAAATAGGAGAATGTATGGTTAAAGAAACAATGACCAAGATTCTGCTAATCTGAAAGTAGATATTCCCGCATCTAGGAAACTTAGGGCGTTCCAATGTAAACTCAGATACATGAAAAAGACACTTTAAAAGCTAAACATTGAGGAATAGACCGTGAAAGAAAAGCAAATACTACTTATATAAAGGTTATCTTTCCCGTCCCCAATCCATGCTCTCACCATACCAAAAGAGTGATTTGTTATATCCAACACGTATAATGAAAAATTTCCAACCACAAATCCAAAATAAACATTTTTCTTTAGAGTACATATTTCAGGCGCCATGTTCAGACACAACAAAAGGTTTCATAGTAAGGCATAAACACTGAAATGAAATCTTTGCAAATCAAAATGCAGTTATGCAAGAAATAACCATATATAAAAAGATGGGGTAAAACTCAACCTTATGGAGACTTAATATGCTGCTGAAAAATTACTAGGAAATCAAAAGAAGAAATGAAAATGCCCATAAGAATAACTTACTTTTCTGTTTTATGTTTTAATAATATATATAAGCTATATACTTTTTGTGTGTATGCTTTCACATTTAAGCTGTAATAAAAACATCTGCTTATAGTTAATATTTTTTGTCCTGTCGACTGTAAAAGAGAATGCCTTCTAGCATATTTTTTGTACTCATTGCAGGTATTACTAACTGTAGTCATTATACCAATAAAGGGCCCCCAAAATATTGAGGCGTAAATAATATATTCTTTCAAATGATTATTTTTTTGTTTAACACAATTATGAATTCATTCTAAGCATTAGCATTTCATACTGTCTAGCGACTATTCTAGTGTGTGGTATTTTTGTTTGTTTTTCGATCACACTCAGCAATGTTTAGAGGTTACTCCTGCCTCTGCACTCAGGAATTATTCCTGGCAGTGCCCGGGGGACCATATGGGATATTGGGGATCAGACCTGGGTTGGCCATGTGCAAGGCAAATGCTCTACCCACTATACTAGCACACCAGCCCCAGTCTGGTATTTTACACACACTGATTCTAATACCTTTGAAGACAGTTTGCCATACATTTTATGTTTGTTTCTTTTTTAGCTACTGAAGTAGTGACTGTGTTTGTATTTCAAGAACCATCATTGCTCTCCTCACTCCAGGACAATGGGTTGACAGATGTCATGCTACATGCACTGCTTATCAAAGACGTAAGTAGGAGGGGAAATATATAGCACAGGGCTCGGGTATACTTGTATGCTTTGCAAGTTTGGAATCCTGATTTGATCCTGAACAGCCCTAGGTGTGGCCCTGTTGCAGAACCATTTCATTCATTTGTCCAAGTATCACTAAGAATAGCCTCCCAGACCCATGAACAAGCACTGTATGAGCCACTGCCCCACCCCCCAAAAAAAGATGTGAATTCTTTTGCTATTCTCTAAAGAGACTACTTAAGTATTCCTCTCCCTGCAAAACAGACATGTTTAAGGTATGGCTTGGAGTCTTTGCAGCTTTAGTAGTTGCAGACTACTAGGATAAAGCATTAGGCAGAGAGATAGTACAGGAGTTTACTTGTATACCTTATATGTGTCTGACCCCAGTTTGATGCCTAGCAACACATGGTCCCTTGAAGTGTTTTGAGCACTGCCAGGGTCCATGTATTGCTAGGCTTCAAACTGGGGTCAGACCCATATAAAGTACACACCTGAACTCCTAGGTAATCATTGGTACCAAAGGGCTCAAGCAGCAAATCCATCCTCTCACCCTCAAATCCTTTCTCAGTACACGGAGAATCACAGGTCAGGCTTCGGAGTGTTCTGGGCCTCCTCAGTATCGCTTTTGAAACCTGTTCCCAGCCTGAGTAATAAAGCATGAGCTAAGAAAGCAAATCACACACACTTTTTCTGGTTTCCTGGTGTGTTCTAAAAGTTATTCTACTGTACTGTACTACAGCAGTGGTTTTCATCTACTCCACAGATCAGTGGCAGTCCATAGAAATTTTCTGCACCTCCCACAAGAATTTTAATGTTGCTAATGTATGGCCAGATAAAGTGCTTTTCAGAAAGTACACATAGCAGGTAGGGTTAAAGAGATAGCACAGTACATAAGGTGTTTGTCTTGCAATTGCACTCCCGTCTTGAGTTCATACCCAGTATCCCATATGGTCCCCTGACCCTGCCAGGAGTGATTGCTGAGCACTGCTTGGTGTAGCCCCCAAAGCCTCTAAATAAACAAAAAGTACACAGAGCAAGAAATTTCTTGGCCTAGCACCCCATTTAGTACTCACATGGATTAGTACTGTGGATCATTATCCACAGATATGTGGATAAACACTAGTTAATAACAAGAGTGAATCTATTTTTATTTATTTTTTTTATTAGTTTATTTTTAATTAGAGAGTCATCGTGAGGGTACAGTTACTGATCCATACATCTTTGTGCTCATGTTTCCCCCATACAAAGTTCAATAACCCATCCCTTCACCAGTGCCCATTCTCCACCACCAGTAAACCCAACATCCCTCCCCCCCTCCCCAGTCCCGTCTCCCCCCACCCCACCCTGCCACTATGGCAGGGAATTCCCCTTTGTTCTCTCTCTCTCTGATTAGGTGTTGTGGCTTGCAATAAAGGTGTTGAGTGGCCATTGTGTTCAGTCTATAGTCTGTATTCGGCCTGCATCACCCTTCCCCCACATGACCTTCAACCACATCAAAATAACTTTTTAAGGTTGTGCTGGTGCTGGCTCTCTGAGGTTACACAGGGCTGGCTCTCTGAGGTTACTCAGGTGCTGGCTCTCGGAGGTTGCACAGGTGCTGGCTCTCGGAGGTTGCACAGGGTTGGCTCTCTGAGGTTACACAGGTGCTGGCTCTCGGAGGTTACACAGGGCTGGCTCTCGGAGGTTACACAGTGCTGGCACTCTGAGGTTACTCAGGTGCTGGCTCTCTGAGGTTACACAGGTGCTGGCTCTCTGAGGTTACACAGTGTTGGCTCTCTGAGGTTACTCAGGTGCTGGCTCTCTGAGGTTACACAGCTGCTGGCTCTCTGAGGTTACACAGGGCTGGCTCTCTGAGGTTACACAGGGCTGGCTCTCTGAGGTTACACAGGGCTGGCTCTCGGAGGTTACACAGGGCTGGCTCTCTGAGGTTACTCAGGTGCTGGCTCTCTGAGGTTACACAGGGCTGGCTCTCTGAGGTTACACAGGGCTGGCTCTCTGAGGTTACTCAGGTGCTGGCTCTCGGAGGTTACTCAGGTGCTGGCTCTCGGAGGTTGCACAGGTGCTGGCTCTCGGAGGTTACACAGGGCTGGATCTCTGAGGTTACACAGGGCTGGATCTCTGAGGTTACACAGTGCTGGCTCTCTGAGGATACACAGTGTTGACTCTCTGAGGTTACTCAGGTGTTGGCTCTCTGAGGTTACACAGGTGCTGGCTCTCTGAGGTTAGGGCTCTCTGAGGTTACACAGGGCTGGCTCTCTGAGAAGAGTGAATCTATTTTTAAAAGATACAGCATACCTTAATTTAAAATAGACTTCATTCCGAAAAATGCTATCCGGGGGCTGGAGTAACAGCACTTAGGGTAGGATATTTATTTGCCTTGCTCACGGCTGACCTGGGTTTGATTCCCAGCATCCCATATGGTCCCTTGAACAGCGTCAGGAGTAATTCCTGAGCGCATGAGCCAGGAGTAACCCCTGTGCATCACCTGGTGGGACCCAAAAAGCAAAAAATGTTAACTATCTGAGCTCTAAGCAGATAGCCTTTTTTTTTATCACTGAGTACAGCAAATAGGGCACTTGCCTTGCGAACAGTTGACCAGGTTTGAATAAGCCCTGGACACAACCAAGTGTAACTCAAAAATAAATAACTCAAATTGGGATTACGGATAGAGCTCAACAGACTATGATCCCCAAAACACAACCCAATGTTATCCAAATACAAAAAAACAATTTTAGATATCTGTGATGGACTGGAGCGATAGTATAGCCGGTAGCGTGTTTGCCTTGCACGTGGCCGACCCTGGTTCAATTCCTCCGTCCCTCTTGGAGAGCGCGGCAATCTACCGAGAGTATCCCATCCGCATGGCAGAGCCTGGCAAGCGACCCATGGCATATATGATATGCCAAAAAAAGTAACAAACCTCATAAAGGAGACGTTACTGGTGCCTGTTCAGGCAAATCGATGAGCAACGGGACGACAGTGCTACAGATATCTGTGATGCATAAGAAATGAATTGCAGTAAGTATAGGTATGTCTTTATACATGTGTACTTCCACAGGAGTCTTGTATGGCATGAAAACTCCCCTATGTAGATAAGAAAAAGATTTATTCTTATCCTTGGCCAGTGTTTTCCTACCTTATGTTCTTGAACTCTTCTTTTTAGATGTTTTTGAGTTCATTTTCTTTTCTCTCTAGGTTCCTGCTACTCGTGAAGTTCTTGGCTCTTTGCCAAATGTATTCAGTGCTCTCTGCTTGAATGCCAGAGGTCTTCAGTCATTTGTACAGTGTCAGCCATTTGAACGTCTCTTCAAAGTTCTTTTGTCTCCAGATTACCTTCCAGCCATGCGGAGGAGGAGGAGCTCTGATCCCCTTGGTAAGTTGCCAGGATTTATCTTACAAGTAACTAGTTTGCTGTTGTGCCCAGAAATTAGATGATTATCAAAACAGTTCACATGGGAAAAAGTTCTTTTAACCTCACATCATTTCTCTGGATAGGTCTGCTACACTTAATAGGATTTATTGGCGTACATTATTACTACAGAATGAAAGGAATATTTCCCTAGGCTGGGTATGGGGATCAATGGTAAAATGCATGCCTTGCATTCATGAGAACTGGGTTCAATCTCCAGCACTTAAAAAAAAAGAGTAAAGAGAGGAGTACTCCCTTTTTAGCCTCTGCTCATAGTATTTTCATCTTTTTGACAGTTCTTAAACATGTTGTCATGGTGGTGATAAGAATTGGGTATTAGCAAGAGCTTTCTAGGTCCACTATTCAGTCTTTAGTAATAGGAGATAAGGAGTATTGAGAATTTTTGAAGTCTTCTGTTTTATAGCCATGTTTCTGAGATAGGTACAAATAATATCTCCTCAGTGTATTTGAGGCCATATCATTGTCGAGTACCAAGAAAGTAGAGTTATAGAAAGAAATCGGTTTTCAAAAAATGTGCTTTTTCCCTTCAGCATTCTAGCCAGTTTCTTTTCTTTTTCTTTTTTTTTTTTTTTTTTTTTTGCATTGCAAGGTATTTAACCCAGGGCCTCAGACATGCAAGGCAAGTGCTCTATTGCTGAGTCATAGACAGTATCATTCGTTACTGGCACAGCAAGAGGGAGTTAATGCATTGTACTTCTTTTCATTCTACAATACTAGTTCAGACCTTTACGATATAATTATCCACATAGAATATAGCATAAATAGTTACTTCTGAAAATGTTTACTGGGGACCAGAGAGATAGTACAGTGTGTAAGGAGCTTTCCTTGCACTCAGCTGATCTGGGTTTGTTCCAGCACCACATGGCCCCCAAATCCCACTGGCAGCTATGCCTGAGTGCAGTGCCAGGAGTAATTCACTGAATACATCTGGATGTGGGCCCCAACACAAAAATAAATAAAGCCCATGTAAAACTTTAACTGAGCACTTTTCTTTTCATCTTCCCCAGTGATTGGGTATGAGGGTTGATATGAATTTATGAAGTCATTTGAAAATGGCACAGTGTTAGACAATGAAAACAATCAAATCCATTTCTTCTTCCTTCCTTATATTTGGGCATAGAAAATAGCTGACTCTTATTTTCTTCAGTTTTTCTAGCAGTCTATTTTTTCTTTAAGGAGATACTGCGTCCAACCTGGGGAGTGCTGTTGATGAGCTTATGAGACATCAGCCCACTCTTAAAACAGATGCAACAACTGCAATCATTAAGGTGGGAAAAAACTAGTACTGTGAAATGTGAGTGTGAGAGAGCAGTGAAGGGGGAGATTTTAGGAAAAGGGCTGGCCTACTAATGATCATTTGGATTATCAGACTCTGCCTATAAGATTATGTGTCCTTCATTATCTACATGACCTTGGATCTGTCCTTTGTTCATACTCCAAAATGACTTAAGTATTGCTTTCTTGTATTGGATACAATTGGCCAGCTATTCTTAAATTGGCCTATTGCTTACTCTTTCTAATTTACACACATAGACCTATTACCATTTCTTGATGTACACTGACTAGTGTGAATTTTTGTTGTTCACAGAATTAGAACATGCAGTCTTATCAAGCAACTTAACAGCAGTGTCACTCTAAACAATAGATTTTACTTAGGGAGACTTTAACTTACTTTCTTTGTAAAGTGGTTAGTGACTAGCCATACTTCAGGAATTTTATATCTACATATATACAGATTTAAAACATACAATGTATTTATATTGAGTATATAAAAATTACTCCAAAGAAATGTCAGTCATTTCCCCATTCCTTGAATACTGCTAAATCTTACTTCCTTTGCTTTTCAGTTACTTGAAGAAATTTGTAATCTTGGAAGAGACCCTAAATACATCTGTCAGAAGCCATCGATCCAGAAAGCAGATGGCACCACTAGTGCACCTCCCCCAAGGTCTAATCATGCTGCAGAGGAGGCCTCTAGTGAGGATGAGGAGGAAGAAGAGGTACAGGCCATGCAGAGCTTTAATTCTACTCAGCAGAATGAAACCGAGCCTAATCAGCAGTAAGTGTTTCAAAGACAGGTTGCCAACCCTCGTGGTCTTGGGCATATCATTTTCCTTTGTAAAAGTAGGGTGATTGTGGGCCTAGAGTGACTGAAACAATTCCAAAAGCTGGAGCCTATGCTTTCCGTGCAGAGCCACCAGGCTTGATCCCTGGTATGTCATAGCTCTGTGGCACTGCCAAAGTGGCTCTCTTTCCCCCAACTCCACTGGGGATAAACATCGCCAGGTGCAAACACTGAACCATTGTGCCCACATATCTCGACCAAGTATCATCTGGAGGAGCCTGAGCCTGGATACTAAGCACTGCTTAGTAGTACCCCTCTCCTTGCATCTCAAATCATAAAGGAATTGGTTATGGTGAAATCAGTGTTCCTCAACTACAGTCTACATGGTCATATAGTCCCTTGTGGGCCTCCAGAGTATTCAAATGGGTCACAGTTGAAAAATCACACGAATGGGGGTCATGGCACAATACTAGCGGGCCAACTGTTAGAACAGGGGCCTGGAGGAGGAAATATGGTCAGGTGGTACTTGTGGTGGGGGGTGGAATATTGAGAAACATGAGTTGATAACAGGAGCAAAAGCCTGGACTACAAAATTGGCGTTGTCTGGATCTAGAAAGTATTAATCATTTAGGAAGAGAGATAGTAAATGCTATTATGTTACTTAATACATCTTAACCTTTCTCAGAGAAGGCAACCCTGATTTATTCTCGCAACATCTTCTCTTAATTAAAACATTCTCTTTTTGGAAGAAAAAACCTTGGAAGAAAGGAAGACTGCGAAGTTGTCAGAATCTTAGTACTTTCTTGCCACACACCCTTGGTTTGTCAGACATCTTGATGTGATACGGTTGCATTACTTATGTACAAACAAGGATTCCTAAAGTGTTAGTGGTGATGGCATTGAGTCAAGCCATGCATGTTCATCTGTATATAACAGTTTCTCTATGTGGACTTTAAACATAGACCTTAAATCTGATGTGCCCAAATTTCCAGTCATAGCAAATCAGTATTGTTTCAAACATTTATTTTTCTTCACTCTTAGTTCTTTTCTTGAGATATTGTGTATTAACAAATTTTTCTGCAAAGCCTGCTAAAATGTCTCATTCTTAAAGTTTTTGCTCTTTACCTCCAAATGGAAAGTTGATCTTTTGTGTTCTTCCAACAGTTTGTTAGACATAATTATAAACAGTTGAACATTATGGGGGTTAGGGGTGCTACCTTCCCCAAATTGACAGTCTACATGTAATTTTTAATCTCCCCAAGTTTTTGTTTCGGGGTCCTCCTGGTGGTTCTGGGGATTGCTCCAAGCTCTGTGCTGGGGGTCGTGCCTGGCAGTGCTCTGGGTACCATGCAAGGGATCAAATCAGTGAACTGCATGCATGTCGAGCACACTTTAACCCTTGTACTCTGTCTTCATCCTACTCTACCGAAACTTAGCTTCTTTTGACAGTCTATACCCATACTCCTGTAGATACCAAAATCTAGTGGATGCTCAAGTCCCTATCATCTTTATATCTAGAGATTGAACTACTGATGAAATCTGTTCATAATGGAGAGGGGCACCTGTGTTTATTGGAATAATTATGTGTACGTGGACCACTGTATATCAAATCCATGTTGTTTAAAGGTCAGGTATATATTAATGAGTTCTACCACTTAAGCATATTGCCCCTTCAAATGAAACAGTATCTCATTCAATAATATATCCCATCCTTCTTTAGATAACTAGTAATAAGTCAATAATATTTCTTGGATTGGTTTAATGATCAAGAGCATTAGATTAAGTATTCCGTAGATCTTAAATGTCTTAATACACATGGGTGAATTTTCCAAATATTTTTATTGATGTACAATTTTGTAAATAGGTTTTAAGCTGCAGATATTCTAGCTTTAAATGAGGTATCAGCTGCTTAATCTGTCACAGAATGTTTGCACATTCTAATATATAAATAAAATGAAGTTATATGTATCACATCTGAGTTAAATATTTTCTTATAGCTGGTTTCCATTGCTCAGCATGTTTTTGAGATTAATCATGTTGCTGCATCATCTGTATGTTGTGACCTTTCAGTAGTAAATAGTAGTATTTATATGCATATAATAAAGTGCTTATCTATTCTCCTGAAAGTTTTTTGAATTTCCAGGTTTTTTCCTAGGCTGAGTGCATTTTTCTTTTATTTCTTTTTTTTCCAAGTTAGCAGCTAATATTTGATGCTGGTGTTTATATTTTCAAACATAAACTATGATTTTTCTCTTGGGGATTTGGAATAAGCAAGAAATACTAAACAAATGTTGATCCCACATATAGTTGTCTTTCTTCAGAGGCATTCACTACAACTATTTCTAAATACTTTACTGTTGGCTTCTTTTTTCTTAAAAATTGTTGGATATCAGCCAAACGATACTTGGTAGGAATAAATTTACTTTACCTAGCTCAACCATTATCCTGAACAACTTGAAAGATATGTGATCCATTTGGTTTTTAGAACTTAATTCCTGCATTCTGGACTCTGAAGTCAATGAATTCAGGAAGCAGTTCCCTGAATCATGAAAACCTGCTGGAACAGCTCCTTTACAGAAGGCAGTTTGTATCTCCTCAAGAGCTAAAAGAAAGTTCCGGTCTATCCTAACCTTTCCCAGAAAAGCCAAGAAATTTTCCTATTATAATAACCGTGACACTCAGTTGTAATCCCTTTACTTCTGATTAGATCTCTACCACAGTTAATAGGTAAAATACACTAGAGCAAAATTGTCACTGTCGTCCCGTTGCTCATCGATTTGCTCAAGGGGGCACCAGTAACGTCTCCATTGTGAGACTTGTTACTGTTTCCGGCATAACGAATACGCTATGGGTAGCTTGCCAGGCTCTGCCGTGTGGGCAAGATACTCTCAGTAGCTTGCCGGGCTCTCCAAGAGGAGCGAAGGAATCGAACCCAGGTCGGCCTTGTGCAAGGCAAACACCCTACCTGATGTGCTACCACTCCAGCCCAGAACATAATTAAATTTGGAAATTGTATGTTTTTGGAGATGAGGAGTAGATAGGAAGTTTTTAATTGTTCATTACTTTTTCAGACATTCTGTGAGTTACTGTGCACATATGTGTAAAACTACTTCGAGATTTTAAAAAATCAGTGATAAGAGGTACGCTCCTGGAGAGAATTTGTCAATTTTGCTATTTCTTTATAACATCCTAAGTCTGAAAGCCAAAAGATGAGGGCAAAGAGGACAGAATTTTTTGAGTAAGTTTATTCCCAAACTTGGATTAAGAACTATAGTTCATTAGTTTTGTCTCTGATTCTCTACATCTTTCATCTAGCAAATGCAAAAAACTACCTGGGTCTCATACCATGATAGAATTTTTGACTCTGCACCATCATATTTTGGCTAATCCAAAAGGATAAATATCACTGGGAAGGCATTACACCTGTACTTAACTGCAGAGGTTAAACTAGATTCTTCACAAGGAGGTACAACGAATAAGGGTGATGAATCATTGGCATATTACAGAACGCTGCAATATTCTTAGGAGAAAGTATGACCTCATAAAATGTCACTCCTAACTTATAGGTCCTTCTTTTGTTCAAACATCTCCCCCAAATTCCTTTTTGTGTGTGATGGTGGGATTTGGGCCACACCAGCTGTGCTCAGCGATCACTCTTGGCGGTGCCCTGGGAACCAAATGTGATGCTGGGGATTGAACCGGGGTCTACAGTGTGCAAGGCAAGCGCCTTTACCCCTATACTAATCTCTTTGGTCTTCTTAAATTCTTTATTGAGAGTGTTATAGATTGTCTCCAAGTATTTCATCACTGAAATAATTTGTGATGACTCTAACTTCCTTTGCCTGTTCTACATTTTATTGCCACTCTCTTATCTGGCAAATTCTTACTTTTTGTCTTCCTTAGAGATAGGAACTTAGCATCTTGTCGACTCTTTTGCCCTTTCTCTCCCCTTCTCCCTTCTTCCTACTTAGTCCTTTCCTTCCCAAGTCTACTTTCAGGGTCCGCATCCAAATTCTTTATTAAAACTGAGGTTTATATTATGATAGATTTTGTTTCATTTCAGTATGCCTTTTCCTCCATTGAGTTCTTGTTAAAGCTAATCCTAGTCTAAGAGTTCCTTTTTCTACAACTGTCAAATTCCTATCTACAATGCAGCCTTAAAGTTTCTTAACAAAAGATCTGACAATAAATGTTGGGTAGCTTGAGAAATGTTGTGATACAGCCCAGATTGTTAGATTGTGGCTGTTGGCTTCATCTTTAACTCTGACAGTTCTTAGTGGTTTGTTGTTATAAAGTATGGAATTTTAAAGAAATTCCATATCCAGCTGTTCTTTGTATCTTTAAACCTGATGCAGCAACATGGTAAGGTATTCACTTGTTTCTTTGAGTAACTCCTTCGATCAAAGGCTTAGATTTTTCATTAAACTTACTTGTTTGTAATAATTTCATGTTGATGTCTTTTTCCTGTGGTAGTTTCCCAAAATAGGATCATTTCTTTTGCGGATTTTGCAAGTGCTGAATTTGTGAAGTCTTGGGTTTTTTCCCTTCGTGCTTTCAACCTTATCAGTTTAGAACAGCTAGCTTCATAACTGATTTCACTCTTTTTTTTCCTGTGCTATATACTAACAGCTCTAAGTTTAATGTAGGAAAAGGCCTAGAACTTCATACTGGATCCCTTTCCTCGCTGTTTTCTTGGATTGGTATTGTGATTTTCTGTGTAACTCACTCTTTTCTCCCTTAACAGAGTTGTTGGTACAGAGGAACGTATTCCTATCCCCCTCATGGATTACATCCTTAATGTGGTAAGATTTGTGGTAGGATAAACTGAGTAAAGATGTTCACTCTTCTGGAAATTGTGTGGGGATACAAAATAGTCCAGTGATTTCTGTTGTATATTTTCACTGGGGCCCTTATTAAACTGGAAAGCAGGACTGGGAAGATAGTTCAACAGGCTAAGCGCATGCTTTGTATGTGTGAGGCCCAGGTTCAATCACCAGCACCGCCGGGAGCAACCTCCAAGCACAGAGTTGGGAGAAGCCCCCAAAAACTGCTGGGTGTGGCCCAATAAACAAAGTGCAGAACAGTAGGAAAAAGATGGGCACGCCTTGGTCTCTTAGACTACATTGCAGAAAATTAGCTCAACGTTCTCTTTCGGATATTCCCAAGTTTTTTGTTCATTATTCCTATTCCCACTTAGAATTCAAAGAAGAATGAGTGGGCTTTAGAATTGTACAGATTCAGTATTAATATTATTTAAATATGTCCAACATATATTTCCCCCTTTGTTTGCCATTTCTTCCCATTAACTCGTAACATTAAAATGTTTAAAACTATATGTAACAAGAAAAAGTGAAGAGTTTGAATTGTTTAACAAGGAGAAGCCCATTTAACATTTGTTCTAGCCCATGAAGCACTTGCGACACTTTATAGAGATAGTTTCTCTTCTGCCTGTGTGTTTGTTGCCCACAGTTTGCTTTCTTATTAAAAGCTTTGATCTGAATTGCATTTCCAGACTTATAGGTTTTATTTGCATTATCAACACATTTCACGGAAATTGTCCAAGTTGTTTGCTTCCAGGGGAGAGGCAACACATTTTCATGCCAAAACCACTAACAAAACAAATTAAGAGAATGAAATTCTGTCCTTACTTCTTGAGGTGTCCCTGATCAGTTTATTCAACTTCTGTGCTATCAAACTATGTGTTGCTGAAAAGGTAGAGTGGGAAAAAGTTGAAATTACTCCTGATTTTCTCAATGTTTAAACATTTATCTATCCTTGTTTTCCTGGGGCTTTGGTCTTCTAGAAAATACTGGTTTTTATTTGTATTAGGTTACCCCAGTCTTAATCCAGACTTACCTTTAGTTCTAAGTGTCAGGCTCTAACTTTTTAAAAATTTTCATTACCTAGATGAAATTTGTGGAATCTATTCTGAGCAACAATACAACAGATGACCACTGCCAAGAATTTGTCAATCAGAAAGGACTTTTGCCTTTGGTTACTATTTTGGGTCTTCCCAATCTACCCATTGACTTTCCCACATCAGCAGCCTGTCAGGCCGTTGCAGGTGTCTGCAAATCCATATTGGTAAGAACTATCTGGCTGAATATTTTCATTTCTTTTTAAAAAATAATTTTGTGATACTTCTGTATATATGTTTTTCCTGTGGTCTTCCTTTACCTTCAGTTGTAAAAATAATGAGAAGTTTTTGTGTCTGTACTATCAATGAATTATGTGACTAATAATTTGTATATATTATTTCTTCTTGAGAATTTAATGTATTTGTTCTCTGTTATTGGGTTTGGTATATAGTGTTTACATCTGACTTTATTGGAAGTCAACAGAAAGAAAATATTTCCAACAAAACTTTGATAGAATTTTTTTGATCAGTGTCAAGAATTGAACCCAGAACATGGCATAGGCAAGGGAACTGCTCTCTACCTCTGAGACACAACTCTGGAGCCCTCTCTAAGAGCACATTGGCAGTTGGGTTTTAAGTGTGTGTATTCCTTTTTCATGGATGCTTTACTTATCTAGTATATTAGCCATGATCAGTTTTTTTCTTTTTTAAGTTTGACAGTCAAATAGAGATTTATTGGTCAGATTTTATAAAGAAAAATGCTCCTGTGTTTTAAATAGTAGTAAAATTTATCATCTTAAGTATATAAATAATTTTACATTGGTGCACAATGCATCTTCAAAACTTTATCTTGTAGACTTGAAATTCTGCATCCTTTAAAAAATAACTCTATTCCCCTTCCTCACATTCCCTAGTGGCCATTAATATTTTGTCTCCATGAATTTCACTACTCTATCTGTGTGTGTTATGTAATTAAAATTTATATGCCATTCGTCTTTTTGTCTGTCTTATTTTTACTCTGCAGACTTATAAATGAACCCTTGCCCCCAAAGTGTCTATCCAATTATAGCATCTCTAAGGTAAAATGAGTTCATGCAATTGGCCGCAATAGGGATGGAACTGAAGGATGTCATGTGTAAATGAAAGTCAGAGAGAGAACAAATACCAGATGATTTCCCCTTATCTAGAGAGACAGAACATGTTGTTAGACTATCTGGTAGACCCTTGTCTAGGATTAGGTGGTAAGTTAAAATGTAAAGCGGTACTGGGTATAGAGAGATAGTACAGTAGGTAAGGTGCTTGCTTTGTACTCAGCCAACCTGGATTCAATCCCTGGCACCACATATGGTCTCCCTAGCCTCATCGGGAGTTATCTCTGAGCACAAAGCCTGGAGTAAACCCTGAGCAGTTGGTGATTGTATACAGCAAATTTTATATCAGCATTATAAACTTCAAACATTATTACAACCATATTACCTAAGTTAATTTAAGAGAGAAATAAAGGGCTATTGATAGTACAGGGGTTAAGGTTCTTGTGCATAGCTGGTCGCCACATGGTCGACCCCAATTTAATCACTGGCTTACCACATTTGGTTCCCAAGCACTCCTATGAGTTAGCCTTTAATACAACCAGGATTGACCCAGCCCTTCATCCCCAAAGATAAAATTAAATTCCATCTTTCCTCCTAGCCAAATTGCACCTGAAATAATAAAAAGATGCCTCTATTGTGCAGCACAGTATTTCTTAACTGTGGGCCCCCAGAATAGTACACGGGGACCACAGCATAAGAGCTGCTGCCAACTTGTAGGTCAGGGAGTGTACTGAAGGAAAGAAGCTTAGGAAGGGACCATAATTTTATAGAGAGAGATTTTGAAACACTTTGTTGTGGTATATACCAACTTCCTTTTTAAGACTATGTAGTGTATACTATATTTGCTTTGCTATTCATCAGCAGAGGTTTAGGTTGCTCTACTTGCTGACTATCATGAATTGAGCTATGAATACAGGTTTGCAGTATTTCTTCAGACTCTACAAGGTATAAGAAGTAGGATAGGGGCTGGAGCGATAGCACAGCGGGTAGGGCGTTTGCCTTGCACGCGGCCGACCCAGGTTCGATCCCCGGCATCCCATATGGTCCCCCAAGCACCGCCAGGAGTAATTCCTGAGTGCAGAGCCAGGAGTAACCCCTGAGCATCGCTGGGTGTGACCCAAAAAGCAAAAAAAAAAAAAAAAAAAAGAAGTAGGATATATGTGTGGTGAGGGCATAGTCTTAAGAAGCTTCATATAATAGTGGATTTTGGGGGATCCTCCAAAGTAGTGCTCATGATATCTCAGGACCACTACACCATGTTGAATATTAGACCCCCCCCGGCATAATCATTATAAGTGAAAGTATTTTTATTAATTTGTTTTATGGTGTGTTTTTTTTTATTTGCCACTCTTGGTGGTGCTCAGAGTCTGTCAGCACTATGCTTAGGTGTCACTCCCACAGGTCTAAAGGGGACCATGTACTGGGGATTGAACCTGGTCCTTCTGCTTGTGAAACATGCACTCAGCCCATTGAGCAATATAGACAAATGCTCATATAATTTGTTCAAAATCTTCCTGATAATCACCATTCTTATGTTCTGTGAATTTTCATTCTTTAACATCTATAAATTAGTAAGCCTTTATTTCTCTAAGGAAAATTATTTGTTGTTTTTATACAAATTATATAAAATCTCTGAATTACTTTTATTGGCTAAGTTTGTAATGATTAATCATGTCTGACCATCAGAAATGTAATTCTAGGCTAGAGATAAAACTTAGCACATGCTTTACATGTAGGAAGCTTGGGTTCATTGATCCCTGGCACCATAGAGTTCCCACAAAACTCCACCTATAGCTTGATTAACCTTGATCACAAAATTCTTAAGAAACACATAAGTTCTTCTGTTTCTGATTGACATACTGTTCCACTGTCAGATTGTTCTCCAAATTCAAAAGAGAGAAAGGTCATATAAAGATCTGTAGAGATAGTAGAGCAAGTCAGGCATTTGCCTTACTTGGGTTCATTTCTCGGCATTCCATGTCGTCCCCCAAACACCTCTAGAAGTGATTCCTGAGTGTAGAGCCATGACTAATCCCTGTGCATTGACTGGTGTGGACCCCAAACCAAAAAGTAGAAGGTCATTTAAAACTTCAGTTGCCCCATTTTAAAAAACAAAATTGTGTGATGGATGCCTATCCTAGATTTGTCTTTCATTGTGGAAAGAACATAAGTTGAAATAATAGTTTACTTCCATACTTTGGAACCTTGCATAAAACTGGTCCTTGTTGAGCCAAATACGGAGTCCTTAATTCCAAGTTGGCTATTGTACGTTTTTACATTTGACTTGGTCACCACATTTTTTAAAATTTTTTATTTATTTTTTGCTTTTTGGGTCACACCCGGCGATGCACAGGGGTTAGTTACTCCTGGCTCATATGCTCAGGAATTACTCCTTACGGTGCTCGGGGGACCATATGGGATGCTGAGAATCGATCCCAGGTCGACTGCATGCAAGGCAAACGCCCTACCCGCTGTGCTATTATCACTCCCAGACCCATGGTCACCACATTTTAAAGCCTCCCATTTAAGAGAAATAATATCACTGTTCTAGAAAGTGTATTCAGAATCTGATGGTCCTGTTTTGTTTCCACCACCAGGTGACAGATCAGAACCAGTGCTAAAATTTGTTGGTCACTTTTTCCAATTATAACCATTGAAAACTATTATGTTTATGAACCTTATATATATATTAATGCTTTAATTATTTTTGTTTCAGACACTGTCACATGAACCCAAAGTTCTTCAGGAGGGTCTCCTTCAGTTGGACTCCATCCTGTCCTCCTTAGAGCCCTTACACCGCCCAATTGAATCACCTGGGGGTTCAGTGTTACTACGAGAGCTGGCTTGTGCTGGGAATGTTGCTGATGCTACTCTCTCTGCTCAGGCCACACCTCTACTGCATGCACTCACAGCTGCACATGCCTACATCATGATGTTTGTTCATACTTGCAGAGTTGGACAGGTGAGAATAACCTTTGGGAGACTCGAAAATAGTACAGTCAGTAAGGCCTTACGCTGACCGCGCATATGCACCACATGTTGCCATGAGTGATCATGAGCGTAGAGCCAGTAGTAAGTACTCATCATAGTCAAATGTGGTCCCCAAAAAAGCTTTGGGGTGAATGTATTGGTTTAAAGCTAATTAAATATCTGGTACATGCCTTCTAAGTACCTAAACAATTCTACTTTTAACTAGCCATTAAAAGATTTAGGGTGAGGTTTTTTTTTAATGTCTATGCTTCTGGTGGATGATTGCACCTTTTGTAGAATGAAAAGGATGTTTACTGAGCTGAGCACTTAGAGTGCGGAGCACTATTTGATTGCCAAGAGGACTGTGTCGAGTATCATGGCTTGTCTGCCTATGTTGTAGAAATATCTAAGTGGCCTGTCACAAAATAAGGTTGCGAGTACTTTCTCAAACTCATCCTGAATGTGTACATTTTGATGAAATCAAAAATTCTTTAAGAGTGACAAATGAGGAAATAGAATTCCTCATCCTTCTGAAATATCTGAAAGTTTGTTTTAAATGTTCTATAGAGTGTCCCAACAATCAACTTCTTTTATCTTTGGTTTCAGAGTGAAATTCGTTCCATCTCTGTAAACCAGTGGGGTTCTCAATTGGGTCTGAGTGTTCTAAGCAAGCTGAGCCAGTTATACTGCTCCCTGGTGTGGGAAAGCACTGTTCTTCTCTCGCTGTGTACCCCAAACAGGTAAGGGAGTGGTCATCTCTTGTTATCTGTTCTTTCCTGACAAGGAATATGAGCCTATAGAATTGTCTTGGTTAAGGATAGAAAGGCAAATTGTTCAGAGGCAGGAATTAGAATGTAGCTTATTCTAGTGCTTACCTTGGGCTAGAGTGATAGCATAGCGGGTAGGGCGTTTGCCTTGCACGCAGCCTACCCTGGTTTGATTCCCAGAATTCCATATGGTCCCCAAGCACCGCCGGGAGTATGTCTAAAGTGCATCAGCCAGGAGTAACCCCTGTGCATCTCCAGGTGTGACCCAAAACAACAAAAAGAATGATTACCTGTGTAAGGCTCAGTGTTGGATCCCTGACCCCAAGGCTAAAACATAAAATGAAGAGTTTCACCTTCATGACTGAAGCACCACTAGTAACTATCATATCATGGCTTTAGTTATGAATTTCTCTCCCATCAGTTCCCTTTTTTATTATTGGATTGCCTGAGGTCTCACACATTTCCTTGTGGTACTTACCTGGTGACACAACTGGCTGCAGTGTATGCCAGAAATGGACATGTTGTTGCAGAGCCACCATGACTATAATAGATATCTGTATGCAGCTGTATCAGGGATTGAACTGTGTGGCTTTATGCTTTGCCAGTGAGCCATCCTGAGGCCCCTTAAGAATTTTGAGGACACATAGTCCAAAACATTGTCCTTCCCACTTACTGTAAGTGTAGAGAATTGCTTTAAAGTATATCATTTTGTATATCTTTCTCTTATTATCTCAGTCCTGCTGTTAAAATATTCAAAGTTTGGTCTATTAGCCACATGTAAAATGTTATTTGTATGGGCTTTAGGAATTGCATGCACCTATCTCCAGCCCGCCAATGCTGGGGGTGGGGGGTGGTAGGTGTCATCATAATGAGGGAGAAGGGAAGTACAAAGTAAATAGTTGGATTATAAATCTTGTTGACTGCTGACTCAGCAAATTGAATCAATAGAGATGAGCTACCATAGGCTAAGGACTTCCTCTAGCGTGCATGCCTTGCATCTGTGAGCACCACCAAAATAATGAATGCCTTATTTAAAAGAATAAGCCATTTGATGACTGTTTCTCTCACTGTGTTTTTACAGTCTACCATCCGGGTGTGAATTTGGCCAGGCTGACATGCAGAAACTAGTTCCAAAGGACGAAAAGGCAGGTACAAGCCAGGGTGGAAAAAGATCAGGTAACTATTCAGAAACCGCACTGTTTAGCATTAATTTTGTTATGTTTTGTTGGTTTCTTTATTGGCTCACTGTAAAATTTTGATTATCCTTATCATGTATAGTCCTAGTTTCAGTCATTTTCTTTTTATTCAAATTTCATTTATTGAAATTCTAGGAATCAAGCTCTGGGCTTCACACCTTTAACATACGCATTTTACCACCAAGATACATCAGCCCCTCTTTAAAAATACATGCACAAATTTGGTAAAAAATAGGAGCTGTGGGAGCCGGAGCGATAGCACAGCGAGTAGGGCGTTTGCCTTGCACTTGGCCGACCCGGGTTCGATCCCCGGCATCCCATATGGTCCCCCAAGCACCGCCAGGAGTAATTCCTGAGTGCAAAGCCAGGAGTAACCCCTGAGCATCGCTGGGTGTGACCCAAAAAGCAAAAAAAAAAAAATAGGAGCTGTATCAGATAGAAAAGGGAACACCAAGTAAAGGATATTGGGAGGACTTTTTCGGGTTGAAAGATGCGTGCCGCTTTCAACCAAACATGATGGCCACTCAATACTTCTATTGCACACCACAACACCAAAAGGAGAGAGAACAAATGGGAATGCCCTGTCACAGAGGCGGGGGGAGTGGGGAGGGATACTGGGAGCATTGGTGGAGGAGAATGGGCACTGGTGTAGGGATGGGTAAACGATCCTTGTATGACTGAAATGCAAACATGAAAGTTTGTAAGTTTGTAACTGTACCTCACGGTGATTCACTAATAAAAAATGAAAATATATAAAAATTTTAAAAAAATAGGAGCTGTAGAAGGAAGAATTTCCTGAATTTTTACCACCAACAAAAGGTAACTTGACAGTTACTTCCCTAGTTCTTTTTTGGAGGATGTATTTTATGAATATAGTGGCATTATTTTAAGTATCATGGATCTTTCAAATTTTATGAACATTAAGTGCCATTTAAAGGTGCAATGAGTTATCTTTTTAATTTACTATGAAATATAGTGTATTGCTAATGTTTTATGTTGTATGAAGTAAACCTGTTTTATTTTTTGCAAATGTAACATTCTTTATTGTGTCAAAGGTTATGGTGGAATTTTAGTGGGGTTTTTTTTTGCATTTGTGTGGGGTTTTTTTGTTTTGTTTTTTGCTTTTTTGGGTCACACCCAACGTTGCTCAGGGGTTACTCCTGGCTCTTCACTCAGGAATCACTCCTGGTGGTGCTTGGGGGACCATATGGGATGCTGCGGGTCGAACCTGGGTCAGCCATGTGCAAGGCACACACCACCTCTTGTACTATCACTCCAGCCCTGATTTTAGTAATTCCTATGTTTATTGTTAGAAGGTAAAATAGTAAATATTTTTTTTCTTTTTGGGTTACACCCAGCAGTGCACAGGGCTTTACTCCTGGCTTTGCACTCAGGAGTTACTCCTAGCGGTGCTCGGGGATCATATGGGATGCTGGGAATCCAACCCGGGTCGGCCGCATGCAAGGCAAACACTCTACCCGGTGTGCATTTGCTCTAGCCCCAATAATTTTTTAATTAAAGAAACATTTTAGAACTCTTGCTGTCCAATAATTGTATCACTATCACTGTCATCCCTGTTGTTTGTCGATTTACTCTCGTGGGCACCAGTAACATCTCTGTTACACTCAGCCCTGAGATTTTAGCAGCCTCTCCTTACTTACAGCCAGTCCAATAATAGTACCTACTCTTTTATGTACAACTTTTGAATACTTGGAATAATAATTGATATAACTAAGAACTTTTTCATTAAATACCCATTTCTCTGAACATAATATCTTCAGTTGTTGCTCCTCTGTAGTGGTACTCAGGCCCAGCAATGACAGGTTGCTCAGGTGCTGGTTTGAATTCAGTGTCTTGTACATGAAAGATATGTATTCCATTTCTTTGAGCTGTCTCCCCAGCTCTGGAAGATTTTTCAGAGTGTTTGTAACAGCACAGATAATTTGGAAGTATTTTCAACAAACTTGTATGAAATACAGTGATGAATTATTTTAATAAAATTTAGTATCACATTTGTGGTGTGCTAATTGATTACATGTTGAAATATAAGTTTGATCAATGGGCGGTGTACATGTTTTGTGTGTGGGAAACCTGGATTCAATTCCTGGAACCACATGTTTTCCCTATGCCACTGGGAGAAATACCTCACCACAGACCCAAGCGTCACTCCTGGATATCATCAGGTGTGACCCAAAAAATAAAAATTGGGCTGGAAAGATAGTACAGCAGATAGGGCCCTTGCCTTGCATGTGGCTGGGCCAGGTTTGATTTGTAGCCTCCAGTATTATTTCTATAGTACTCCCAGGAGTGGAAAACAAGGAGTCACTC
This sequence comes from Sorex araneus, assembly GCF_027595985.1. Classification (NCBI taxonomy): domain Eukaryota; kingdom Metazoa; phylum Chordata; class Mammalia; order Eulipotyphla; family Soricidae; genus Sorex; species Sorex araneus. The sequence continues at coordinate 55,998,256 of NC_073313.1, read as the reverse complement.
CTGAGCATCTCCAGGTGTGGCCCCAAAAACAATTAATTTTTTTTTAATCAGGGAGGGAAGAGATAGTACAGTGTGTAGGGCACTTACCTTCCACATGTCTCATCAGGTTCATTCTCTGGCACCCAGTGTGGCCCCTCATGCTCACAGGGAGTGCTCCCTGAGTGCAGAGCCAATAGTAAGCCTCGTTTGTCCCAAAAATACATAAAAAATGGCTTTTATGTTTTATCATAATAACCTTCAAAATTATAATCAGAAAATTTTCACAGTTTTCTCATCAATGTGTAAGAGACCTAAAAGTAATAAAAATACCTTTTCAGTCATTTTATTTTCCTTAGATAATCTACATCAGGGAGGGGGGAAAGTTAATAAAACTTTAAAACTTTTCTTTTTGCGCCACATCTAATTGGTGCACAGGGTTGCTTCCAGCTCAGTGTTCTGCAGTCAATCCATTGGTGATGATAAGAGAACCATGTTCAGAGAACCATGCTGGTGATTAGTCCCAGAAATGCTTGTGGAAAATCATGTGGTGCTGGAGATCAAACCTGGGCCTCTCTTGCAAAGCACACATTTAGCTTGTTGAATTATCTCCCTTATACATGATTTAATCCTTTCCCTTTTTTAACCACTGCTTTGCTCTTATAGTTTTAATAGCTTTGTTGTATGCTTGTTTTCCCCCCACATATGCAGGGTTCACTGTATCACTGTCATCCATTGCTCATTGATTTGCTCAAGCAGGCATCAGTAATGTCTCTATTTTGAGACTTGTTACTGTTTTTGACATATCAAAAAACCTACCATGGGTAGCTTGCCAGGCTCTGCCGTGCAGGCGAGATACTCTTGGTAGCTTACCGGGTTGGTTCTACGAGACGGGTGTAAGAATTGAACCCAGGGTGAACGCCCTACCCGCTGTGCTATCGCTCCAGCTCCATATGCATGGTTATATATGGTATTGGTGTTCCTCACAGTCTATAAATATTATCACAGATGGCAGAGCTTTGTTGGGGGTAGAGGGCAACACCTTATTCCTGTGCTCAGTAACCATTCTAAGCTGTGCTCTGAGAACTAGATAGTATTGCTGGATTTAAATCAAGGTTCAGCCGCTTCATGCAGTGCAGGAACCTTAACCTTTATATATCTTTTGGGCAGTCTTGGGTCACTGTCACTCATCCTGTTGATTATCGATTTGTCCGAGCGGGCACCAGTAACATCTCATTGAGAGACTTATTGTTACTGTTTTTGGCATGTCCAATACGCACGGGTAGCTTGCCAGGCTCTGCCGTGCGGGCTTGATACTCTCGGTAGTTTGCCGGGCTCTCTGAGAGGGGTGGACGAATCAAACACGGTTCTGCCACATGCTCCAGCCCCTTATATATCTTAACCTTTATATATCTCCTGCCTTGTTTGTATGCATTGTTTGCATTTACCACATCTTTATCCATTTATCTAGCAATGGGCATTTATGTTGTTCTGTTTATATATATGAGTGAGAAGCTCGTGGATGAATCAAATCTGGTTTGAGTTAAAATTAACAAACTTGAATCCTAGTAGGGATACCCTTTTTGTTGCCTTTTTTGGGTCACACCTGGTGTTGCAGAGGGGTTTCTCCTGGCTTTGCACTTAGGAATTACTCCTAGTGGTGCTCAGAGGACCATATGGGATGTTGGGAATAGAACTCGGGTCGGCCGCATCAAGGCAAATGCCCTACCCGCTGTACTATCGCTCCAGCCCCAGGAATACCCTTTGATGGGATTGGATACTGTGTACATTGTGATCTATGTGAATGGTACCACCTGGGTCCTACCTAAGTCTTGCAAGGTACTCCTTGGTTTTAGATGTTCTCATTAGAAGATATCAATATTAAGGAGTGTTTATGTACAGTTTTGTGTTGAATAGGAGAGATTCTGTTTTACCTTTTCACATTTTTTTAGGTTGTAGACATTTGACTGACTTAGATCAAGTCATTCTTGATCAAAGTACATTCTTTGGATGTACTCAGATAGTTTTTAGTTGGACTCATCAACACAAGGAACTAGATTCATCGTACTACTACTGCTCTCCTTTTTTCTCTATAGATGGGGAACAGGATGGAGCAGTTGGAAGTATGGATGCTTCTACCCAAGGTTTATTGGAAGGCATTGGACTAGATGGTGATACATTGGCTCCCATGGAGACAGATGAACCTACTGCTTCAGACTCTAAGGGCAAATCTAAAATCACACCTGCCATGGCTGCCAGAATCAAGCAAATCAAACCTTTATTGTCAGGTGAGTAATTCTCAACTTTTTCCCTCTTCTGTTTTTCAGTCCTCAGACAGATTGGATTGCTAAGGCATTTTTTCTTTTTTTTTTTTGTTGTGGTTTTTAAAGGGGTGGGTTTCACACCCACCAGTGATAAGTTTTTATTCTTGGCTCTGGATTCAGGGGTCAGGGGTCGTTGCTTGCAGAGCTCAGGGGACCATGCCAGGTGTCAATGATCGAACCTAAGTCAGCTGCTTGCAAAGCAAGTATTTATCTCATTGTATAATCTCTCTGACACCCTTTCCTATTTTATGGAAATTTTAAGAAAATTTTAAGGATATTTTCTACTGCAGCTACTTATTTTTCATTTATACTTAATGGTGGGTCTTTGCTATATAACAGTTTCTGATCCTAGGTATCTAAAATAGGCATATTACTCAAACAATTACTGATACTAAATCATATATTTTTAAACCAATTTCCCCTAAACCACCACATTCAGTTAGCATATGAGGCTGTGACCTAGTTTAAGAAACAGAAAAATCCCTTTTAAAAATTTCAAAATGTGGTTTGGAACATCAGGTAGGACACTTGCCTTTTGCACACAGTTGACCCTGGTTCAATCCATGGCACTCCCATATGGTTTCCCAGACCCCACCAGGAGTGATCCCTGAGCACAGATCCAGAAATAAACTCTTAGCCCCACTATTTGTGGCCCCAAAACAAACAAAACCCAAAACACAAAAACCAAAAAAAAAACTTCAAAATGGCATGAAAAAGGCATCTGCACAAAGAACTTGAGTCTAAAAACATATAACGTCTATATTCCCATTTGACATACTTCTGGTAAAAGAAATACTCAAAAATTATAATCTGTATAGAAAATATTAAAGTAAGTGCTTTGATTTTGACGCGCAGGCCATGACACACAGCAACATAACAGATTTTTTCTGAAATCCATGTTTAACCCCTTCCTGGCATACTATTTTATTTGAAGCACCGTGACTTACAGTATTGTTAATATTAGGGTTTCATGCATATGCTGAGCCACACCTGGAATGCTCAAGGGTTACTCCTGGCTGTGTACTCAAGGATTTCTCCTTGAGGTGCTAGTGAGACTATATTGGGATGCCAGGGATCAAACCCGGTCAACCACATGCAAGGCAAACTACCTATCCACTGTCCTGCCTCTCCAGTTTAGGTTTTCTGTGTTTCTTTCCAACCACCCTCTAACACCCCTCCCACTATGTACAGCTCAGTTCTGTAAACTTATATTCAGGTAGTTTGTTTGCTATTCCCATACTGTTTGTTTATATCCTATATAAGAGAGAATATTCTATGTTTCTCCCCTTCTTACTGACTGTACTCAGTATTATATCTTCCAGTTCCTTCCAAAATCTAGCAAATTACATTTTTTTTTCTTAAAGCCAAGTGTATGTACCATAGTTAATTTATGTTCCATAGTTACTTTACCCAGTCATCTGTTCTTGGACACTCAGGTTGTTTCCAGATCTTGGCTATTGTAAATCGTGGTGCATTGAACATCAAAGCACAGATTTCTTTTCTAAATAGTAGTTGTCGGCCTTTGAGGTAGAAACCAACAAGTGGAATTGCTGGGGTATACGGAAGTTCAATTCTTAGATTTTCCAGAGGTTGGACCAGTCGACATTCCCACCAACAGTGGATGAGCATACCTTTTTCCTCATCCATGCCAAAATGTGCTTGTTTTTATTTTCCTTCTGTACCATTCTTACTGGTATGAGGTGATATGTCATTGTTGTTGTCATTTGCACCCCCTAGTAAGTGATAGCCTTTTTTCATATATTGGCCCTCTGTAATCTTTTCCCCCATTTTTTTGATTGAGCTGTTTGTTTTCTTGTAGTTTTACAAGGTTTTATTTATCTTAGATATTAATCCTTTGGTATATGAGTGGTGGGCAATATTTCCTCCCAGTTTGTAATGTGTCTTTTCGTTCTAATAGTCATTTCTTTTGCAATCAGGAGCCTTTTGAGTTCAGAGCCGTAGTGTAGCCAACTTTGGTTTGATCCCTGACACCCCATGTGGGCCGCTGAGCTCTGTCTGGAGTGATCCCTTAGTGCAGAGTCAGGAGAAAGCCCTGAGCACTGTCAGACATGTCCCCAAAAAAACCACCACCAACAAAAAAGAACCTTCTAAAATTGGTTAAGTTCCATTTGTTTCTGTTTCCATTTGCTTGGCATTGAGATACTGAATATACCTCCCTGGTTTTAGTTCCTTTCCTCCTACTCATTTTTCAGTTAATACAGATAGATTCTTTTCTTTTGTTTCTAAGTTCATTGGAAATATTTTCAGTCCCCTGCTGTCTTAACAGAAACATTATAGTTGACCCACAACCTCTTTTAAGAATATTATTGAAGGGATTAGTAAGCTTTCCTGTTATCTCTCTTGCTCTTCCACTCAATCTCCTCATTTCTCTCTCTCTTAAAAATAGTTGTTAAGAGGGCATGGAGATAAGTGCAGCAAGTAAGGGTTCCATCTCTGGCCCCACATAATGTCTCTCAAGCACCAGTAAGAGTATATTCTCATTGGTGAAAATCATGTACTCCCACCTCCAAACTCCTTGATTATATGTTTTTAATCATTAATTTTTTGTTTGGGGGCCTTACCCAGTGGTGCTAAGGGGCTTGCTCCTAACTGTGTGCAGGAATCAAACCCAGTAAGCTGCATGTAGTGCAAGCACCTACCTGCTGTACTACTTCTCTGACCCTCTTGGTTGTGTTTCAGTTGTCACTTTGGCAGCTATACTGGCATCATACAAGACCACATTAAACCTGTGTACTCCTTTTCTTTTACCCCTTATTGTAATATTATAATTTTGTAATTGTATTAGCATTTGTATTTTTCTCAAATATTTCACCTTATGAAGGTGAGGACCTTACTCCTTAGTTAATTGGAGCTCTTCCAAGAAGAATACAGAAAATGACCTTTGAGATTTTTATCTTGAACCCCCACAAATTGTATATTCTCTCTTAATTTATCTTCTTTTGATTTGAACATCTACGTCACTAACCCCAAGTTGAATGACAGTTAAATATCTAAGAAGGTAATCATGTTTACCTAATCTTTCTTAAATATTTTAGATTGCTGTAACCTGTGACCCAGATTCTGTGTATATATGTGTTACTGATCACAAAGATACAGTTTCAAATCTTCAGTTCTTAGCCGATTTCTGACACTTTTTGAGCCACTTTGCTATCTGCTCACCTCACTCAAAAATCATAAAGTGCAAGCTTAAGGTAATTTTGTATTAGAATTTCAGAGTCTGGGTATACTCAGCCACCAGCAATGCAAGTATCTGTGACCTATGTTCTAAATTGGAGTAGGAATACTTAGTGTAGATGATCTGGATTAGAATTCTTTATTAATGAATTCTTATGTTGTAGCACTTCCGTTTGGAGTGCAATGTTTAATATAAAGGAATTAAAGCCAGGGAGGCATCTTCAATAACTCATTGCCAAGAACTCCCACCAGGCATGATTCCTGAGCTCAGAGTCATGAGTGAATCCTGAGCACTGTCGGGTGTGACACAAAAACAAAATCTTAAAATAGGTATACTTTGAAACATAAATTTGGATCCAGATATATAGTACAACAGGTAAGGTGCTTGTCTTGCATTTCTTTAATCAAGGTTCGATCCCTGGAACCCTGTATGGTCCCTGCAAGCTCACCAGAGTTAGGGTTAGAGTAAGGAGTATGTCAGCAGCACTGCTGTGTGTGACCTAAGGACAATAAAAAGAAATATACTTTGAAACTTAGCCTTGGATGAAATTAATATTCACTATTTGTAGAAAATACAAAAATACAAACGTACAGAAAAATGTTTTAAGAAAAGCAATTCCCTGGATACTATTCTATTTTCTTTCCTTATTGAATATTCATTTGGGGGTTCTCCTTTTTTTGTTTGTTTCCACAGCAAACCATCTCACATAGATACCAAAAAGTATCTTTTTTGGGGGAGGTCACACCTGGCCATGCACAGGGGTTACTCCTGGCTCTGCATTCAGGAATTACTCCTGGATATGCTCAGGAGACCATATGGGATGCTGGGAATCGAACCCTGGTCGGCTGTGTGCAAGGCAAACACCCTATCCACTGTGCTATCACTCCAGCCCCACCAAGTATCTTACATAGATAAAAATTAGAAGTATTTATATTGTACCTTATACTTTAACAACACCACATAAAAATTGTATGCCTTTCATAGCATTAATTTTTCCACGAATCTAATGTTATTAGGCAGCATGTCATTAGCATGTCATTAGTTGTCATTAGCATTTTTCCATTTTTAATAATTCTGTAGTTCAGTAGCTGTTTTGTATCATTTACTTAGCTGTTGCTTTTTACAAATGTGGTTTTAATTTATGTCAACTCTGCTGAGTCCCAATTTTGTTTGTCTTTCACTTTCATTCTGTACTAATAAATACTTCTCTCTTTGCAATTTGCATTTTACTCCCTGAGAACTGTCCTTTTTGACCTGTCTTATATAGAAATAAGCTCAAGTGTTTCCTAGGTGTTGTGTGGAAGTAAGTCTTCAATCATTAAAATCCTATTTGTCTGGTAGAGTGCAAGATATCATTACTCTGACTTTTGTGTTCTAGCTTCCTCTCGGTTAGGACGAGCACTTGCTGAGTTATTTGGACTCCTTGTTAAACTTTGTGTGGGATCTCCTGTTCGCCAGCGAAGAAGCCATCATGCTGCCAGCACCACCACAGCACCAACACCTGCTGCTCGATCAACTGCCTCAGCCCTAACTAAGCTGCTCACAAAGGGCTTATCTTGGCAGCCTCCACCATATACACCTACTCCTCGCTTCAGGTGAGGTTCTACTTGAGTGGGAGGGACTGAAAGGTTTTCAAAAAAGAATCTATTCCTTCTCTGAAATGGAAAGTTTGGATCAGTGAGGACTTGGTGGCCCCTTGAGGACATGTGTAACTCTGTAAGGTGTTTATTATTTTGATTCTGCCTACTCTACACTGGTGTAGATCTAATGTAACTAATCTAATTTGATCTAATCTAATGTAACTCTAATGGTGTAAATATTTTCTTTATTTATATTTGCACTTGGGAATCACACTCCTGGCAGTGTTTCGGGGACCATATGGTATGTCAGGGATCAAATCCAGGTCAGCCCTTTGCATGGCAAGAGCCATACCCTCTGTACTATTTCTCTGGCTCCAGACTATAAAGATTTTTAAGAATTTACAACCAAAGATAATTTCAGTAAGCTTAGAGTTTTTAGTATGTAAGTGGTGTCACGCTTTTCAGCCTTTAAAATTTTAATGGCCAGACTGTTTTAGCCCTTTGCCTGCTAGTTGATTTGTCAGTTCAGAGCAGTGTTAAAATTAACCCTTACAATCTATGTGAATTTCCTGTTGCTTTTGTGTCTTTTTCAAAGAAGGTTAAACTTTTGGGTTTTTCCCCCTCTTTCAGGCTTACATTCTTCATCTGTTCCGTTGGTTTTACGTCTCCAATGCTGTTTGACGAGAGGAAGTATCCCTACCACCTCATGCTACAGAAATTTCTCTGCTCTGGAGGCCACAATGCTCTTTTTGAGTAAGGATCAAGTTGCTACACAGAAGCAGTTGTTGGCGTTTGATCTTTTCTAAGTGCTTTAGAAGCCCACAAGTTGGATTATCACTTTGTGTATCTGTGACAATTATACACAGATAATTGTCTGTTTATAAGTTGTTATATCAGCCTGTGTATCTGTGACAATTAGATACACAGAGATAGTCATTGGTTTTATACTCTTCCATGTCCTAGGCACTAAAAGTGTTTGATTTTATATTCTTTAAGGGATGGTTTTCAGCATTGTCTAAAGATTTTTGTATCATCTTTTCTCTTGCCTTCCAGTATCATGCCTGTTATATCACAAAAATTGATAATCTTTAATTGAAAATCTTTAATTTTCTTGGTTAGACGACTCTAAGATGAACTTCACTTAGAAGTTTTAATTTTAAATTTTAAGAAAGCTGGAAATGGGGCTGGAGCGATAGCATAGCTGTAGGGCATTTGCCTTGCATATGGCCGACCCGGGTTCGATTCCCAGCATCCCATGTGGTCCCCCAAGCATCACCAGGACTGATTCCTGAGTGCATGAGCCAGGAGTAACCTCTGCATTATTGGGTGTGATCCAAAAAGAAAAAAAAAATGAAAGCTGGAAGTGGTTATAGTTTTATAGTATGTTATCTTTCAAATAATTGGATTGTATACCTTAAGCTTACACATGCTATATTTTATTTATGTCATTAAAACTAGAGTTTTTAAAAACCACAAAAGGTAAAGCCAATGAATGTTAGATAAGAAGTAAAAGAGGGATATATAAACTGGGGACTTACACACTGCTAAAATAATAGTATTCACTCTTTTATTTCTATCCGTTTGAAATCTCTCTTTTATTTAAATATAGAACGTTCAATTGGGCTCTGTCCATGGGAGGCAAAGTTCCTGTTGCTGAAGGATTAGAACATTTAGACTTACCTGATGGTACTGGAGAATTCTTAGATGCCTGGCTAATGTTGGTGGAGAAGATGGTGAATCCCACCACGGTGCTTGAATCTCCACATTCACTGCCTGCCAAATTGCCTGGAGGTGTCCACAACTTCCCACAATTCAGTGCCCTTCGCTTCCTTGTGGTAACTCAGAAAGTGAGTATTAAGCAATCTAAAGCCAAGAGAGATTTCTCATCCTGCCAAGGTGGCTCTCGGTTTTGAGCTACTTAGTAATAGGATAACTTGATTGTTAGAAACATCATTGGATCCTTTCCTCAGATAGGACTCTGCTATAGAAGGGGAGAAGAGACTGTTAGAAAACTTTCTGTTTTCAAATATTTGTCCTGTATACTTTTGATCAGTAACCTTATTGGATTAAATATCTCTGATATGCTTTCTTTAACTTCCTTAGTATTGTATTGGGATTTTTATTGGCACTGGCTCTGAAGTAGCTGTCCCATTACTTTGATTTATTTTTCCTAGAGTTTTGAATTAATCCAAAATTGTCTTTACATTGTTTTTCAAATAACTTCTTTTAGGCAGCATTTACATGTATCAAGAACTTATGGAACCGGAAACCCCTGAAGGTGTATGGCGGAAGAATGGCTGAGTCTATGTTGGCCATTTTATGCCACATCCTTCGAGGAGAACCTGTGATAAGAGAAAGGCTGAGTAAAGAGAAGGAGGGATCTCGTGGAGAAGAGGATACAGGTCAAGAGGAAGGTGGCTCCCGACGAGAACCTCAAGTCAATCAGCAGCAACTGCAACAGGTTGGCTACTATCCACACATTCTAGGGCCCATATTTTTCAGCTCGTAGGGTACAGTGCTTATGGATTTTCTAAGTTCACACAGAGAGTTTAGTTCTATCAATCACGTGACAAGCTCAAGTTTGTGCCCTCTCTGTTTCTTTTTTCTTATAGTACCAGTACTCTAACAAATGAAAAGGTTGTCTTCCCAAGCACACTTCTTACTTCTGCAAATCCTAGTTTTGAGGCCTTACCTGATATTTCCTCTTTTTAATTAATAATACAAGGCGCCAAAGGGATAGTACAGTGGGTAAGGCACTTGCCTTGCACATGGCTGACGAGGATTTGATGCAAGTTTGATCTGAGACACCCATATGATGGCCTGAGTCTGCCAGGAATGATACCTGTAAGCAGAGCCAGTGATAATCCTCAGCACATACAGGTGTGACCCAAGAGCTAGTAATAATACTTCAATGAGAACATAAGCCACATTTTGGATTTTAAGGCAAGAATTTAGGGAAAGTATATGTGTTCCTGCCAGAATTGTTTCAAAAACTATTTAATAAGTTTCTTCAGGAATTTATTGTACATGTATGTATTGTCACTTTTTGTAGTTTTATTAAAATATTTCTTATATTAGTCTGCATGTATATAATTAGGGGTTTGTACACTACATATTAACAGCAATAAATGTTCCTGTAGGAAAATTTGGAAATAAAATTATTTTTTAAACCTTCATAATGTCTTCACACTATTATATTCTTTTTTATTACTTTGTTCTATGCCTAAGTTTTACATTTGACATACAGTTTATAGAATTGCAATGTTTGTCAGTAAGGAAATTGAATGGTGGTTTTTTTTTTCACTTAATTAGAAGTCATCCTTTTGTTAGTAAATATTTTTGTTTGTTGTTATAAAGCTCTTATGAATAGTTTCTTTCTGTAAAAACCTTATTGTGCATCTTATGATTATTTCTTAGAGGTAGAAATCTGTGCTCAGTTTTTATGTTGCTACTTTGTTTTCCAAAAATTGGGGTTGATGTTTCCTTCTTTGTGTGAATTTCTGTCTTCGAATATTTAGAACCTTTTAATAATGATAGTCATCTAGTCCCAGTTTCTTAAAGGATGAAATTAAGAAGTTTACTCCCTTCTTTCAAGTGATCTCAGTTCATAAGAAGTTAGAAAAAATTGTTTCCATCTTGAAAGTTTTACTTTCTTTTTAAAATATAAATGGTAGAATTTTAGTTAAATGTGATAGAGCATGCCTCAAATTCTACCCCTACACCACATGCACCCCCACCCCCTGCCCACCATGTGTAAATCTCGGGGCCCTACTCACCCCCAAATGTGCATTTTTACCATGGTTCTGAGATCCTGCATTCTTTTGTAGCTCATGGACATGGGCTTTACAAGGGAACATGCCATGGAGGCCCTGTTGAACACCAGCACTATGGAGCAGGCCACAGAGTACCTTCTAACCCACCCTCCACCAATCATGGGAGGTGTTGTTCGGGTGAGTTAATGTGAGGTTTAAATTCCAGAGCATTGGTTTGCCTGTGATTTTGCTTTGCTACTTTTTTGCTTCTGTCACTGGCCTAACTAGGAATAGGGATATGGCTTGTTGGCAGAGTACCTGCCTTGCATGTGTGAGGCCTCAGGTTCAGTCCCTAGCATGGGAAAAAACTTCACAAAGGAGCCATAGAGGTGGTATGGGGTTAAAGTACTGTGCTTACACTCAGATTGACCCTGATTTTATCCCCAGCACTTCTAAACTAAAAAAAAAGATACTTTGCTGGAGAGGTAAAAAGGAGGCAAGGAAAACTCTACAAATGACTATATAGATAATGTCTTGGGTTGATTGCAGGCTTTGCATGAGAAAGGCATAGGTCCCATTCTGAGCACCTCTAGGTGTGATCCAAAAACCGGAGGAAAGATCTCTTTCAGAGTTCTCCATGCCTTTATTTTCATGGTAACTCTCATACCTCTAAGTGTATTTAGCAAAAGAAGCCTCCTACGCTCCAGCCATGCAAAATACTTGACTTTATGTTAAGAACTCTGAAAATTATATACAGTTGAAACATAGTAAGAGAAGCTCTTCTGAGATACAGATCGTTGGTTTCACTGATCTCCCTTAATTTTGTTGTGAATTTTTTCCTCTACTCTTTTTCTTGTTTGCTTTTGGACCACACATGGTATTGCTCAGGAGCTATTCAAGGGTTGTATTGATTCAGAGAACCGTGCAGTGCCAGAGGTTGAACCTGGGGCTCTTATGTACACAGCATGCACTCCAGCCTGTTGATCCTATCTCTCTCTGCAGCCCATCTCTCTATTCTTATAGTCACTAGGTAAATGTTGTTGGCATTGACTCTACAGAGCATCATTCTTGGACTTCTCTTTCCTAAAGCTTGCTTGAGCATAGGATGTGTGATAGTTTGTGAGAATGGAGTATGTGGAGTTGTTGGATTTTCTTTTGTTGCTCTGTAGGATCTGAGTATGTCTGAAGAGGATCAGATGATGAGAGCAATTGCCATGTCTCTGGGACAGGATATCCCAATGGATCAAAGGGCAGAGTCACCAGAGGTAACTAGGAAACAGGGCTTCCAAGATTCATCTTTCTATTCATGAACATCTGCTGGTTTTGGTGGGATTAAAATCTGAATTAAAACATGAAAATGTTCATTCATCCCAACCTTGCCATTACCATTACTGATCAACAATGTATTGACCTGAAGGTTTAAGTTAGGCAGATGACGCATTAATCTTTATTTTCAAATAAGAGACTTGAAGTATAATTGATCGTTCCTATTGAGCCAAATTTGACTGTCTGTTCTTAGATAACAAATTACTTCAGTTTGTTATATTGACAGATAATGCAGGACAATGTGTACAAATGATTTTCTGGGAGATCATGTGGAATACTTGACTTTGGACTGTGATTTAGGGTTTGAAGTTGTCTTCTCCACTAGTTTCTTTGTCTTTCTTTGCCTGTGTGGCACCTCATCCTAATTTTCTTACCCCGATGAAGTATCGCCTGCTTGAAGAAAAGGTAGGAGGTATTTATATGATGTAGAAAATATATTATTATAAGAGTTTTTTTCTTTTTCCTTTCAACTATTCGATATGATATGATTCTTCTTTTCATGCCTCCAGGAAGTTGCTTGCCGGAAGGAGGAAGAGGAACGGAAAGCTCGAGAAAAGCAGGAAGAAGAAGAGGCTAAATGTCTAGAGAAGTTTCAGGATGCTGATCCATTAGAACAGGATGAGCTCCACACTTTCACAGATACCATGTTACCAGGCTGTTTCCACCTCCTTGATGAGCTTCCAGACACAGTGTACCGGGTGTGTGATCTAATCATGACAGCAATCAAACGTAATGGAGCAGATTATCGAGACATGATTCTAAAACAAGTAGTCAATCAGGTAAGTTCTCTAGGACCCACCAGATAGGGATTTTATAAAGTGGTTTTCCTGACATTTATCCAAACCCTTTTTCTGGGGACTGTAGAGATAGTGCAGGGTTTAAGGTGTTTATTTTACACATGATTGACCCTGGTTCAAATCCTCGTGCCATGTATGGCTGCCTACCCGCCCAGTTACAAAATTTGGTGTTTGAAAAAAAAATCTGTACTCGAATGTTTCCTGCAAGCATGAACTAACTTCACCAACAATGTGTGAAAAGTAAAACAAAAATTTTCTGGTCTTTTATTTTCGTGTGACATGTTCAAAATGTATTTTACTCTTGCCAAGTTAGTCCCCCCAAACTCACTGTAAATAAATATCTTTCCCTCTCCTTTGTAGCAACCACTTTTATAAATCAGTCTCCGTTCTAAGGAATGCATATAACTTGGTGTTTGTATTTTGTCAAGCATTGCTTTTTCCACACTCCTAAATTGGCATATGATACTTGGGGAGATATCATGCATAGATGTGGGATAAGAAAAGAAATAAATTATCCTAAGACTCCATGACAGAATGCATATTTTGTATGGGTGAGGACATGGAATTGATTCCTGTTACTATGGAAGCAAAAATAAAGGGCTGAGAAGCCATTTTTGCAAGATAGGAACAGAGTTTAGACCAGACTTATAAAAATACATTCAAGAAAAATAAACCTTAATAGAAGCATACTGAATTCATTACCAAAAGTTTGACGTATAAACTAAAGGAAGACAATGTTTTTGATGTTTGACACTTTTAGTTTTTTAGTGTTTCTGGTTTTGGAACTACTCGTGGTGGTGCTTAGTGGGAACACGTGGTGCCAAAGGTTAGTTAGACCCAGGCTGCTTCTGCATGCTAAACATTTATTCTTCCAGACTTTTTGACTATCTCCCAACCACAAAGTTATCTAAAAAACATTATTCTTGGGGCTGGAGAGATAGTGCTAGCAGGTAGGACCTTGAAATTAGCTGGCTCTTATGCCCAGCACCCTATATAGTCCCTCAAGCCGAGAATAAGCCCTGAGCATCACTGTGTGTATAATAAATAATAAAATAATACTCCATCCCAGGTTTAGTTAATTATTGCAGATGGGTGTCTTGAGTTCAAACCTTTTTATGTCTTGACTTTAAGCGTGATTTTTTTATTCACTCCCTTTAACTTAGAATTTAGATTTCTTAAATTGCCTAAGAAAATAATCATTTTTCTATGGGGCCAGTGAGGTAGTACAGGAGGCAAGGCCACTTGCTTTGAATGTGGCCAACCCTGTTTCAAATCCCAGGCATCATGTACGATTCAGAACCACTAAGTGTTACCCCTGAGCACAGAGCCTGAAATAAGCCATGGTATCATAGGGAATGGCCCCCAAAATGAAAACACAAAAGAATCTTTAAGAGGTGCTTTGTAAAGAGTATACATCTACTGATACTGACACTGAATTCCTATAGTAAATATGTTACTGTTTATCTACATTCCTTGAATGTGTTGGGGGTAGAGTGTGCATTTTATAGGGCTGAGATTGTTTTTGATAAACCTTATACTCTTACCTACAGCTTATTACTTGGCTGTTTCTCTGCCTTTCTAGGTATGGGAAGCTGCTGATGTATTGATCAAAGCTGCCCTCCCTCTGACAACAAGTGATACAAAAACGGTGTCAGAGTGGATCAGTCAAATGGCCACACTTCCCCAGGCCTCCAACTTAGCTACTAGAATCTTACTTTTAACACTACTTTTTGAGGTAAGACTTAGAACTTTCCTCCGTATGGTTTGGTCATCAAGAATTATCAAACGGTATTCAGGATACTGACGATGGTGAGAAATATAAAGCATGATCTCTGTATTTCATTTCATGAGACAACAGTTTCTTATAGGCTAATATAGTAAGACATAATTAAGTTCAAAATAAAGCATTTTGTACCATATGAATGTTACAAACTTAATTGATCTGAATTTGGGAAGAGTATACGTATTACTTAACGGGTAGTGATTTAAAAAGCCTGGAACAGTGTTAATTAAATTGCGAGGTTTGGGTTTTTTGAAATGGAAAAGACCCTTCCATTTTGTTGTGTTGCTATCATTGCAGTGACCTCACAGGTGCCTGTTTGGTTGCAAACTTAATTGTGCTGAGGATCCCATAGAGCAGAGTTACTGTGAATTGCACCTAACAGATGCCTTTTGATAAACTTTGAAGCTCATTAGCCTTAGTTTTACAAGGTATACACTTGATTAATTAAACTGAGTCTTAATTAAACTGAGGTTTTTTTAGGGATTTGGGAGTGGTAATTTCAAGTATGGTATGTAGAGTTACTGTCATGGTTTTGTTCAAATACTTTAATTATACCAATTATGTCAGCATTAACCTTTGTTTTTCTATTATACCTTACTGATTCTTGATGTTGAATAAAATTGATGTTTTATTTTCTTTAATCAATCAGGAGTTGAAGCTACCTTGTGCTTGGGTGGTTGAATCTAGTGGCATTCTTAATGTCCTAATCAAACTGTTAGAAGTGGTTCAGCCCTGCCTACAGGCGGCCAAGGAACAAAAGGAGGTGCAGACCCCAAAGTAAGTGACTGGTATCTCTCCTGGGGACTTGGTCCCTCAAACGCATATATTTATCTGGCATTTTTCGTTGGGAACAAATAGAACAGATCTTTGGTTCTATGAAAATTTTAAAGTTCCTGGGTCCTGGAGAGAGCCAAGCAGTTAAGGTGTATGCTTAGCAAATACCAGACTCTGGTTTGATTCCCAGTACCACATGGTTACATGAACATCACTAGGTATGGCCCTGGAAACCCGCTGCAGTATCACATACTGAGACTCTTGCTTCAATTGTCTGGTTTACAGAATCACAGTGGGGGCCCCCAGGCCTCCTGAGCATTACTTTTTAGGGTAAATTGTTCAGGACAGAGAGCTTTAAGGACTTTGACTTGCATGAGGATGGCCCCAGTTCCCGACCCTGCATACGGTCCTCTGAAACACTGCTAAGAATGATCAGTGATTACAGAGCCAAGAATGATCCCTGTGTACTACTGGGTTTGGGCATAAAAAATTGTGAAGTGGATAACCAGTTTTAAAAAAAAATTTTTTAAGTAATGTGGAGTTGATGCCAATTCAATCAGCTCAATCAATGGCTGAATAAATAGCAGTACTACATTTTTTAAAAATGTAAAGTACTTGATGAGTAAGACTTCTCATGATGGTTAGGTTTCTTGCTTCCCCAGATAGACTTATAACTTCTTTTGTTCTTTTTCAGATGGATTACCCCAGTGTTGCTCCTAATTGATTTCTATGAAAAGACAGCCATCTCTTCAAAAAGGAGATCCCAGATGACTAAGGTCTGTAATAAAGTACATGTAGTTAACATAACTAGATAGACTGTTAGAGAATACTGTGAGCATGATGCTGAATGTAAAACACTGACCAAGGCATAAATCTTGTGACAAATTCTGGTAGCTGGATTTCTCAGTTGTAATATATTTTTACAGTGCTGCTTGCTAAAGGACCTGGGAACTTGAAAATAAATGTTTAAAGGAGTGGCTCATTTTTATGAAGGACTGAATATAGCAATTTGTTATAAAGCAAGTACTCTGAGATATGTATACTACGTTGTATCAGAACCATTTCAGAAACAGAATTTTGTGCCAGTACATAATATTCCCTTTGTGTGGAACATAGTCAGAACATCATAAGACAAAGATATAGAGCGTTCTGTGCATATAGAGAAACTTAATGTGACTATAAGTGTCTAACAAAATACTCTCTGCTATCTGGAATATTTTTCCACTTGGGTTACCTTTATCAATAAACACTGATAAAATTACTATTTCACACAACCAACCTTGTAAGAAAAGCAAAGAAACTTTGTGCTCTTATGTTTAGTACTTACAGTCCAATAATAACAACTGGCGCTGGTTTGATGACCGCTCTGGGCGTTGGTGTAGCTACAGTGCAAGCAACAACAGTACAATTGATTCTGCATGGAAATCTGGGGAGACAAGTGTGCGTTTCACTGCAGGCCGAAGAAGATATACTGTACAGTTCACTACAATGGTGCAGGTACAAGATTGCTTGGTACCATAAACTCTTGAAAAGAAGGAAGCATTAGATTTGCCTTTTCAGTTGCTTCGTCCAGAACAAGCAGTCTGCATGTCTCTGAAGAGTTATGTATTCAGAGAATTTAGTCTTCTAAAGTCATTTGCTAAACCATGGGTTTGTGGTGTTTAGGTACTGTAGCACTATCGTCCTGTTGTTCATTGATTTGCTCGAGTGGGCACCAGTAACGTCTCCATTATGAGACTTGTTGTTACTGTTTTTGGCATATCACATACACCATGGGTAGTTTGCCAGGCTCTTCCATGCAGGCAGGATGCTCTTGGAAGCTTGCCGGGCTCTCAGAGGGATGGAGGAATCGATCCCGGGTCAGCTGCATGCAAAGCAAACAAACAGCCTACCTGCTGTGCTATCACTCCAGTCCCTTGGGTACTATACCCGGAAATGATTTTAATATTTAAAAAATTTTTGGTTGATTTTGGGTTTGTTTTGGTGAGGGTTCTTGGCAAGCCTAGGGCCTCATACATGTGAGTCATGTACTTCACCACTGCAACATCCCAAGGCTAGAAATTATTGTTTGGAGGCCACACCCAGTGATGGTTAGGGCTTACTCCTGGCTCTGCACTCCAGGATCACTCTTGGCAGGCTCTGGGGACCATATGTGGTGCTAGGATTGAACCTGGGTCAGCCACATGCAAGTGATGTATGGTTCCCACTATATTATTGCTCTGGCCCCTAGAAATTATTTTAAATGAGTTGGTAACTATTGGACAATGGTTAGGGGATTACATCTTCTGGTTTGGAAAGTTTGTAATTCTTTATAAGGAGTTTTGTATGCTACCTTTACTTTTGGGATTCTTCTGCTTTTCTCTCTATAAATGATAATAAGTTGGAGTAAATTCTCAGGGTTCCTTCCTATTCTGCAGTTTCCTCGGGAGTTTCATTCCTTTTCCTTTTCTTCCTTTTTCTTGTTAGAGATATTTTTATCTGTTTGAATTCCTAGGTTAATGAGGAGACCGGGAATCGGCGCCCAGTGATGCTCACTCTCCTGAGGGTACCACGGCTCAATAAAAACTCTAAAAATGGCAGTGGTCAGGAACTAGAAAAGACACTGGAAGAAAGCAAAGAAATGGATATCAAGCATAAAGAAAAGTCCAATGGTATAGACTTAAAATCATAGCGTTTTAATAATCAAACAGTCAAATAGTTTTAATCTTTCAAGAAGTATTTTACATAAAGCTATTTTGCCTTAATGGCTCTGACTGATAATGTCATGAGTGATTTTTTTTTAATTAATGCATATATACGCACTAATATGTCTTTTTTATGTCTTTTTTAGTCTTAAGAATTGTTCAAGATGTTTCTCATAATATGACTCAAGTTCTTTACTTGTTACTTTAGAGGGAGAGATACAGGAGAAAACATCCAGTTAAATTGTCTCAACTCTTTGCCATTTGTAGATAACCCCTTGGTTCTAGAGAGTACAAATACTGAAAAGGAAACAAGCCTAGAAGAAACTAAAGTTGGGGAGATCCTGATCCAGGGCCTGACAGAAGATATGGTGACTGTTTTAATCCGAGCATGTGTGAGCATGCTAGGAGTCCCTGTGGACCCAGACACTTTACATGCCACACTGCGTCTCTGCCTGAGGCTCACCCGAGACCACAAATATGCCATGATGTTTGCAGAACTGAAAAGTACCCGCATGATCTTGAATTTGACCCAGAGCTCAGGTTTCAATGGGTTTACTCCCCTAGTCACCCTTCTCCTAAGACATATCATTGAGGATCCCTGTACCCTTCGTCATACCATGGAGAAGGTGAGTCTTTTTGATGTCAGAGGCTGATTAAGCTTTATATCATATCTTGGTTGTTCTTGGTCTCAGACCAGAAGACTTCTAGTTCTTTGTTGGGCATCTAGCCATTATTTTCTCCTTTATATTTACTTAGTAATAGCTTTTAATGTATTACTTTATCTATAGCAATCTAGGTTTTTTTGTCAACCAAAAATTAATCGGCACCTTGAATGCCTTCTATTACATTCATGTCCTATTTGGAGTAATCTTCACATTCACCCGAGTCTATTTTTTTGCAGTGTGATTTAGAGTACTGTTGCTGATAGGGTTTCATGCATCACCTTACCACCTTTGGGGCCCGAGAGATAGCCCAGTGGATAGGGCACTTGTCCTGCACATAGCCGACCCAGGTTCGATCCCTGGCATTCCATATTGTCCCCTGAGCACTGCCAGGAGTAATTCCTGAGTGCAGAGCTTTGACCAAACCCCTGAGCATTGAGAGTGTGGTCCCAAAGCAAAAAAATAATTGATAACTTATATACAGCTTTCAAATAGTGGTTAAAATACAGGTTCTTGTAGAAACAAAGAAAAATTGGTGCCTAAAGGATTGGGGGTATGTGGGGCAAAGGAAGATCAGTGACAGTTTTAGTGTATCAAGTTGGCCAAATGTAAATGCTTGATAATATCCCTTGCAGGTAATGGTGTGGAGAACCAGGCATTACCCCTGTTTTGCTTTTGTTTGTTTGTTGTTTGTTTGCTTGTTTTGGTAGGAGTGAAAATTAGTGCATTGGATGACATTTGCTATTTTCAGATTAGGATACCTTTAACCTAGAAGTTCTGTGGCTGAGATTAATCTAATAACTTAATTCACATATGCCAAGCAAGGTACTCAAAAGTATTCACTGTAACAATGCTTATACTACAAAGAAACTAGTGAGGTGATGATCTGCAGAGTACTGGATGAGTCACTTATGGCACATTTTATACACTTTTTGGTAGAAATGACAGTGATTTTATAATGCAGCCTGAAAAACAACATGTAAATAAGGAACATAACTAATTTGGTAAGAAAAATATTCTGATTCCAAAAGATGTTTTTGTGAATATAGTTGATAATAGATAGCGAAAAATATGGTAGAATTATTGAGGAAGGTGTTTGTGGGGGAGGTTTATACCTAGTGGTACTCAGGGCTTAATCCTGGCTCTGCTTAGAGAACACTCCTGGCAGTGCTCGGGGTCCATATGAGTTATGTTTTATGGAAATTAAGTAAGGTTTTGGCTGCATGCAAGGCAAGCACCTTTAAAACCTTGTACTAGCTCTATGGCCCCTTGGTAGCACTGTAGCACTGTCGTCATGTTGTTCATCGATTTGCTCAAGCGGGCACCAGTAACGTCTCCATTGTGAAACTTGTTACTATTTTTGGCATATCAAACATGCCATGGCTAACTTGCCAGGCTCTGCCGTGCGAGCAGTTCTTGGTATTTTCTTTATTATTGGGTGTATGGGATTAGGCCACATCTGTGCTCAGGGGTTATTCCTGACTGCATTTAGATATCACTTCTAGTAGGCTCAGGAGACCGTATGGGTTGCTGAAGATCGAACTTGGGTCAGCTACATGCAAGACAAGTACCCTACCCACTGTGCTGTCTCTTCATCACTGAATTCTTTTTTTTTACGTTTCTTTATTTTCTATGAGTAGTGAGTCATTTTATGAGACAAAAAAGCATAGCAGTATTTAAACCATGAGGTATCAAAACAACCATTGTGTAGATTGGTATCTCCTAACTTAAACTAGCCTGGCTTGGGGGCATAAAGAAAAACTTTATAGATTTATTCTTATATGCTAAGTTCGTGACATTATTGCATATTTTTAGAATTTGAACCAGTGATTTAAAATTGGAACTGAATTGGGGAAAGTTAGCTAATGATACTTAAATATAGGAACAATAATCTTAGATGGACCTGTGATAGGACAGTTCCCAATTTTATACAGATCATATGCTATTTTTTCTAATTTTGTACCATTTTCTTCTTAATTAGCCATGTATTGTGAACTGATAAGGAATGAGATTTTAGGCCAAGTGTACCTTTCTTTTCAAAATCAAGAGCTGTCATTTGTTGTCTTGTGACAGAGATTGGATAATATTTTGATCCTTGGTAATTCTTTATAGTTTCAGAAATTGGTCTTTAATAACAGCAGTGTTTCTCCCTTTATTAGGTTGTTCGCTCAGCAGCTACAAGTGGAGCTGGAAGCACTACCTCTGGTGTTGTGTCTGGCAGTCTTGGCTCTCGAGAGATCAACTACATCCTTCGTGTCCTTGGGCCAGCTGCATGCCGCAATCCAGACATTTTCACAGAAGTAGCCAACTGCTGTATTCGTATTGCCCTTCCAGCCCCTAGAGGCTCAGGAACTGGTGCGTTTCTCCTTCCAACCTTTGAGCCATTGAAATCTATAATCAATAATTATATAACTCCAAATGATTTATTTTATGAGAACTCTAACTTGGAAAATCACTGGGGCTTTGGCTGGTTATAATAATGTGGTTTAATTCAGAGGTATTTTAGTAGCTTCTCTGGTTCTTAGCTTGTGGTATAACCACCAGTGATACTGAGGATTCATTCACTGTCTTGTTTTTGCTATTAAGGAGCTCCTGTTTATCTTGTAGCTAGCTGACATTGTGTTTGAGCTAACCCCTCCTTAGAGTGGGTTTCTCTATATCAAAGTTTAAACCAAGCAGTTGCATTTGAGAAAGAGCTCACTTCAATCCCTGGTACCATATAGCCTTCTGAACTGTATTGGGAATTATCTATTCCTTTCACAAAGGAAACAAAGTCATAGTGTGTCTTGGTGCAGTATAGGGCTTTAATAAAGTGAATTTATTTTTTGTTGAGATTCAGTGGTTTATGGTGCTATTAATAATGGTTTCTCATGAACATAATTCCAATACCATACCCATCATCATCGTACCCTCTCCCTCTCTCTACCCTAAGACCCCTCCTTTCCAGTCTCCTCAACTCAATTGTATTAACCATTTCTCCCATTGTGGTGCCTTTGTACCTTTGTTACTACCTTGCTGTGTGTCTTTTAGTCCCACATATGAGAGAGACCATTCTGAATCTGTCACTTTCCTTCAGACTGACTTTACTCAGCACCATAAATCTTGTTCGACCATGTTGCCACAAACTGAATTCCATGATTTTGTTCTTTCTTAGAGCTATGTAATAATTCATTGTGTTTATACGACTTCTTGATCGATTGATCTGTATTTGGGCATTTGATTTCTTTCCGTATCTTGGCTATTTTACTAAGTGTGTCTATGAATATATGTGTGCATATATCTTTTCAAATGATTTGTGTTTTGGAGATAGATGCCAAAAGTAGTGGTATCACCAAAAATGGTGGGGGGGTTATCACTGGATTGTATAGTAGTTCTATAGTTCCTTATTGCTTTCTATATAGACTGAACCAAACGACATTAATTGATGAGTGGTTGCTTTCTCACCACAACTCAGCCAATGCTGGCTATTTCCAAACTTTTGGATATGTGCCATTCTGACCAGTGTGAAATTATATCTCATTGTTGTTTGATTTTCATTTCCCTAATCGTGATCATTCATGTTTGTTGGCCATCTATAACGCAGTGAATGCTTTAGTTTGAAATGTGATACAAATGGATGTGACTCATATCATCCATGTGTTCTTGTCATAAAAGAAATAGTTAAACAGTCAATACTACAGCTGACCTAGTTTCTTCAAAAATACTTGTGGGTCCAGAAAGAGCTCAATGAGCTGTTGTGCATGTTTCACATGGAAGAGGTCCAGGTTCCATCTCTTGGCACTCTTTGAGAGGTGAGCCTAAAGCAGCAAGCCAGGAATAGCCCCTGTGCACTATGACTAGACATAGCCCAACAATAGAACACATAAAAGGAACTTTTCATGAAACAAAAGCATTCAGGGATCTCCTATGTAAAGGTGGACTAGAGATTGGTAACTACTAATAACCTTGATTGCATTCTGGATCCAAATAATGGGCATCTGGGAAATTTGAGTACTGCCTGGATTCAGTAATATAATCATACCTGTGTTAAATTTTTTTGGTGGTCTTGTGTAAAAAAGAGCCTTCACTTCAGGAAGTCAAACATATTTAGGAGTAGAAAGATGATAGTTGTAGATGAGAAAACGGTTTTAGTGATTATGGTACCAACCTTTCATCTTCTTTGTAAAACTATGCTTTTTGGATGGGTAATTAATGGATTTGGGAGCCATAGATTTGTGTCTGCCTTTTGGCTGTGTATTTCTCATGTATTGTTCTCATTTAATCCTCAGATATCAAGAATTATCAAATTGAGGTTTGTACAAGTAATTTGGCTATTATCCTGTAATATGACTGCATTACAAAATGAAATCGTCCCCAATTCCAAACACTGTACTGATTTTATTATTTGGCACTGCTGTATTAAATACTGTAGGATTTGGGGACAGTAAAAGCCATATTTTCTGTTAGGACTTCATGTCCAGAGCTCCTTTCTGAGTTTTTGTTCAGTAACCAACTGTGGATATAAAATCACTGTTGACTGATTTTTCTTTCACTTTGGCTTAGCTTCAGATGATGAATTTGAGAATCTTAGAATTAAAGGTCCTAATGCTGTACAGCTGGTGAAGACAACCCCTTTGAAGCCCTCACCTCTGCCTGTCATTCCTGACACTATCAAGGAAGTGATCTATGATATGCTGAATGCCCTGGCTGCATACCATGCTCCAGAAGAAGGTATGCTGGTCTATCTCAGGGCGCTTTGCCTGAATCTTTTCTACCAATTTGTGGTTTAATGAGCATTCACCGCATTTCAAACTTTTGGACTCAAGAATTGCAATACACTTCTGAAGAAATAAGAACCATACACTATAATAGATAACAGGGTAGTTCCTAGTTGTGATTCCTAGGGAAAGCATCTAATTTGTTGGGGGGTAAGATCTGTAGGGAATATTCTTAGAACAAGTGATTTTTGAAATGTTAAGGATGAGATTGACAGAGTGAGGTCTGTCAGAAGAGGGAAGAATGAACAAAGATAAAAGGGAGAAAATTAAGAGCCTAGGAGTTGGCTCATGGGATTTGAATCCATTCCTTTGCTTTTGGAAGCCCTGGTCTTGATCTCCAGCACTGTTTGGTTTTTCTACCATCAGGAACAGTACCCTATGCCCTTACTGCAGTAGTGGGGAGAGGTAATATGTATTGTTTCAGCCACTAAAGATGAAATAGGAACTGGAGTATTTTAACACTGAGGAACAAAATTATCTTATCAAAATAGCTAGAAAAACAGAACAATATTTGAAGTCCTGACCTTCAAGACTACCATGCCAAGGGCCAGAACATTACTAGAGTGGGTAAGGCACTTGGCTTGTACACAGGTTTGATCCCAGGCATCCCATATGGCCCCCAAGCACTGCCAAGAGTGATTCCTGAATGAACAGCCAGGAATTAACCCCTGAGCATTGCCAGATGTGTCCTACCCCCATCCTGCAAAAAAGACTGCCATGCTAGGCTACCTTTTTACCTACCTAGTAACTAAAGGTAATTAAGTTCTAGGAGAATCATGAATGATTTTCATGGATCCCAAAATTCTAGTAAATCAAGAAAATCTATGTTTTCTATGCTTTTTATCCACGCTTCCCTATACAGAGGTACTCTACAACCACAGAATTTTAGCCCCCACACCCTCCACAAATCTTACTAAACCTCATAGGAAGCACTTTCAGGAAACTATCACCTGTTGGGTCAAAGAGATGGTATCAGGGTTAAAATACTTTTCTTGCACGAAGCCAACACTGATGGTCATCTGATAACCACCAAGAGTGATCCTGAGCACAGCCAGCCAGGTGTGGCTCAAAAACAAAAACAAAAATGTAGCATCCATTTATTGACCTCCAACTGTAGAAGGCTTAAAAACCACTAAGTGTGGTTTTTAAGTTTAATAATGACAACTGAGGAAATTGAGGAGCATAAGGTAAAAAGCCTGTGATAGCATGCTTAAAGCTTTATTTCAGCATTATTTTTTCTTTTTTTATACTAGAGTTTCTTTTTCCACATACAACTAACTCCTTATTGCCTGAGAAACTTTTACACAGTCCTGGGTATATAAGTATATAAAGTATGTGTAAAGATAAAACATGTGGGGCAAGGGAGATATAGTACAGTGAGTGGAGCACTTGCCTTGCTCACAGCCAACCCTGCTTCGTTTCCTAGAACCCCACTAGGAGTAAGTCCTTGCACAACTGGTATGGCCTAAAAGCCAAATTTTTTTCATGATGAAACATTTACTGATAATCATAAAGAAATTTATTTGGGTTATGTATATATATGCTGCATTTGCTCATGTGCTTTATTTAGCAGTAATAATAAATCATTGTAGCAACTTAAATTGAAATTGACGTAGCTACCAGAAGGGCATCAGCATTTCATACTTTAAAATTGTTTACTGTTTTGTTTTTCTAGCAGAAAAATCTGATTCTAAACCTGGGGGTATGACCCAGGAAGTTGGCCAGCTTCTCCAAGACATGGGTGACGATGTATACCAGCAGTACCGGTCACTCACTCGTCAAGGCAGTGATTTTTATACACAGTCAGGTTTTTCTATCAATGTAAGTCAATTCCATTCCTGTTTCCTTAGTATTTAGAATTAATGTCAGAGAAATCAGTCAAGTCAATACTGAAATTGTATCTATTGCCTAAAAATTAAAATCTGGTTTGGATGTTCCCAGAATTGTCATTTCTCCCAGTCTCCCTGTTACTTTTAATTATCTGATGGCTTACTCACATATTTTATATACATGGAGTAAAGATAGTTAAAATAGCATATTGAGAATGACTATAGCATGTATAGCTAATTCCCTGGAATACATCGTGCTTTGGGGTACTCTTGTCTATGAAATCAGTATGACTTACATGTTTCTTTTTCCATAGAGTCAGGTCTTTGCTGCAGATGGTACCTCCACCGAGAATTCTGCATCTGTGACATCTCAAGTAGAAGGTAATGATATTTTCTCTCTTCATATTTCTTGAATGAACAACTTGAAGAAACTTTGGGTGATCCGGTCATGGAATAAAGGAATTTAGGCATAATTGTCATATTTACTTGTCTAAGTAATCTTTCTCAAAGCTATGTTCTGTGTCTAAATACTTATGCAAAAGTTAATAGAACTATAGCTTAATTCAGTAAATAGTTATGATTTTTTCTTTTATTCTCCTATGGTTCTTTTTAAAATTTTTAGATTTTTCATTAACACACCTTGATTTACTTAGTTGTTCATAATAGTGTTTCAGGGGCTGGAGCAATAGTAAAGTGGGTAGGGCGTTTGCCTTGCACTCAGCCAACCCAGATTTGATTCCTAGCATCCCATAGGGTCCCCTGAGTGCAGAATCAGGAGTAACCCCTGAGCATCTCTGTGTGTGACCCAACCCCCCCCCAAAATAGTGTTTTAGGCATTACGTTTTAATACTAAACCAGTGTTAGCTTCCTTCCAGTGTCCCCCACCCCTCAGCCTGACTGGCACGTTTTATTTTTTTTTAATTAGCTTAAATTTTATTTTATTTTCTGACTGGCACGTTTTAAAACTTTAGTTACTATAGTTTGAGTCTCATGCTTACAGTGTTGTTGGCTCTATAATTTAGACATACACATATATCACACCTCAGCAACACTGATGAGCCTGAGGCTCCTGACGACTATCCCTCTTATCTCTTGTTTTCCTCTTCTTACTTATCCAGTTGATTATTTTTCTTTTTCCTTCCCTTTCCTTCTCATTTCTACAATCTAGGGTCCAGGGTAATCTAAGTATCCCTCCCTCTTTGATATCTTGTGTTCTCTTTTCCTGTTGTCTTGTGCACCACATGTGAGATTACGCAGTGTTCGCCCTCTCCAAATTGTAGGGAATTGTATAATTTCATCATTCCTTACAGCTACATGTTATTTCATTATGTATGTATGCCATACCTTAATTATCCCCTCATTTGTCGTTGGACACTTGGGTTGATTCATTATACTCTTTATTATACTAAGAGTAATAATGAAT
The DNA here is from genome assembly GCF_027595985.1 of Sorex araneus. Lineage (NCBI taxonomy): Eukaryota > Metazoa > Chordata > Mammalia > Eulipotyphla > Soricidae > Sorex > Sorex araneus. Next base: position 55,971,393 of record NC_073313.1, on the reverse strand, counting down.
AATGCTGTGTATGTGTTCTTTTTGAATGAATGTTCTTGTATCTTGGGTTAAATAACCAAAAAGTGGAATTGCTAGGTCATATGGCAACTCTATTCTTCCTTTACTGAGACACCTCCATATTGTTTTCTATAGCGGTTAAGCCAGATAATACTCCTACCAGCAGTGGATGAGAGTTTCTTTTTCATCACATCCCCATCAATGCAGATAATTCCTGTTTTTGGGGAATGTGTACTATTCTTGTGGTGTGAGATAATATTGTCTTGATTTGGATTTCCCTGATAATAAGTGATGATGAACAACACATTTTCCATGCGCCTATTTCTCATCCAACAATGTGTTTGTTTTGTAAACTCAATTTTTCAGAATGGTTTTTGACTTTTTGTTGTTGATCTTTAAAAGTTCTTTATGATATTAATCCTTTACTGATGTGACTATTTTCTCCCATTTGTTTGGGTGTGTTCGTTTATTTTTATTTCTATTGCCTTTTCCAGTGGAATCATATCATTGAAAAATACCTTCACAGTCCAAAATCTTGGAGTGCTTTGCCTATATTTTCCTCAGTGTATTTTATGGATTCTGGTCTGATCACAAAATCTGATTTAAGTTTTCTGACCATTTTGAATTGACTACTATGTAAAGTGTGAGAATTGGATCCAGCTTTATTTTTTACATGTGGTTAACAATTTTCCAAGCGCCATATGTTGAAGAGGCTTTCTTTATTCCACTTTATGTATCAAGTTTCTTTGTCAAAAATTAGTTGATCGTTGATATGAAGAGTGCCCATTATGAAACATATTATAGTAGATACTAAATTTAATGCAATCCCTGAACCTATAGGAATTTATCATGGGGTAGATCTATAGTTGCAGTCCGGCACCTGTGAAAACCACTGGTCATTGGAAATCTGGTTTACTACACACATGACATAATAGTGTCTCAGTATGTCTGAGTCAGAAAATCATTTATAGAGAAAATAACTGTTTGAGTTATACTAGATAGATATATAATAAGATACTAATTTTGAGAATCAGCAATATAGTATTTATCCCCTTTTTTTTGGGGGGGACCACAACCTGACATTGCTGGGGGCTTGTCCTAACTCAGTGTTCAGGGGTCTCTTCCCCTGAGAGTTGATTGTCAATACTCAGGGAAACGTGTGGTGCCTGGGATAATATTTGAGCCTTCCATGTGGAAAGCGTGCACTCAGCTCATTGAACTGTCTCTCCAACCCCTTGTAAGGTATTTATGGAGCTTAAAGTTAAATTTTAGATGAAGGAAATGAAGTAACTAATATGAACAGTTCGGCATAGATTTCCTGCTTGCTATCCCTTATATCCCTACAGATCAATTCTTCGAGACAGGTTATTTTAGCTAAGTATCTTTCCAGTACAGTATAAGGGAGGCATTGTATTTGTACAGCTGGCCCAAAGCCAGTAGTAACGTTCTTTCCACCTAAGGCATAACTGCCAATTTCCTATTGTGGGATTGAATCATTTTTTGGCTTTCTCAACAGCTTCAACTCCAGATGAGGCTCGTGATGGAAAGAAAGATAAAGAAGGGGACCGGGCATCTGAGGAAGGCAAGCAGAAAGGCAAGGGCAGCAAACCTTTAATGCCCACCTCTACTATTCTTCGTCTTCTGGCAGAGTTGGTGAGATCCTACGTTGGTATTGCTACCTTGATTGCCAACTACAGCTACACTGTGGGCCAGTCTGAGCTGATCAAAGAGGTAATATTTCCAAATTCCGCTAAAGTTTTTATACTGGCATCATATGGATACCTACTGTGTGTTGGGCACTTTCCTTAGAACTTGTGTATGCTAGACCAGTGATGAGAGGCAGGGGGCCTCATGAGACACATTAAAATTTTCCCATGACATAGAGCTACCAGAATCACTGCAAGGAGTGAGGTGATGCAATTTGTAAATTTGTTTTGTAGAAAATCACTTGGTCTGCAGTGTGGAGACTGTAAAAGGCAAGATTGGAATCAGAGAAACCAGTTAGGAATCTGTTATAGTAATCTAGGTAATACAGGAACGTGATGAAATTGGGGGGGTGAGGTAAGAGGGGTAAGTTGAACAGATGTTTAAAGGGTGGAAATTAACAAAAATTGAATTTGGAGGGCAAAGAGGAAATCAAGGGTCGTAATTCCTTCCTTCCTTCCTTCCTTCCTTCCTTCCTTCCTTCCTTCCTTCCTTCCTTCCTTCCCTCCCTCCCTCCCTTCCTCCCTCCCTCCCTTCCTCCTTCCCTCCCTCCCACCCGGCAGTGCACAGGGGTTACTACTGGCTTTGCACTCAGGAATTACTCCTGGCAGTGCTAGGGGGACCATATGAGATGCTGGGAATCGAACCCAGGTTGGCCGCATGTAAGGCAAGTGCCCTACCTGCTGTACTATTGCTCCAGCCCCTCAAAATTTTTTCCTAGCTTCCCCCCCTTTAATCCATGTTTTGTTAGAAGTGGAAATGATCGGAAGAGACAATGGAATATGAGAGTTTTCTACATGAAAGGTATTTAGGGGATAATAAAGTACTGTGGGAAAGAATGAAGTCATATTTTACATGTCCTGATAGGAATTATCACTGGGTTAGATTTTCAAGGTACTTCAGAAAATGATACCATGTTTCCATATCTGGTGGTGTTTTGGGTTTGGCGCCATACTCAGCATTGTTCAGTCTTTACTCCTGCCTCTGTGCTCAGAGATCACTCCTGGCTATGCTCCAAGGACTGTATTTGGTGCTGAGGTTCAAACTAATCAGCAGTGTGCAAGGCAAGGATCCTACCCACTGTATTATTTCTCCTGCCCTCATGTTTCCATATCTGTTAAAAGTGGTTATCAGGATGGGGAGGTTCATAAAGTGGACAATGGTTGTAGGGGAGAGAGAGTGGTAATTTTGTGGTTAGTATGCATAAAAGGTCTGAAAATATCAAAGATAATATTTCAGACAAAGTATATGACGTTTCTGATTTATTAAACTCTTTTCTAACTTCAAGTTTTTAAAGCACAAGTATTTTTACTTTTCATGGGCTAAATTAAATACTATGGACCTCTCAAAAACTGTTCCCCCTGCCACCCTTTGTGCTTCCATAAGGTATTCTATTGCCATAGATTTGTTTTTTACTTCATGTCAAGGAAGCTTACAATATGTATTCCCATTTGTCTAGCTTCTTTTGCTTACATGTTTGAATGATTCATAGTAGCTATGGTTCATATAGTTAATGATTTATTTTCATTGATGTTTGGAATTCTGAGTGCACCACAAAATTTTTATATGCAATAAGGTATTTTCCATTTATAAGTATTACAGAGAGGTACCTTCATACTCTTTTTTTTCCTTTTTGGGTCACACCCGGTGATGCAGAGGGGTCACTCCTGGCTCTGTACTCAGGAATTACCCCCTGATGGTGCTCAGAGCTCCATATGTGATACTGGGAATTGAACCTGGGTCTGCCACATGCAAGGCAAATGCTCTACCCGCTGTGTTATCGCTCCAGCCCCCTTCATGCTCATATTGCTTGGTGAGCATGTATAAGCATTTCTGTTGGGCAATAAATGCCTATGAGTAGAATAACTGGTTTCTTGAACACATTCTTTCCAAAATGTGTTGTATCTGTGTACCACTACCACAGCATATGGGAGTTTGGATTGTTTTACCTTCTTTACAATGTTTGGCCTTTTTAATTTTTTTTTTATTTTAACCATTTTAGTGGTTTTGAATTATGGTTAAAATTAAGAATTTAAATTAAAACTTGTTTAAATTGCCTTCATTGCCCATTTAGCTATTCCCTTTTTTTTGAGTATCCATTCTGGTCTTTTTTTCTTGTTTTCTATTAAGCTCCCTTTATAACTGTAGAGTGTATAATGTTAGGCATTTAGTTCAAGCTTTCACTAGTTTGTGACAATTATAGTTGAAATTTATATAACACGTTTTTTTTAATTAGACAAAAAAATCTTTACTAATGTCTGATATCCATCTGTATACTGGGTATTCAGATGCTTTACAAATACTATTGATAGTTCTCACCTGGCACTACATGGTTGTTAGTGTGTTCTTGTTGCTTACCCAGCTCTGATTCCAAAACCACATCCTGTCTACTTTCTACTAGTCACACTGCCTTACCCAATTGCAATGCTTTTTTTTCTAGTTTTCACTGTCATGACATTACTTACACTTCACTTTTTCTTTTGTGCATTCCAAATGGTTGTCAGGGGACCCAGAAGCCACTTAGGGCAATAATACTCTTTCAGCCAGACCAGTGGTTTAGTACTTGGGTCTGAAGATATAGTACTGCTCAGGACCTTTGGTTCTGGGAATGGGACTGGGCTGGGCACATGCATGCATCCTAACCCTGCACTAACTCCCTTGCCAGCTTAAAATTTTATTCAAGAAACTGCTAAACTTTGTATTTTATTCACTGTTTGGAAATCTTTAATTCTAAAGAGTTCTGTGGGGGGGTGTGGTTGGTTTCTGTTCGGAGGCCTCCCAAGTGGTGCTCAGGGAGCCAAGGGACCTCTCCTGAGGACATTAAGGGTCATAAGTTCAGTGCTTGGGCCTTGTATTGCCAGGGACCATCAAGCCATCTCAGCAGTGGCTCAGGGGCATCATTTTCAACATGTCCCTCTTAAATTCCCAACTGTAGGGTTCTTAATCTAATTTTTGATTGAGGTGAAATTCACATAGAATTATAATTACAAAGTGTATACTAGAGTGTCATTCAGTACACTGCATGTTGGGTAGCCATAATCTATCTCTAGTTCTAAAGTAATCACAGCATTATGTGATTTGTTATTTGGTTGGGTTGATTTGGTATGGTATTAGTCTACAATGCTCAGGGCGTACTCCTGGCTCTCTGCTTAGGGTTCCCTCCTAGAGGTACTCTGGGGACTATATAGAGTGTCAGGAATTGAACGCAGATTGGCTGCATGGAAGGCAAGCATCCTGCCCACTTACTGTCTTTCTGGCTCCCAAAATTATCAGTGTGTTTTGATTCAAAATCTGCTTGAATGATTTCAGTACTAAGTTTCAGGACAGAATTTTTGTTTTAGGCAATGACATGTCTGGCTTAATATCACTGGGTATTTTTAAGCCTTTTTTTTTCTTTTTGGGTCACACCCGGCAATGCACAGGGGTTACTCCTGGTTCTGTGCTCAGAAATTAGTCCTGGTGGTGCTCAGGGGGCCATATAGGATGCTAGGAATCGAATCTGGGTCGGTCACGTGCAAGGCAAATGCCCTACCCACTGTGCTATTGCTCCAGCCCCTTTAAGCTATTTTTAAAGTTAAATAGCTTTATTTAGGAAATAGAAATGGGGTGGGGGGAGAGAGAATCCCATGATGTAGATAAATAATATACCCCAAGGTGATGCTAGAATGGAATGCTTCATTTTTTGCTATTTTAAAGAACACTGCAAAATCAATTTGCATATCCATTCATCATCTGCTAATTTCTATCCCATGGTTCTGGCCACATTTGTAGTTGTCAGCAAATATTGCAATTTAATTGAATATTGGATGATTATAGTATGCAGTTAGGAATCAAGATTTGAATCTTCTCCATTGTGGAAATCAGATTGGAAACCACAATGAGTAACCAGTTTCTCAGATTGTCCGTCTGTCAGGTGGGGAAAATATTCCATTTTTCTTAATTATTTTTTAATTTGCTATAATTTTATAATTTTCTGTGAATAATTCTATTCTATATCTTATTAAAATGTTTTGGATGTCAAGAAATATCTAAGTGAAGATGTTTTAACTTGTAGCAGAAATAAATGGGATTTGGAAGCATAGTAAAATCAGTTTGCTGTTGTGCCTTTGAGCCTTTGGTTTATTATACAGTGAACGTGATAATGACTGGCTGGGTGATTTCAAGGATGATTTTTTTGTGCATGTATCTTGTTTTTCCACAAACAAGGTACCATAGGTGATTATGATTACATGTCATGATTAATAACTTTACAGGACTGCAGTGTGCTAGCTTTTGTTCTGGATCACCTTCTCCCACATACCCAAAATGCTGAAGACAAGGACACACCTGCCCTGGCTCGCCTGTTCCTCGCAAGCCTGGCTGCTGCAGGGAGTGGCACAGATGCTCAGGTGGCCCTAGTGAATGAAGTAAAAGCAGCCCTGGGACGGGCACTGGCCATGGCTGAGAGTACAGAGAAACATGCCAGGTAAAATTCTAGCTTGTCTGAGTGATCATAACTGATAGTTTACCTCCTGACACTTGAATAAAAGGTCTGTTCATATTGGCACTGCACACTCTCTGGTCCTCTCAGATACTTCCAGTGCTTTACAATATTCTATGTACCAAAATACATTTGAAGGAGATGGGAAAAGAACTTTAAGAAAATAAGGGCATGTTTGTATTTTTTCAGTCAAGAAATTTGAGCATGTTCTTAAATCATTTTATGTTTAAATAAAGGTATGTGATTTCTTACCAATTCAGATGTTCTTTCCCGAAGAAAGCAAAAAAGGCAGAGGCTTATATGAGTTATGATAGTGTCCTGTTAATGGACTATGTTCATGTCATGGAGATGTCAAAATTCTCTCTCAGGCTTCAGGCAGTGATGTGTATCATCAGCACTATCATGGAATCCTGCCCCTCCACCTCCAGCTTCTATAGCAGTGCCACAGCCAAGACCCAGCACAATGGCATGAACAATATCATTCGACTTTTCCTGAAGAAAGGACTGGTTAATGACCTGGCCAGAGTGCCTCACAGTCTGGACCTGTCCAGGTAAAATTATTCTCAGTTTGCATACTTGCTCACTTGCCCTTTGTTCACAGATGAGTAGTGAATTACTGGTGTAATAAGTAAAGGTTGGATATGATGGGAAACAAGTATAACGGATTTTATGGAAAGCTCTTTCTTTAGATCTTAGTTTTTCATTTGCTAAAGATTCAAGAGTTGAACTGCATTATCTTTTATAAGATTTTATGTATATAATAAGAAATATGGAGCTGGACCAATAGCACAGTGGGTAGGGCGTTTGCCTTGCACGCAGATGACCCGGGTGTGATTCCTCCTCCCCTCTTGGAGAGCCTGACAAGCTACCGAGAATATCCCGACCGCACGACAGAGCCTGGCAAGCTACCCATGGTGTATTTGATATGCCAGAAATAGTAACAAGAAGTCTCACAATGGAGACGTTACTGGTGCCCGCTCGGGCAAATCAATGAGCAACAGGATGACAGTGATACAGTGAATAAGAAATATAAATGAACCTAAAACAGATACCATATTTCTACAAACCAGATACCACTGTTACTATATGTTGTTCAGTGATCATCTTGCCTACTTAAAATTATGGTTTGGGTTTTTTTTTTTAGTATTTGCTTTGGAAATTTTTCTTTTTGTTGGGGGCCAGAAAGATATCAATGGGTAAGGTTTTGTGGGCTTTAGTGGGGGTATATCACACAGTGCTAAAGGACTACTTCCAGCTTATTGCTTGTTGCTCTGGTGGTACTTGGGACCATACGTAGTACTGGATATAATATCTGGGTCTCTTGCATGCAAAGCATGTGCTCAACCCATTGAGCTATCTCTTCACCCCTATGATAATTTGCTATTTAACTAGAACAGTAATATCAGGTATTGCATAACCTGGTCTGGTCTGGTCTTTTGTACTGATAGTACTAAAAACCAGAGCCTCATTATATATGCAAGACATGTGCTTAACTACTGAGTCACATCTCTAGCCCTTGATATGCTTTATGTTGTTGTTACTATTGTTTGTAATTACTGGTCTTTACCTTTGTATACATATTAATATGTTTTCATTCTGACGCTGGAATTCATCATCAATTTTTTTTTGTCCTGGGCCAGGATTATCTTAGTAGTAGAGTATTTCCTTGCATGTGTGATGCCCTGGTTCAATATATGACACCACCAAAGAAAAAAGATGTTTTTGTCCAAACCAGAATCAAATTACAGACTTTTATTTATGTCTTGTGTCCTCTGAGCCTCTGAACACTGGTTTTGATTAAATTTCTTGGGGGTGGTGGTCATACCTGGCAGTGCTCAAGGAGTAATCTTCGCTCTGTACTCAGGAATTACTCCTGGCAGTGATCAGGGGAACCATATGGGATGCCGGGGACTAAACCCAGGTTGGCTGTGTGTGAGGCAAACACCCTACCTGCTCTGGCCCCGATTACATTTTTTAATATTTATTGCTATTGCTTGGAGCACTAACTTGTTGTGGTGACCAGGTCTGCTGTCCTGCAAAATGTTTCTCCTTCTAGATATGGTCCACTTGGTTCCTGGCAAGTGTATATTAAAATATATAGTTAAAATGTTTACATAAGAATAAGAAAAACCTGTTCAGATATATGTCAGTAGTTTATTTAAAAGTTTATTGTCTAGGATATAACTTATAATGATGTACAGATCAAGGGGTTGGAGAGATAGTACAACAGGCATGGTGCTTGCCTTGCATGCAGCTGACCCGAGTTCTATTCCCAGTACCCTGTATGTCCCCTGAGTACCACTGGGTATGGCCCAAAAATTCTAAAAAGATGATGTATGGATCATATTTTATCATGTAGATATATATCTATTAACGACCAAAGATTCACCTCTGACAACATATCTGTTATATTTTATCTCCTTACTACAAAGTAACATGTACGTTGATACTGTTCTTACTGTCATCCATATAATTTATGGATTTACTTTTTAATAATTCTTGCCTGGGTTATTAATAAATTGGAGGTGGGGTATTAATCATTGGCAACCTCCAATTTGCTGCCATTTCTCCAACATTTGTTGGCATTTTTCTGCATTGCACCCCTAGTTTAAATGGATATTTGGTCACCTTTCAAATAGAGTTCATAGTAAAAAGGCAAGATAAGGGCCAGGCAAGTAGTATTTACAAGTAAACAAGTTAAGGTACTTGTCTTGTATGTAGCTGTCATTTGGTCCTGGGTACTACATGGTCACCTGAGTACCACTGAGAGTCCTAACAACCCTTCCCCACCCCAAAAACTGTTGTCATACCTGACAGGTGCTCAGGGGTTGTTTTTGGCTCTGTGATCAGGAATGACCCCTGGCAGTGCTCAATAAACTGGATATGCTGTGGCTATTCAATCCAGGTTGGCATCCGCTTGCAAGGCAGGTGTCATGTTTCCCATTCTATCTCTCCAGCCCCCCCCCCCGCCATTTTTAAGTCAATAACTTAATCTTGGAGGTGGAGCAATAGTACAGTGTGTAGGGCGTTTGCCTTGCACATGGCCGACCAGGCATCCCATATGATCCCCTAAGAACCGCCAGGAGGGGTGCTGGAGTGATAGCACAGCGGGTATGGCGTTTGCCTTGCACACTTCCAACCCCGGTTTGATTCCCAGCATCCCATATGGTCCCCTGAGCACAACCAGGAGTAATTATTTTGCATTGCCGGGTGTGACCCAAAAAGCAAAAAAAAAAAAAAAAAAAAGATAAGAACTGCCAGGAGTAATTCCGTGCAGAGCCAAGAGTAACCCCTGAGTACCACTGGGTGTGACCCAAAAAGCAAAAAAATAACTTAATCTTCTTAATCTTTTCCCTGAAGATCAATTTCAGAGTAAAATTAATCACTGCCTGAAAATGTATTTCTGAGTAGCGTGATGTTCATAGTAAAAAGTTCATAGTAAAATACACTGCTGGTTGCAAAGTGACTTAGAAATTTTCATTTTTTCATAAACCAGCAACTATTATTTGAATCATTATACTTTCTTTTATCATGTTCAAATATTTATGCCTTTGGCCAATGAGGCCTCTGTCTTGTCCTTGATATTTTTTTAAATATCCCTGTACATTTTTATGTTTTTTAAACTCACTACAGTGGAAGTAGCACTGTATGTCTCCTCTTGCATTGGTTTACAGAGTCTTACTTGCTTTGGTTCTCCTTTTTATCAGGGCCAAATATTTTAAATTCATTGCACATGATATATGATGCTTAATCTGTGAATACTTCATTTCATTTATCACTTATTTTCTAAAAACAAACCATCATGGTGTTGTCTAGAATATGATCAATCACACCTGAGAAATTTACACCTGATATAATGCTCTGTAAACATATTTCACTTATAAGCTTCCCAGTTGTTTATGTCTACATAGCCTGGAGTAAAATGTTTTTTAATTAGGGTTTAAAAAGTCTCATGCATTATATTTGATTATCATGTCACTTCCCTTTTTTATATAACTTTGTTAAAGAATTCATTAGACCAAAGTTTTCTAGATTATCACATCTTAATTTGTTCAGTTTGATAATTTAGTATCAGGCTATTTTGACAGAAATACTAAATTTGAAAAAGAATACTGCATAGGTTATTTCCCCCTTTTCAGTGCACCACCACCTGAAGAGAGATAATGCTTAATATCTGTAAAGTTGATCCTTTGATCTCTTGACGATTTTATGATTATCCTTGGCCTGAATTTTTTTAATGAAGCAGGGTAGTTTTTATTGAATGAAACTTCATTAGAAAGATGAGAGGAAGAGGGGAAATATGTGTTCAAGAGAAAATACAGGCTTCTCCAGAGTGGAGGTAAACAAGCAGAGAAAAATAGAGATGAGCAAGCAAGAGAATGTGTTCAGGAAAGAACACAGGCTAGAAGAACAAAGCTGGCCTAAATATGTTTAACATGTATTTTTTCACCTTCATTGATCTTTCTGGAGATCATATACACTGCTGGTTGCAAAGTGACTTTTTAAAATTTTTCTCACTCTATTACTACTTCTTGTCATTAATTTAAAATGAAGACTTCTCTCTGCCTCCCTTTGTATAAAACATTCTGGTTTGCAGATTCATTCTTTTTTTTGTTTCAAGTATCTCAAGTTTAGCCTGTATAAAATTAATGAAGTCCTATTGTTTCATGCCTTTTGCTTTTGAAAGCCTTCTGTCACAAGATGTCCAGTCTTAAGCATGAGCTTAGCGTGTACTTAAAATGTCCCCTCACTGGGGCCAGTTGTTACCCTGATAAGCTTTGGTTCCTTTTAGCATGGATTTCTCTGTTCAGTGCATCTCTGTATCTTCCTTTATCTCAGTCCCAACATGGCCAACACAGTCAATGCTGCTTTAAAGCCTTTGGAAACACTCTCTCGGATCGTGAACCAGCCTAGTAGCCTATTTGGCAGCAAGAGTGCGTCTAACAAGAGCAAGGCTGAGCAGGATGCCCAAGGAGCCTCTCAGGACTCCAGTAACAATCAGCAGGATCCAGGTAGGGAATCAGAGCCAATGGATTAGAGATTTGGCTGGGTGGGTATAGTCATTTTATGGGCATGGCATCAGAACTATTCTGGCTTGGGATTGTTTCCCTGAGAACTTGATGGCCTTTCAGAGATGTTGTAGTGGCATGGGAATCCACCCTACAAAGAAAGCCTTATTTGGCTATCCTCACACGTAGCCTTGTCTTTTCCTTTGTCACCCATTCATTTATTTTCTGAGAACTTATAAACTTGCCCAGGGAAGGGACCTATTGTCTTCATGCTTTCCTCATGGTGCTTTATACATAGGCACCCTTTGATTATTTTGCTGGTTGGTTGATTGTTTCAGGCGAGCCTGGGGAAGCGGAAGTGCAGGAGGAGGATCATGATGTCACTCAGACAGAGGTGGCAGATGGGGATATCATGGATGGGGAGGCTGAAACCGACTCAGTGGTGATTGCTGGGCAGCCTGAGGTGCTCAGTTCACAAGAGATGCAGGTAGGGAGGCTGATCAACCAGCATATCCCTATTGCGACGCTGAACCAAACTCCCAAGTGGTGTGGGTGGGTGAGTACTTTAGGTCTTTGCCTCAATGTTGTCCACTTTGCAGAGGATCACAGATGATATGTTGGATGCTTGGTAACTGAATTGCATTATATGAGGGGTGGGGGCAAGGCCAGGATGCTTTGTACTATGAAATGGAATAGATCTCAAAAACAAAACTTTGGCACTGATGAAACGTTCATGTAGAAAGCTCGCCTGAGCCCTTTGGGGCCATGGTCTTTGATTAATTTGGCTCTGGTCATTAATGGAAGCTCTTTAACATCACTAACAACAGAGCACCAGCTCTCACTGAGTCAATCAAATGACAGTCTTCTAAAGATCCTGAAGAAAGCACTGTAATTTCTGGAGCTAGTAGCAATGGTAAGAAATGGTGCCAAAAGTCCTAAACTGCTATCTTTAAAGACCTCTGCATGTATTCTTAGGCAATATAAAGATTAACTTGGTTTCATAAAACTGGGTGGACCCATTTGAAGGATAGCCTGAGTGTAGATTGGCAGCACATGATAGTTTCTGTGCTCTTAGCACTAAGTGTATGGTATTTTATATAACACCCTGTCATACATTATGCAAGAAATTTATATTCCCTTGCTGGCTTTTTTATTTAGGGCTTCAGTGCTAGCTCAATAATAGATTTGTGTGCATCCATGTATATGTTCTATTTCTCTCCAGGTTGAGAATGAGCTGGAGGACCTGATAGATGAGTTGCTTGAGAGGGATGGCGGATCTGGGAACAGTACAATTATAGGTGAGAGCCCCAGAACTGAGTATAGCCTCTTCCTTTACCTCATTCTCTCTTGGGAGGATCCTTTTTCTCATCATCTGCTTGCTCAGCTCTGCCTAAGGGCTCATAGCCAGCCTAGATTGCTGCTTGTCTTGATGTTGACAGTCTTACAGATAAGAAATTCACAAAGTCATTTCAGACCTGTGGTGGGTCTAATGTATTGCCTGTGGGGGGAGGATAAGGGGTGGCCATCAGTATAGATGATACATCAAGCACATGAAGGGTTTTTATTCATGGAGGCCTATAGGAGGCTGTAGAGGCTGTAGGGTGAGAAAGTGCTTTCCTTTTCGTTCTTCAGTGAAATCCAGGGGCTTTCCGCCTCTGAGTCTCAGTGTAAAAAGAATGATCATTCCCTAAGGGTGGCCCTTTTTTACAGTTCAGGGAAAATGGCAGAGGCACCCTACTATCAACTGACTCCAAGGGTGTATGTGTTACTTGCTTTTATTTTATTGATGAAGGAAATAAATGGTTAAATGAAAGTAGATATGCATTAAATTTGACAGTGGTTTTTCACACCAGTTATCCTGTGTGCTTTCAAAAGTAGTGGGATTAGCAGGACAGATGTGATAATCCCATTTTACAGATGAGGAAACTGAGACTCAGACAGGTAAAGTTACTGGCCAAGCTCACCTAGCTAGTCAACAGCAGAGAACCCAGGTCTTCTCCCTCATCAAAAAAAGTGGATATCTACTGGGTGTAGATAGCTACTTTAGACGCACCCAATCTGGAAAGGGAAGTCCTCTGTTGTTCAGTGAAGGCTCTGCTCTGTAACCTTCAGTGAGCAGAAGTGGAGAGGATGAATCACAAGAGGACGTGCTGATGGATGAAGCTCCTTCCAACCTCAGCCAAGCTTCCACCTTACAGGCCAACCGAGAAGGTGAGAGTGCCGAGGCCAGAAAGGCCTCCCTTCTTGCCCTGCACGTCTGACAGACACTACACTAGGGTTTTCCTCAAGGCAGCTGCCCACATGCGCAGAATAAGGAAGCATCTGTCTGCATGCGCTGACATACACCATCCACTTTATCCTCAGCCACTTTTTCAAATAACATTACTACTGCTTGCCCAAAAGTTTGTTACTTCTTACTTGGTTCGCTTTCTTCTCACCCACCTGCTATCATCGCTTCAGATTCCCTCTTACCAACAGGAAACAGTCAATAGCAAAGTAGGGCTAGAAAGGCAAGGGGGGCAACAGCAGTCTTGGCCGACTCCTAAACCATGGCTCCTCAAGCACCACCCTATAGCCAGCCAGCCTCCACATTCAGCCACCCTGCTCAGCATGTTGATGCATTGATTGGCACTCTCAGGAAATCTCTGCTGACTCAATAAGTCTGTATATCACCCCCCCCAATCTGGTTCTGCCTCTACTAGAATCAGATACCCCATCACCTTCCCACTCAACCCGCTGGCCTACACAGTAGCCTGTTTTCTAGCTACTCAGTATAGTCCTCCAATGTGCTCCCTTTGTTTTAGATTCCATGAATATCCTGGACCCTGAGGATGAGGAGGAGCACACTCAGGAAGAGGACAGCAGTGGCAGTAACGAGGATGAGGATGATAGTCAGGATGAAGAGGAGGAGGAGGAGGAAGATGAGGAAGATGATCAGGTGAGGGGGGACTTTGTTTGGGTTGGTTCAGACAAACTCTTCCATAGGAACACAGAACTGGAGAAAACCAACAGTCTGGTTTGCTAGCTTCAGCGCCTCCCTCCCTCATGTGCAAATGTGGCCATGACACGAGACTTCAGAAAACCATTATCTCCAGCAATTCTCCATCTCCTATTTTCCCCTTAAGGAGGATGATGAAGGTGAAGAGGGAGATGAAGACGATGACGACGATGGCTCTGAAATGGAATTGGATGAGGATTACCCTGATATGAACGCTTCTCCCTTGGTCCGATTTGAGCGCTTTGACCGGGAGGATGATCTCATCATTGAGTTTGACAACATGTTCTCCAGTGCTAGTAAGATACAGGGGCTCAGCTGGGTTTTATCTCTTGATTCTTATACCCTTCTCTAGGGTAAGCCAAGCAGTGAACCAGTGCATCTATCAATCTGATACAGACAGCACTTCTTTTCCTATGCTGACTTCCTGAGGCAAGGGATATCTGAATACATCTTTCGCAATAAGTATATACTTAGAAGAAGGAATTGTGAGAGGCTGCTTTTGTCTCCATCTCAATGAACAGGCAGCCATTTTTAGAGCCTGGACAACTTGATGATTTGCTTGAATTTTTTTTAAAGTGAGACCAAGTTTGACTGCATCAGGCACTAATGTTGCACGCTACAGGGACAGGGCAATCAATAATCCTTATGACTATAACACTGGATCTTAAGAGTTTGGATGGACACCTTTGAGCTTGACATTGGGGAGTAGATTTGAGCATATTCACTCTGTTCATCAAAGGATGCATCTTTTCGGAGGAGAGAGAGTGAATCTTGTCTCTCCATCAACGTGACAGTTTCCTTCTGGCGTCGCATTCCTAAAGGCACACTGTCTTGAGAAGGCAGATCTTGACCTCCTAATTACAAGCATAATATAACAGAAAACAGTGGAATTGTTCTGGTCTGTTGTCTTGGCCAAGTAGTCTCTTACCTCTTTGAGCCTCAGTTTGTCACCTGTAAATAAAAAGGGCTGAAAAAGAAAAATAATAGTGGGTTGGATTACAGAATTTTCAAGATACCTTCTATTCTGTGATTCTCTTTGCATATTTGTGAATTTCCATCAGTCTCCCTTATGTTGAGTCTGGTCATTCAGTAAATGATAGAATTATTTGATGAGTACCTACTATGTCCCAAGTACTGGGGTTATTGCAGTAACAGCTCTTCTCCCTTGAGAGTTAATGGTCTACTAGGAATTGTAAGTGGGCATTATTTTGTAGTATGGTAAGAAATAAAAGAAGAAGAGTTAGTTAGCCAATTTGTAGCAGCAGAGGAAATAAAAGAACAAGTGAAAAAAAGGAAGTCTTTGAAGTCGAGGGGACAGCATGTTTCTGAAGGGCCTAGAAGCATCATTGTGCTATAATGTTTAGAATGGATTGGGAAAAGTTTCCATTTAGAAGACTGTTGTCAGCATCTAGGTGAATAGATGGTAATGATACAGATATGGTATGGGAATGAGGGAGAAAGGACAAAGCTCAGGTTTCTGTGTGAGGAAGTAAGGCCCAGGAGTTAGGTTCTGTTTAAACAACAATGCACGAACTTTCTTTTGGGCATTGACCATAATGCATATTGTCCTTGCAGCAGACATCCCCCCTTCCCCAGGAAATATCCCTACCACTCATCCGTTGATGGTGCGCCATGCAGATCACAGTTCTCTGACACTGGGCAGTGGCTCCTCTACAACACGTCTGACCCAGGGCATTGGGCGCAGTCAGAGGACTCTGAGGCAGCTGACAGCCAATACAGGCCACACCATTCATGTTCACTACCCTGGGAATCGCCAGCCTAACCCTCCTCTTATACTACAGAGGTAAGTTACAAAGTAGCTTCTGGGATTTTCAGTGTTTTCCTAACACGTGGGAACATGGAAATGTTCCAGTCACAAAAATAATGTTTGTCCCATCAATATTTGAAATATATGTACAGTCTTTGGGAGAATATCAAATTTATAATATGTTCTTTTGCTTAAATCTCCCATACATTCAGCAGTCGTCATTAATTATCTTCCTCACCAAGCAGTAAACAATTCAGATGCAAGGAGAATCAGATTCCTGCTCTTGGCCTTAGAGTTTAGTGGGAGAAGCAAGTTTAGGAATAAAGGAGTAGATGTTACAGTGGTCAGTATGCAGACTACTGTGGGAATACATAAAAGCCATATGTGTTAACACAGTGCCTCAAAAGTACCTAAGACTTGGAGACTGAGCAATAGTATAGTGGGTAGGGCACCTGCCTTGCACACAGCCAACCTAAGTTTGATATCGTGCACCCCACATAGTCTGCCAGACACTCAGGAGTACGCCCTGGGTACCACCAGGTGCGGCCAAAAAACAAAACAAGTAACTAAGACTTCTCTGCAATATGATAGTGATGTTTCCTAGAGCATCTCTAAAGAATAAGATCCATAGGCAGCAGCTATGGATTTCCTGTAACCATGGCACACCACCGTCACCCTACAGGTTGCTTGGTCCCTCTGCTGCTGCTGACATCCTTCAGCTGAGCAGCAGTCTTCCCCTACAAAGCCGGGGTCGAGCCCGCCTCCTGGTGGGCAATGATGACGTCCACATCATTGCCCGGTCTGATGATGAACTTCTGGATGACTTTTTCCATGATCAGAGCACAGCTACCAGCCAAGCAGGCAAGTTTGTGTGGTTAAAAGGAGGGTACATTTTGTCACATTCAATTTTTCTGCTGAGGAAAAGCAATAAAGTATCTGCCCTGTCTAAAGAAAACCTCATTTAATAGGAGCCAGAACCGCTTGGTTTAGCCAAGGGCAGCAAAAACTATCTCAATGCCTGTGATGTGCCAAACCTTACGATAGACAGGTGCTATAAGAGAAATGGGGTCCACAGGCACAAGGTGCACCAAGAGTCTCATTCTCTTTTATTCCCCTGTAGGGACCCTGTCTAGCATCCCCACAGCCCTGACCCGCTGGACAGAGGAATGCAAAGTTCTTGATGCTGAAAGCATGCATGATTGTGTTTCAGGTGTGTAGCAGCTTGGGTATCAGGGAACGTGGTACTGGTGTATACAGATAGTTGATTTTCTGTGGCCACCAAGGAACGTGGTACTAGTGCATACAGATAGTTGACTTTCTGTGGCCACAGTCTCTGCCTCTGCCTCTGGCTCTGGCATCCTCTCCTACCTTCCCAGAACAGTCTCCAATTTTTGCTTTTATTTAGTTGTTAAAGTGCCCATTGTCAATCACCTGGAGTTTCTGAGAGATGAGGAGCTGGAAGAAAGGCGGGAGAAACGCAGGAAACAACTGGCTGAGGAAGAAACAAAATTAACTGATAAAGGCAAAGAAGATAAGGAGAACAGAGACCAGAGTGCACAGGTGATTCTCACGGGCTATAAAGGTTCATCTTTGGCTGTGTCTCCCTTAATTTTCATCCAGATTTGGCCTGAATATAACACAGTATCACTAAAAATCCTAGAATGTTTGCATTGAACTTGAGAAAAGATGCATTCCAGATTCACTATACATTCACATGAATTTCAGGAGAAACTATTTAGATATAGAAGGAATTTTTACTCTAGCATCTCACTGGGAAAAGCAGGCTAAGAGCAGAATAGCTCCTGACCCACCAGTTACACTATATTTTCCTTCAGTGACTGTACCTGAACTTGAATCACCTTGCCTACCTAAGATTCTTAGTTCAGCTCCTTTTCTTTCAGTGAATTCTTTACCAAGTTTTTTTTTTGGGGGGGTGTGGGGTGGGGATTAATGTTACCACGGTGACCCGTTTCATCAATTGAACAAGTTCAGTGTGTCAAATCGGACAGAGTTCCATCTCTGAACCCTGTCACTGATGTATATCACTCTGCAAATTTTCTAGCATGATTTTGATTAGAAAGATGCTACCCTTGCCCTGAAACTTTTGAAACCCCAACCCCCAAAGTATAGTATTAAAAGAAATGAAGTAAAAGCTGACTAAAAAATCAGGAAACTAAAATGCATGAAGTGACTTTGTTTATATCCCAGTTAAAATGGATTGAAAATTGAATGTTGATATGCTCAGAAATTATAATAAGCTTGCTTTAACAAGTGTTTTTAAAGGTATAGGAAATAAACTTGCCTGGCATATTAAAATAGTGCTGGAATAAACAAAATGAGACTAAGGAAAGGAAACATATAGAGATGAAATTTTGAGCAGTGTGTTGGTCTCACAGTTATGTTTAGGTCATGTCTTATTTCTTAATTCCCAGTTTATTCCCAATGTGACTTTTTTTGCGTTATCACAATTTACAATATTAGAGTCATTATTTTATAGGTGCAGAGCACTACTATCACTCCAGTGGTTGCAGATTTCTCCACCATTATCCATGGTCCTATCCTTTCCTCATGTTCATGTCTCAGGATTTCTTCCAATTAGGGATTGTCTAATCCCTTTTTTGTGCTCCATATGAATGAGTACATAAATAATGTTTATTATCCTTTCTATTTACTACTGTCTTGCCATCCCCTGAGTATATTTACATGCCAAAATGCTCATCTTCCTTCCTAGACAACATGATGCAGGGGCGTGTCTTTATTACCTTTGACCTCTATCATATATGCTTGCAAAGTTCCACATTTGTCTGTCCCTTCTCTTTGCAGTGTACTTCATCTAAGGCAAATGACTCCACAGAACAGAACCTTTCAGGTAACACAGTCCCTCTTTTCACCTTCTTGCTAATTTGTTGGTTTATTTCTCCTGATACTTCAAGTGGCTGGCCCAGGTGGGCTGAAGATGAATACTGGTGCTCTGTGGGATGAGGTAGTAGATTGTATAGTTTTAGGGTCATACCCCATCTTGGAGATAACTATACAGTCTACTGTCTTTCTCACGTTGTACACTCACCGCCAATGTGCTGTTTAGGTTCATGTTTTAGAGATTATGTCCCTAGTTCTCAGGCATCAAAATATTTGTATTAAATGATATTTTTCTTTCTAACCCTGTGTTAGTCTTTGGTTGGTTGGTTTGTTTTTATATAACAAAATCTAGGAACATTGTCTTTAATTCTCTGCTTTTGGGAAAATAGTTCTGTGGGCTTAATGATATTATTACTGTATGTAGTCTATTCTTTGTAATCTTCTCAGTCATTAGGTACTTGTGATTCTAATAATTAGTCCTTGTGGTATTATATGTCTCCCCCTTTGCCTATTTTCTCAGGACTTTTCTTCTAATTCCTTATGCAATTTTCTATCTCTTTTATCACAAGTTGGGAAATGATTATACCAAAGCCTACACAATATTTTTTAAGCAGTGCAAAGGGATATGTATCCTGGTGCCCTTAATCTAGCAAAAGGTCTTTGAAAGGGTCTGTCACTTTGTCTTTTGGCAAAATGACCTTTTTTTCTTCTGCGCTTACTAAAGTTTTGCTTATGCCAGGGTGAGGTAGTAAGTTGTATTGTTGTGGGGTAGGGATTTTAGACCCCAATTAGAAGATAACTATACAACTTACTACTTTCCCTGGTGTCTAGCATATTCGCACTTAGTCTTGGCATTTGTCTCCAACAGCCAGAATTGTAGGTATTTCTTATAAAGTGACTTTAACTAGTCCCATTCCATCTAAGGCACTGGAAGGATTTAATTACTAGGATCTTTGGTCTTATCAGTACACTTTAAGGACAAAAATTGCACTGTGCCTTAGCCCTACCTTCCTCATACTAGACTGGGCATGATTTGTTCCTAGAAACAATTAACTGTTGGGGGAGAATCCTATGTCACTGTTTGGTTGCATGGGATACTTGTCAAGCCACGTGTTGTGACTCCTAGGTCTTTAGTTTATTGCCCCTTAACACTCCCATTGTTATTCTTTTTGAAAAAAGATGGAACTCCTATGCCTGATGGCTACCCAACAACCCCATCTTCAGCTGATACAGCGACATCTGAGTCCAAGGAGACCCTTGTTACTTTGCAACCCTCACAACAGCAACCAACACTCCCAACTCCACCAGCCTTGGGAGAGATTCCTCAAGAGCTTCAGTCCACAACTGGAGAAGGGGGGAGCTCCACACAGCTATTGATGCCTGTAGAGTCAGAGGAATTGCCTCCCACAAGACCAAGTGGAGAAGCAGAGACCACTCAGATGGAATTATCCCCAGCTCCCACTATAAGTGAGTAGAATTTCAAGGTTGGGGCATATGGGGAAGGGAAACATAGGCATCTTCATAGTTTCTCTTAGCTCTCTTTTAGAGAAATGGTAAAACTCAAGTCCTCAAATAGTAGAATCTCTGCTTACACATCATCTTTCTTAGCTAGAGTCGCAGTTTCTTCTCTTAGTCTTAAAGTGATTATACACCTGCGTGTCTAATTATACTAGTGGTGGTGCCAACAGTTCGTTGATATCTGTTGCCAATATACTGTGCCAGGCTTATATTTAATGTCTTCTAAAAACAGTTCTTCAATGTACTATCTCCATGATAAAATTGAAACAGAAGGAAATTGTTAGCCCAACGTCAGTCAATAGGCCATGGTCTGAGATTGAATCTTTGTGACTTTCACGCTTGCTGTCTTTCAGCAGTTTGACGGATGGCAAGCACATACTCAGCTCTCCCTCCTAACCAACACTATTTATTTCACTGACAACTATTTCCCACTGGTTTGAAGTGGGGCCTCAAAATTCTTTTTAGCAATGTTCGACAGCTAAGTTAAAACCTGTTTGCCCTCCCATGCCACCTGTGATGTGCTCTGAAGAAACCTTAAGGTGTGAGGATCTTTTGCTTTACAGAACCTTATTAAAAAGATAACTAGAATCAACATTCATGTACGAATGGTGCCTGCAGGGACTATTAAAGTGGCAGAATTCCTTCCCTGTGAAGCTCAGGACGATATTTCACAGGCTTTGCTGGAATACTGTAAATGTTCAACAGACTAGAAAGAACTTGAGCCAAGCCTTATAATGCAGAAGAGATTGAGGGGGAAACATCAGGCCAGCGTAGAATGAAAGTAGCGAAGTGAGAAGTCTGATCTGACTGTTCCTAATGAAGCAGCCCTATCAAAGACCTTGTCTGTTGTGTTGCTGCTTCTTTATTCAACCCCGTCCTCCAGGCAGAGATCTA